>NC_136982.1:11171282-11363782 GCF_032717465.1 Coenobita brevimanus
GCAGACTTGTGTTGGGGACAGTGGCCTGAAAATCGTCCCAGCCAAATTCACCACCACACTCATCACCAACAGTGAACTTGAACACAGGTAGTCCCCCACATTGTATGTACTAGTGAATGTGTGCCACAAACACCCTCTACTAAGACTGGAGTGACACATGACACTGGTCTCACCTTCAAGGACCATGCACAAGACATTAAAAGGCGGTGCACCCCAGATTCAATGCATTCAGGGCAACTACAGGACCGTACTTTGGGCAACAAAAAGAAACACCCAGCTTACTCTTCAAACAAAATATTAGATCAGTGCCATCCAATGCTTCTCCGCCATGGACTCCCATCATATCTTATACTAACTACAACACTTTGAAATCACACAGAAGAACACCCTATGCGTAACCACTGGCTGCACGAAAACTATCCTTACATTATCTTAAAACCTGAAAGCAAGGTCCTCCCTGTCTGTTGGAATACACAACAACCATGTCATCACATGACAAGAAATACACAACACACATAGTCACATAAAACAATCACCACACAAATACTGTCAAACCCTCTACAACTGTATCCCACCTCCGAGATTTCCAGCACTAACAATGGAAAAAAAGGGGCACCCACAGGCTCACTTTACGCTCAGGACAATACAGGTCTTCGATCACAACACCATAATATAAGCCCCCTCTCCTGATATCGACCCATCGGAGGTGTCGTTAAACACAGATGATCGAGTTCACCTAGCTAGGCTTATAGCAGGACATCGCCCAGCCCTCCTCAACGACCACCTCATATTCTAGTTGGGTGGAATCACAGACAACACGTTCCCAGCTTGTAGATTAGGCTCACACGTAACGCACATACTGGAGCACTACACAGTTTAGGCCACACTAAGACGCAAATACAACATCAACGGTATACGGAACCAATGGGATAGTCCCAAAATAAAGGGACTTGCTTACTAGCAGCGACGGGTCTGCTCAATCAGATGGACCGGGATTGAGCAACAGCACCAACTCTTCAGTTCTCTCTTCTCAGCCCCTGGCTTCCTCAGTCTCTTCTCCATTTTTTCTTGTTTCTTCCCTCCCTTCATTCGTGTTCACTTAAAATTTCTCATTCACCTAATTCCTTTCAATAATCCTTCCTCTTTCAATAATTATTCCTACTCCACAATTAATCTCTCTCTCTCTCTCTCTCTCTCTCTCTCTCTCTCTCTCTCTCTCTCTCTCTCTCTCTCCTGATCTCTTCCATTCCTCTTTCTAGACACTTGCTCTCTCTCTCTCTCTCTCTCTCTCTCTCTCTCTTTCTCCTGATCTCTTCCATTCCTCTTTCTAGACACTTGCTCTCTCTCTCTCTCTCTCTCTCTCTCTCTCTCTCTCTCTCTCTTTCTCCTGATCTCTTCCATTCCTCTTTCTAGACACTTGCTCTCTCTCTCTCTCTCTCTCTCTCTCTCTCTCTCTCTCTCTCTCTCTCTCTCTCTTCCTATTCTCTTTCTGGACACTGTTGCTTCTATTCTTGCTACTTTCTATCCAATGTTTCGTCAATATTTTTCCTTCTGTTCACCTCTCAGTCTCCCACCTGGACAATGTCATGTTTTCCTCTAACCTGTTTAACATTTATTCCTAATTCTCGCTCTCCTTTACTGCTCTCTCTCTCTCTCTCTCTCTCTCTCTCTCTCGCTAAGATCCGTTAGCCGTCAGCTTGGTAGAGTCAAGCCAGGGGGGTCATGGGGACTTTGGCGTGGATCTGTCTCAGGAGTAGATTTGGCTTGGCCGTGATTACCTGGAAGATGACGGCGGAGCGAGAGCAAAAAAAAGAATGCAAATACCCGACCAGCGTCTAGCCCTGGCTCATTCTCTCGCCTATTAATAAGTTTACTCTTTGAATCTTAAGTCACGAACTTTTTGTAGCCAGTAACTTGTCAGCTGGGATTAGTGTTCTCCCACCCTCTGCTTTTATATCCTGGAAAAAAAAAAAGTTCAGTGAGCTGCGGTTATGGGTCCTATACTGCCCAGGGTCCAGAAAATGTACACAGGTTCGTAAGGCCGTGTGAAACGCAAAGGTGAATGCTGAATGTAAGAGAATGAAAGCGGTAAATGTGCTCAAGATTCAGGGTAGACCGTGACCGCATTGTGTGAAACCAAGATGAATGGATGTGATGTGGAAGCGGACGAGTGGCAGTGAGCGACTTTGATATGATCGGGTATGAGTGTGTTTAGTTGCTGAAAAAGAGGGAGTTGCTTGATTGAAGAGTAATGAATACCAGAGAGAGAAATGCAAGACTGCAAATTAATCGACGAAGTGCATGTTTGTCAAGTTCGAGTGTAAGATAGTGAAAGTGACATTGGTTGCAGCATATGAATCTTGGAATGATAAGACTGAGGCAGACAAACGCAGGTCTTGGGACCATTTAGATTGATAAGAAAATGGCTAAGTATAATATAGTATCTCTGATAAACGTTGATGGGAGAGTCTGAGAGATTATGTACTCTTTTACCATCAAGACCCCTTGATATTAGTTAAAGGTCAATTGCAGGAATGAAATTATCAGTATGGTCTTAAAATAAAAGATGTACCAGCCACCCTCTAACTGCACATATGAGCCTAGTTCTTGTATACAGAACAGGTTATAAACAAGAACAATATTTAAACAATATTCATTGAAAATAAGGAACAAGCTTAGCAACTTACATAAATTAAAACAAAGGTGAATGACTATTTACAATGAATAAAGGACAGATCAGAACAACCACTCTCCCTGATAACGACACATATGGTGGGTAAAAGTAACAAAATCTAGCTTGGAAAAACAAGTAAACAAACACTTCCATCAATAACCATTACTCGTTATCTGCACCTCGTCATTGCCACACTACCTAGTGTACCACAAAACGTGAAATCCTAAGAGGGTCCAGTAAAATGCAAACGTCAGGAAGCGTATGTGACGTCTGTTTTGGGAGAGGGAAGAGGAAGATCTGTCAGTGGACAGCTTGACCATCAAATCAAAACGCTTTCAATATCCGTATAGAAACATATAATGCAGACATTATGATTCTGGAACTTTACAAAAAATATAAGAAATTTCATGCTACTTTAATGTAAACGGTAAACAATGATTTAACCGTGAAATACATTAGATAATGGCATGCCAGTATTATATAACTATTCTTGTTACAAGAGAATGGCTCGAACTTTCTAATTACCCAAATACCAGATAAAAGAGAACTCCTGACACAACAATGGCTCGAATTCTCGAACCTCCTAAACACCAAATCAGTGTATACTTCTAATAATTCTTCCCCCACAGAATTAGTTATCTGAAGCTGCTTCCTTACTCTCCATGGAATGGAAGTGAAGGACAGTCAGCCAGGACATTGTCATTTCTTGTAATATGCTCAAGTACTAAATCATAAGGCCTCATCAGAAAACTCCACATCATCAATCTTTCATTATTGTTCTTAAACTTGTCAGTAAGAGCTAGGGTGTGGTTATAAGTGAACACTTGTGTGGGAAAGGGAGAGGATGTAAGGCCAGCTCCAATGCTAATGCCTCCTTTTCAATGGCGGCATAATTCAATTTGTATTTTTTCAACTTTGCACAGTAACAGCATAATGGATGCAAAACCTCCCCAGCACCTTCCAGTAATAACACTGCACCAATTCCATCATCACTAGCATCAGTGTGTATAGGGAGGTCTTTATTCGGACTTCGCAGTATGAAGACATTAATTAGGGCTTTTTGGCTTCTGGAAAGCGTCCCTACATTCCTCAGTCCAGATGAACTTCCGGTTCTTGTGTGGCATGTTACTGGATGGAGCAGCCACGATGAAGAGGTTAGGACAATATCAGTTATAGTAACCGACCATTACTAGATACCTCATCACTTCCATCTTCATATGTGGGGGTGGGAATTCATGGATGGCTGACACCTTGGCTGAGACAGGAGCTAGCTGTCCCTGTTCCATTGTATGGCCGAGGAAGGTCACCTTAGAACAACCAAAGCCGCACTTAGGCATGTTTATCGTAAACCCTGCCTCACGCAACAGTCTGAAGAGTTCATCTATCTGCTTCAAATGCCTCCCATCCTCCCACCACGTCTCACTGTAAATGATGGTGACATCGATGTATGACTCTCCTTTCTTCTGGTCAACTGATAGATGATGAATCAGACGCTGGAAAGACCCTGTGGCATTCTTCATAAAAAATGGCATGGCCAGACACTGAAAGAAACCATCAGGTGTAACAATTGCCGATATCATTTTAACATCCGATAGTAGCCTCTCAAAATATCTAGTGATATAGGTGGCCCTACCCAGTTGATCAATAAATGCCATCCAAACATTGGGTGTGGGTCTGATTTTGTATTATTATTAACTTTTCTGTAATCAGTGCGGTCTGAAAGAATTATCTTACGTCTCCACTAGCAAGCATGGTGGAGTCCATTCAAACCTTTACTAGATGCGGTTATAGTGTTTTGAAACAAAAAAAAAAAAAAGTTTCTTGCCTCAAAATTTCACTTCAAGGGGTTCACACTCGATTGTTTAATAGGGGAGGTTTCACTAACATCATGTTGGACTAGGTGAGTTTCACATGGGACATCCTTAAACAGCCGGATGAGTTTCAATCAAAGTACACAATTGTGATATTTTGTCCAGGGGCGTACCTAGAGATTTGAGGGCCCGGGGGGCTAGGTTATTTGCGGGGCCCCCTCCTGGAGAGGGGCCCTGCAAAGAGCCTAGCCCCCCCTCATTCTCAAACTTATCTAATATCTCAGCAGGGATTGTCGGGATGATAAATATATATACAGTATATGTTTAAATATTAATAAAAAAATCTTATAAATTTTTAAGGCTCTTGGGGGCCCCCCCTCAACTGGGGGCCCGGGGGGCAGTTTCAAACAGCCCCCCCGCCCCCCCTCAGGTACACCACTGCTTTTATCATCATCTAAATGTTGAAATTCCCAAGCAAGTAGCATAGCACATCATTGTTACACAACCTTACATCATTTGACATATCCCGTTCAGTCTGTTTGGCTTATATTATAATCATTACAGCTGACACAGGTTTTGATTTGCTGTCATGATATTCCTAAATCATGTTAATGTGACAAACTTGCACCTCCTTTTGACAATCAGGAGTTCTAACTGCATAATTAACCCGCCCCATCCCGACGTTTTTTGGGCAGTGGTACGCCCCAGTCCCGACATTTTTGGACCCTTTTTTTTTTGGCTCAAACATCCGCCTTTGGTGAGAAGCATCGAAAATTCATAGAGAAATCGCTCACCTGAGGTTTAAAATACTCGATTTAGGTACGAGTATTTCCTTACCTGACTGGGTTTTCTAACAGGCTGGCACCAAAGAAAACGAGTTCTATGGGAAGGTAACTATTTTATCCAATCATAAACAGTATTTATTTATTTACTTGGTATGAATTTATATGCAGTACAAGAGTATATTGGTTTTCAAACAGTGTATATTGGTTTTCAAACAGTAATATAGGCATTATAAGCATTGTTTCACTCACTAACTCATCACCATTCATGACCTTTTTTTTCCCACATTACCTGATCATCATTTCTGACTGTTTCTTCCTCTAATGCTATGTAAACTTTGTCCTCCACATTGTCATCGATTGGGGAATCACTCTGGCCCTGAATGTCTTTATTGGCCAGGTCTCTGGTAACAGGTGAATTGCCGAGACAATGGCGTGCAGGGGGGGGGGAGAGGTTATGCTGTGAAACTCATTGTCCCTGCTTGGCATCTTATAGAGGAATAGAGGAAGGTGTCCCGTGTATACGTGCCAAAAATCACTCGCGAAATCACTCGCGAAAATTGAAAATTGTGCAAATTAGGGACCTTGCAATGTTGCTGCGTTAATTCACGTCGCCGGGACATGAGTGCACATCATGTGCGGATGTTAATTCACGTCGCCGGGACGGAGCGGGTTAACATCATTATACTTCTAGTTATTTCATAAGGACCATATCTTGCACAAAGAGGCTGTCCAGCTACAGGTAGCAATACCAATGCATTCTCACAAACTTCAAATATATGGCACTTAAATTTACAGTGAAATCTTTCATTTTTTTTACCTGTACAAGATTCTCCCTAGTTTTATCCCATGTCTGAAACAGTTTAGCAATGAAATGGATACATGCTTTAGAACAGACCGTTTACGGTTATTTTGTAACGATTTCTCCTTTAATACATTCAAAGGACCTCTAACAGTATGACCAAAAACAATACCATAATGGCTGAAATAGAGTCCTGAACTGCATCGCATATGCAAAAAGAAAAAAATGGTACTCCCTCATTCCAATCCTTCCCAGTTTCCTGACAGTATTTTTCTAGCATTGATTTATGGTGCTCTAAGTACACTTTTTTCATGCAGAAAACAAACATGAAATTATATTCCTCCTATCAGGCTTAGTTTTCTTGTGACGCCTTGTTAACCCATTGGTGCCCGGCGTCCAATGTATTGGAAAGAACTGGGCATTTTCAGAAATTAATATAAGAAGGGAAACCCAGGGTAGGGACCTATGAGTTTCGCGACTATGAGCAGATAGGCGGAGGGTGGTACGCTTAGTACCCGTCCAGCAAAATCTCTCTCACAGGAACTCTGGCCATTAATGGGTTAAACACTGGTAAATCTATCAGCTTCTTTAACCGATAGGTGCCCAGCGTCCAATGTATTGGACAGAACTGTGCATTTTCTTCCATCCATCCATCATCCAATCCTACATTGCCTCATGAGGAGCGTAGGAGTCCGGGGCTAGGCAGTTGGTCCCGACATTTAAGATGCGTGGCCAGCCTCATTCATCCCTGAGTGACATTACATGAGCAATCAACCCCAACCATCCCTTGGATATAAACCTTCACCGGCTCAATCCGATTGGAGCGCAATAATTACCTACTAAAGCACCAGGTGCCAAATTTGGTTATATGGTTACCATCCAGCATAGTAAATGGTTTCCTGGTGTACAGGAAACCATTTGGCTTGGCACTCAGTGTAGAGTCACTCACAGGCAGAAGGAAGAGGAAAGAATAAAGGAAAGAAAGACAGCAGAGGGAGTGTAAAGTTACCCATAAGCAGAAGGACAAGGAAAGAAAGAAGGAAGGAAGACAGAAGAGGACGGAAGGAAAGAAGGATGGAGGAGAGGAAAGGGCAGACACCCGACAAGAGCACTACATCCAGTGAGTGGATGGTGAGCGCCCCTACCTACCACAAACTGGGCATTTTCAAAGTTTAATATGAGAAGGGAACCCCGGGGTAGGGACCTATGAGCTTCACGACTATGAGCCGATAGGCGGAGGGCGGTACGCTTAGTACCCGTCCAGCATAATCCCTCTCACAGGAACTCTGGCCACTAATGAGTTAATACGTTCATCCTTTAGCATAATCACAGGATACAAATTTAATAATATATTATTTTTTAATAGGATTTTTTTTTCTGTAAAATTCTATCTATCTATCTATTGCCAGACGCCTCAATCCCGCTTGGGGTGGCCACAAACAAATCGCCTCCAAGTCGCCCTGTCCCCCGCCATTTCACTGTCCTGCTCCCAACTCACACCCCCTTCTCTCATATACCTCTCCACCCCATCCCTCCATCTCATCCTCGGCCTCCCCCTCCCTCTTCCCCCATCCACCTCATTCACATACACTCTCATTGTCAGTCTTTCACCCTCCATCCTCTCCACATGCCCAAACCACCTCAGTGTGTTCCTCATAACGCTTCCTATCACATCCTCATCCACACCACAACGCTTCTTTATATCCTCATTCGTCAGCCTGTCTCTCCATGTGACTCCACAGGCTCCTCTTATATAACTCATTTCCACTGCTCTCACTCTTGGCTTGTGTCCTTCCAACAACGTCCAAGCTTCACTTCCATACGTTAGAGTTGGTATCACAATACTGTCATGTAGTAACTTTTTCACTTCCATGCTCACTTCCCTGTTTCTTATCACTGCTTTCAAAGAACCAGCAACCTTTCTTCCCTGCTGTACCCTTTCAAGCACTTCACCCTCCAAACCTCCATCCTTACTCATCACACTACCCAAGTACTTAAACGTCCTCACATTTTCCAATTCCTCACCATCCAAACTCGCTGTACATTCACTGACTTCACCTCTCTCAAAGACCATCACTTTACTCTTCCCTACATTCACCTTTAGATTAAAATTGATATAATTTATTCCTTTGGAGGGAAAGATCTGATAATGCTGTCACGATAAATTTGGCCAGAGCAGCAAACTGTGCAAGTTGAAACAATCAGTCCTCTTCAGACACGAACCTAGTTTCTGTATGTAGAGTACCTCCAGGTCAGTCTGCCTGTGGCAGAGTGTTATCAGCTAGTATGTGCTGCTTCTTTGTTATTTTTTTTTTTCAAGTGTTGTGGTGATCTAGATGCTTTGTCGTGCCACAGAACTGTCATAATCATCCCAATTCCTTCTGCTGTGCTTGTGGTGAGCTAACTTTTAAATCCCAGAAACGGAACTTTACACCATTTGTAAAATAATGCTATGAACTTTATTTCTGATGTAAAGTGGGTGATCAAGACAAGAGTTGGGCCCTTACATTTGTTCTGTGACGTGCAAGACTACTCTCAGGATGGCTAAACGGTTCATGTCACACGCCATTTGATGTTCCAGTGATTTGGAGAGATCCTTGAGATCACACAACATTCTGCTATTTCTGCCTTGTAAGTACAAAAGGGATCATTTAAAAAACAAAGAGCTTAGTGAAATACTCTAATCTACCATCTGCAATGAGACACGTTCCTCACAAAGGGTAAACTTCCAGTACCAAATCCTCCAGAGCATGTAACTTTAAGTGATGAGAAATCAAACGAACCTGGAGCATATTACAAGGAAAAAAAATAAAGAAATTTCTGACCCAATATTCCAGGCTACCTGTTCTTCCAATGAACCATATTCATTGTCACAAGATCTGAATCACCTTGTTCGTGACTTGGATTTATCTAAGAAGCAGGCTGAACATTAGGTTCAGTATTAAAGAGTTGGAATCTACTGCAGCATGATATTTAAGTTTGTTATTTCTTCAGCCGCCATGATAAATTTAAAAATGTATCTCTCAAGAGGATGGACTTGTGTTTGTAAACTGTTAATTGTCATGGGGGTTCATGGTCATGAACACAAAGTGGACGGGTGGCGCTTGTTCATTGCCTCCTCAAATGGCACCTTGAAAGCGGTCCTGCATCATAACGGAAATATATATCCTTCTGTACCTATGGCACATGCTGCAAACATGAAAGTCATAAGGCAACATGAACTTGCTTTTAGGAAAAGCTCAGTATCAGAAATATGAGTGGAATATCTGTGGAGATCTAAAGGTCATTGCACTTTCACTAGGCTCGCAGCTAGGTTGCACAAAGTATTGTTGTTGTTTTTTTTGTGAGAGGGATAGTTGGAACAAGCAAAAAATAATAGATTCAGATGGATTAGCCAAAATGTACCCCCCTTGTTACAGGAAAGAAAAATGTTGTGAACTTTCCATTTGTTTTCCATGAGAACGTGTACCTTCCTCCTTTGCATATCAAGCTTCGTCATATGAAAAAAACATATTAAAACGATGGATAAGATGTAAACTGGATTCACATACTAGAGAGGTAAGTTACCCCAGATGAGTGATACCAAGATTAAAGAAGGTATCTGTGTAGGTGCACGAATCAAAGAATTGTTGCAAGATGAGAGATTTGAAGGAGAGTTGAATGAAGTTGACAAGGCTGTGCGGCAGAGTTTCAAAAGTTTCTGTACAAACTTTTTGGGAAATCACAAGGTCGAAAACTATCCTGATATAGTGGGTAACCTTGTTAAGTCCTACCAAACAATGGGAAGTAATATGCCACTAAAGATTCAGTTTTTAGACTGTCATTTTGATTTTTTTTTTTTTCTGGAAAACCTGGGTGCAGTGAGCAATGAACGTGAGTGTTTTCACCAGGACTTTTCGAAACTGGAAAAGCGTTACCAAGACAACTGGAGCTCCAGTATGCTGGCTTGCTACTGCTGGATTCTTAAGGGCGATATTCTTGAGGCAAGGTACTATAGAAAATTAAGCAGAGCTACATTTAAAACTACAAATTTGTAGTTTTTAATAAATATGTAAATATATGGGTTTTTAAAAATTAAAGTGTATGTCGCACAAAAATTTTACTGGATAGAGAAATTTTACAAACATACGCAGATTCAGCACGAAAAATACTATTAGAATAAGGTATTTTCATCTTTGGGACACGATTTTTCTTTTGTTTCCCCGTGTTATCTGTTCCTTGACAAAACAGATTCTCGACTTCAAGATCATTATCCACCTCTTAGTGATGACCCCCCGTCATCTGTATTCTTCCGAGAATTAACTTCTTCACCAACACTAGGCAACATTACACGAGATTTTGCACGTATCACTGCACAAGAAGGGAAAATACAAGGGATCTCATTTTCCAAAGCCCGTGTGTCACCATTATGAAGGGGACCGACCACTACAATGGGGTCTGCTATAACTTCAGCATCAGCTAGGTCATTACCTAAGAGCAGAGATACTCCTTCCATTGCTAATGAAGATTTTACACCAGCACTAACTGGATACGATGGAGAGGAGCATGAACAACTCCACCCACACATTCCAAGAGAACACTTGATGCCAATCATGTCAGCGATGATAAAGGTAGCACTCCCTGCAGAATCAATGACTGAGCAGCCCCAGTGTCCCTCACTATATGTACAGGATGCACAATTTCACCTTCGCCAATGGTTACCAAACCCTCCAAAATGAATGGTGCAAAGTCGTGATCAACTTCCACATGCTTATTCCTATGGGAGAAGGTTGGATTAGTCACACTAGATTGAGGATCTGAGGCAGGTATCCTTTGAATCAAAACACTGGCCTTTGATTGCTTACTTAGAAGCTTAGGACGTGCTGAATTGGTATATCCTGGCTCTTTACATAAAAAAAAAAAAATGGTTACTTACCTAGTGTTACATGGAAATATCCCCACTTGCATGGGCACAAGTTTAGTTGTCACATCTCCAACCTTCACACTGTTTACCTAAAAGCCAATCTTATGTGTCAATGAATGAGTTTCAGCAGATGAGGCAATCCCGTTCAGTGAGGTAACCTTTTCATTCAAAAACACTCTTAGCGTAAGATCTACACATCTTTTAAACTTTTCCACTAATATGAGTTCACATAGCTTTGCATAATCACTAAATTTTCACTGACAGGTACTAGTCATCAAAATGACATTCCATTAGATTTGCAGCTTCCCAATAAGTCGTACTGTCACTTTTTCTTACATTTTTAAATTTTTTTCAGTGGAGCTCAGGCACTCTTTCATAATCTTTAAAACTTTTGTTTTCAATATGGCATAATTATTACTGTCTTCAACTGAAACGGTACGACTAACCTGTTGAGCTCTACCAGTATATACACTTCTGACTAAAAAATCTAATAGGTTTCGTCCGTTTTCAAAGTACCAGCCAGTTTTTTAAATTCTCTGAGAAAATATCAACCACATTTTCATTGACAACTGGAAATCCTAAACTCCTCTTCTTGACTTGTCCATATAATCTTCATTTCTTATCAGCTCTAATTTCTTTCCAATTTCTAGCTTTCTTAGCCGTTCTTCATAGTATAGGTGCATTTGTTTTAACTTTAACTCTTTTTGAAACTCAAGTTCTATTTTACTTTTATAACCACCAGTTAAACTGAATGCAGTGTCAGGTACAACATCCTCATCAGCCAAATGTTCAATAACTTGGCCTTGATTGTGTCTTTTTTCATACTTGGGTCAACGTTGTACTGATAATGGGACCCTAGAGGTAACCAGTGAGTTTTCTTCAGTGATCCCTTTGGCAAGTCAGTGCTTAGGAGCAGCCGTAAAGTAATAATAACAAAAAAAATGCATGGTTGAAGCACAAAAATGGTTTAGGTAACGATGAATGTCTATCCTTGTGATGCCCATTTGTTACAAAAAAGACCCCAAGACATTAGTTAAGGCTCAGTGGTAATGATTAAATTGTCTATACGGTCTTAATCAAACAAAAAGTGTTTCAGCCACTCACCAACTGCACATATTAGCCTAGTTCTATTATACAGGATAGGTTTTAAACAAGCAATAAATGCACCAGATAAATGTGCATTCCTAACACAATAATGGCTCGAATTCTGAAGCCTCCTATACACCAGAAAAATGTATACTTCTAATAATTCTTCCCCCATAACAACTTCTAAAGAGATAGATGCTTGGAAGTGGGAGGGCGACGCGGAGGTTCATATGATGATATGGTTATGGTAGCAAGGTTAAACTGAGAGGAGCTTGGTGGATGGAGAGAGATGAGTGAAAGCGTGAAAGTAGCTAAGCTAAAAACAAAGCAGTGGCACATACATTAAAAAAAAAAAAAAAAAAAAAACTGAGTGCAGACAGGGAGTGCTAAATAAGTCTGATAAACCTGTGAAGGGATTTGTGAGAGTAGTAATTTGTAACAAAAAGGAAAAGTACAGCTTGATGAGATAGGGATGTGAGAGCAGTGGATGAAAACGATTAAGAGATGGCAAGATTGGATACAAGAAAGGGAGGAGGGGTCAATGGGATGAAAGCTGGAATATATTGAGAGGAAGAAACATATAGAGAGTATTAAAAAGAAATACAGATACAGGTAAATGATTATTCTGGGATACAAATTAATGTCAAGTAAACAAAGTATTGGAAACTGCATTTGAGGAAAAGTGCAAGGATGTAGAAATGAGGATGAAAAAGTTGTAGGAGTGTCACAGATGAGTGGATGAACATTGTCACAAGGTAAAAAAGGAAAGTGAATATGGAAAAATATTCAGAAATGCTGGTGAACGAGAATGATGGGAGCAAAGCAGCAGCAAACGTGACTGGTTCTCTTAGTGCGCAGGGAAGGAAAGTAATGCTGATGGAATTGAAGAATCCTGTGGAGCAGATAAAGAATAGGAAGGCATCAGGTATTGAGGAGGTGTATGTAAGGGTCACTGAGTGATCTTTAGTGGAGAGATTACAAAGAAGCTTTTACAGGAAATATCCAAGAAAACTTGGTTGAATGGAACTGTAGCAGTGAAGTGGAAAAAGGCTGTGACTTTGCTTACGTGTAAAAAATAAGGTGATTCAAAACCAGGGGGGTCATTTCAATTTCCCCACATGGGTGGGGTGGCGAGCGAGCATTTTGAAGCCACATGCAAAGCTGTATTTAGAGAATAAAAGCAGTAAACAAATGTATAGTGTATTTGTTGAGCCAATTACTTCCTGAAAGACACACTATTGGATATTCTAGCATTGGCAGCATTTCTGTGTGAAGTTTAATATGTAATTTAAAATGCGTGGTAAAGTACATATCACTGCATTATATGCTAATGACCTTGGATAACAGACCAAACAGCAATTAAAATATTTGTATTGGTGAAAGCTTAAACTGACCTTATTCTTACAGCCTGATGAAAAGATAATTAAGATAAAATTGAGAATAAAAAGATGTAAACTTGTAATTGAATTAAAAATGGAAAGCTTTTAGCTTATTTGCCCCCAAAATACCATGAACCATATAAAGTAATGTGAAAAAGTACGGTATGGTCTACACTAAGAGGTGGGAGAAATAAAATGATGGTTTTTAAATTTGGAAGAGGCTCACGTAAGAAGAGTGCACGGTATTAATTTAAGAATTCATTAGAGGAAATTGAAAATTAAACTACGTATATTTATTGCATTGAAAACGAATAACCTACTGCAACAGTGGATAGCTGCGTGATCTCTGCTTTGCAAAGTTATCAACCAGCGTGTTAAAGTTAAGATTTTTAACAAGTTCATTTTCTGAGGTCATAAGTAGCAAGTTACTAAAGCGATCATTTCTCTCTGAGGTTCTTAGATATGTCTTGACTAAGCTAAGTACTGAAAAAAGTCGTTCATTGCCTGCCGTAGTTACTGGAAGGATGATAAGAATTATGATAATTTTCACTCTTTCTGAATACAAACAATCGAATGGTTTCAGTTCATATAATTAAAACAGATTCTTTGGCTTGTCACTCCTACTTAGAAAATGTCATCTTGGAACAGATATTTGGGAAACTAGAAGAATTTCATGTATGTATATAACTTTGTAAGACTGTACCATAATAGAAAGCTTCTCAGATTCTACAATGTCTCTGGAACTGCAATTAAGTGCATTCGCTGCTTCTATTAGGGGCATGTTTTGTGTGAAGCTAATGTCAAACGCTGAAAGAAATCTGTCTGTCAAAATAGAGTCTTTTGATTTCAGTCTTTGGGGTAAAACAAGTATGCACCTCGTTTCTCCCTAGAGCTGAATCATTTAAGAAGCTCTTTAGTCCAGATGATACCTTGTGAATTCTCTTAGGCTTAGGTCTGCTCAACTGATCTGAATTTTCCAAGTTGGTATCTGCCTCATATGTTGAAGCAAAATCTTTAGCTTTGTCGAAAATATCAGCGAAAGCCTCGTCTGTTCTCAAGACCTGCAATTCCTTAATAGATGACTGTATGAGAAAGCAAGCTTCAGATAGTAAGGCTTCCTTTGCTTGAAGCTAATCTGACAAACTATTGGTAACTCTAAAGACTTGTTCAGTATATGTAGATCCATTGCGAACCTGAAAGACTAACTTTTTGTACAGTCCATTTGCTTCTACCGCAGCTTCTGAATGAGAACCCTCTGAAACCGTATGAAGCACTGATAGCAAACTTCCATAGCAAAGCTAAACTTTTGATAATGACCTATAATAGTAAGACCATATAGTTATAGCAGGTCTTTCTAGTGTCAAAACCTGAAGATCTTCTGCTTTCTGTGCCTCTGTGAGAAGTTGGTTCCCTGTGTTACTGTTTAATAAATGTGTAAAGTGTATTAATAATTGAAAAAATGAAGAGAGGTCACTGGTATACTTTATGCAGTCGCCCAGTCCTAAATTCAGCCTGTGTGCATGGCATTGTATGTATGCTGCTTGGGGAATTTTATCCCGTAGTCTTGCTTGAATCCCGCTAGAGCATCCGCTCAATACACTAGCACCATCATAACACTGAGCCACACACCTATACCAAATTAAACCATATTGTTCTATCTCCTTATATATAAAATCAGCTAAACTTGCAGCATCCTTTTCCATGTGATAGGTTCCAGTGACACGTTCCTTCACAATACCCTCACTAAAGTACCGCACAAGAATAGCCATCTGTTCCTATTTTTGACAAGTCTTTCTTTTCATCAACCATAACTGAAAAGTACTTGGCTTCTTGTGCTTCAGCACAAGTTGTGTCCTTAATATGTCTTCCAGCAACCGATATCAACTCATTCTGGTCGATCTAACTTTTGTTTTAGAGAGGGATTTGATTCAGCAATTAGGTGAAGAATTTCTACAAAATTTCCTGAATCTAATGTATCACCACCCTCATTAGACAGGTCTTGCCTTCCCAGTAATGCAGTGTCTTTTAAAAGTAACTTTACATGTTCACTGTCGTCCTCAATTTCCTGTAGCCTAGCTGAAGATAGAGAAGATGCTGCAGACTGAGTGGACCCTGACTGAATATCCTTGACATTTGAACAAGCAATCATACTATTAATATGTCGTTCACTTGCCTGATGCTGTTTGAAAAGGTTACTTGTATCTTTCCATTTCCTTGTTCCAGCATCAATAAACGGTGTCCTACCTAATACTTCCTTCTTACGAACAGATGCACCAGCAAAGTGCCTACATGAAAAGCAGTAACACGCAACTTGTGAGACCGAGTAGGCTATTCTAACCAAGAAAATATATCAAAATAGGGACTTCTAAATTTCCTATTATTCTGATTGCTTGGGTAGCTTGGCAATATTGGTTGACTGGATTTATCATAGGGGGACTTAGATACATCAACTGCTTGAGTCGCTGGAGTTTGTGATGTGGATGGACTGTCTTTTGTATCTTTTTGATCTTATTTCAGTGCAACAGTATGTGCTAATGTGACTTGTGCTTCATCAACAGAAACAAAAGCTGAGTCTTGGCTAGGGGATGATGCAGTGGCTAAGTAAGTATTGTTAGCTGCTTTACTGGTTGAATATATATATATATATATATATATATATATATATATATATATATATATATATATATATATATAGATAGATAGATAGATAGATAGATAGATAGAGATAGATATATATATATATATTTCCACTATATAGGATGATGATGCCTGTAGAGCTTCAAGTTCTTCAGCAAATAAAGCAACGCCCACTTTAGGAACCACTGATCTAAATGAACCCTTAAGACTCCTACCTACAGGTACGTACTTCCTAAGGTGAATAAATGCTATTAATGATAGCCAGAATACAATAAAAAAGGCAGCTCGATACTGAAGTTAAGTGAATAGCGGGCTAGGAACATATTTACATTGACATCCATTAATATACCTAGTAAGCTTTTGTGATTATTACACACACACACACACACACACACACACACACACACAAACACACACGATATATTTCACTCAAGACGTAATGAGGCTAAACACAAATTATTATTAATTTCACGGTGTTAACTTATATATATATATATATATATATATATATATATATATATATATATATATATATATATATATTTCAATAACTGTAGTTGATTTGGAGGCCCCCTCAGAAAGCTTGGGGGGCGAGCCCCCCTCGCTGCCCCCCCCCCCCCAACTGACGCCCCTGTTCAAAACGAGCGCAAACATGATTATGGTATATTTTTTATGAGTGTTATACGAAGGGTATGTGGATGCATTATCAGAGAGAAGGTAAGGAGTATATTGCAATGCCAGGCAAGTTACAAACAGTTTGGGTTTATGAGAGGCAGACGACGTGTGGATTAAATATTTGCAATCAGACAGAAAGTGAAGAAAGCCTGTGAGAATGACTGTTAATCTATAAATAGCTTCATGGACCTGGAAAAAACAAAGTTAAACATAGACAAACATGAAAAGTTTTATGTGCGCATGATATAGAAGGATAGCTGCTAAAGGTTGTCAAGTTTCAGTGATAATGGTGAAATATGTAAAAGAGTAGGTGGATCTCTAAGTGATCAATATAATTTCAGTGTTGAAGTGAGGCAAGAATGTGTGATGTGCTCATAACATCAATCTCTCTCTCTCTCTCTCTCTCTGTTTATTCACCAAATTCTCGTTTTTCGACCGATCGTTATTCGACAGTTCGTTGTTTCGACATTTTCAAATCTATACCCTTTTCCGTTGTTCGACATGGTTATCCCCGCCATTTCTACAATTCAAACCGTGCATAGCCAGGACAGCCGGCTGAGGTCCCTGTATCTTGCGCTCTGCCCTGCTGGCAGGGATGACGGTGCTCAGTCATCTGAACACGTATCCGACCCATTTTAGCTGTTTTGTGGCCATCATGGTTTATATGATGGTTGACTTTGCCATCTGGAGAATTTGTGAGTTGAGGGACTTTATCCTAACATGTGAGATCTAGGATGTCCTATAAGAATCGAATTTGAAATGGCCCAAGCTGTTTGATGTGGCATTAGTAAGTAGTTCCGGATTAACATCGAATAAAGGAGGGGGGGAAGCTGTATATAACCGTACCTTCATCTCGTTTTTCAGGTTTGTGTTTTCAAAGACTCTCAATCTGAGAGGTCCAAAAGAGTCCAAGGCATGGGTGATTTATGCAAGGACTTCTGCATCAATGTTAAGTTTATCTGTGGGCTCAGTCACCAGGCAGGTCAAATTCTCCACTGGTTTTACGTTTTTACAACTTGTCTACATTCATTCTCTGAAATATTATTTCTGTTTTATTGACAAATGGGAGCCCATGCATGACATATATTGGAAACACTGGTAAGAATGTGTTGTAGGAATACTGGGATACAACATACTCTGGGATGAACGTATTGTAGCTTTATAAAATACACCATTCCAGTCTTTGATTGTGTCTGAAGACATCTGAGATTAACCAGCTGCGTCCCGGAGACGTGAATTCACGTCCTTACATGATGTGCACTCATATCCCGGAGACGTGAATTAACACGGCAACATTGCAAGGTCCCTAATTTGCACAATTTTCAGTTTTTGCAAGTGATTTCGCGAGTGATTTTTGGCACGTATACACGGGACACTTTCCTCTATTCCTCTACCTGGCCAATAAAGACATTCAGGGCCAGAGTGATTCCCCAATCGATGACAATGTGGAGGACAAAGTTTACATAGCATTAGAGGAAGAAACAGTCAGAAATGATGATCAGGTAATGTGGGAAAAAAAGGTCATGAATGGTGATGAGTTAGCGAGTGAAACAATGCTTATAATGCCTATATTACTGTTTGAAAACCAATATACTCTTGTACTAAATATAAATTCGTACCAAGTAAATAAACAAATACTGTTTATGAGTCGATAAAGTAGTTACCCTCCCATAGAACTCGTTTTCTTTGGTGCCAGCCTGTTAGAAAACCCAGTCAGGTAAGGAGGTACTCGTACCTAGATCGAGTATTTTAAACCTCAGGTGAGCGATTTCTCTATGAATTTTCGATGTTTCTCACCAAAAGCAGATGTTTGAGCAAAAAAAAAAAAAAAGGTCCAAAAATGTCGGGACTGGGGCGTACCACTGCCCAGAAAACTTTGGGATGGGGCGGGTTAAATAAGTTACCATCAAGATGGAATGGGATTTTTATTTCATCATCAGGGTTCATTATGTTGGTGTTTTTAAAGGGAGACTGCAGTGAGATAGATGTTGAAAATGACATAAACCAGGACATTTTCTTGATTTACACCCACTTTTATGTAGAAGAGTTCGGACTTGTTCCAACCTGTGGACACACGAGCATTCATGTCGTCATGCGCGGTCTTCAGGATGACAAGAATATTGGTACTCAAAAACTTTTAAGAGCATTCCACAAAAGTTTTCTCTTGACAATGTCAAATTCTTTTGAAAGGTTGATGAATGAATATACACTGTATACAAGTCACTGTTCTGCTCGTGGCATTTCTCTTGTATCTGTTAGGCAGCAAAGATCATATCACAGGTACATTGTTCCTTTCAAAATCCACAACGTGTTTCAGGAAGTATTACCTGAGTCACAGATTTTGTCAGTCTGCATAACATTATCTTGGGTAGCACTCTGCAAACATTCACAAGGAGTGAGATGCCTCTACAGCCGTCCGAATTTGAGGAGTCCTGTCTCTTCTTGTACAGGGTTACAGCATCAGAATTAAGCATTTTAGAATGAATTTGTTCTGGTTCCAAATAGTCAATATGAGATCATGGAGACACTGTTGGAGTAACTGACTACCCTCTTTGATTAGTTCAGTTGACATGCCATCAGGGTCAGGTCTTTTGTTATATTATAGAGATCAGATGACCTGGATCCGGATTCACTAACGGCTTCATGCACTTGGCACCTCCCTTACTGGCTGCGCCACTCCCTTTCGGCGTTACACTGGCATGCACAAACTGCATCGGCCTCCATTTTGTGGCATAGATTCTCCCTTTCGCTAAAGGCTACTGCATTGTGACGCGGAAATAGCAGCACATAATATTGAGTACATGACCCACGACTAAAACAATGGTGAGCTATCTTCAACGTGGAAGGCAGTTCCTTATGTACAGTATGTACGCACATATGTATGAACTTACATATGCATCTATGTACGTACTTACTTATGCAACTACATACATACTTAGGTACACATCTATGTACTCAATTATGTGTGCATCCATGTACATAAGAATTTACGTACATGCCTACGAATGCACCCATGAGCGTATGTACGCAATTATATACGTACCAACGTACATACATATATACCTTCTTAGGTACACACCTATGCAAGTACTTACATATCCACCCGTGTACGTAATTATGCATTTTTTTGATGCAAGGAATGAGGAACCAAAGGCCAGGAGACAGCAAAATGTTCCTTCCAAGAAAATAAAAACAACACAAAAGTGAGCCAATTTCAAGATCCGTTCATTTCGAGATGCCAGGACACACTGCATTTAAAAGCCTAGGACGTCATAGGAAGCAGGAAATACAGTCAGAGGGAGACAGTTCCAGAGCTGACCAGTTGCATAAGTGAAGGACTGGGAGTAACGGTTAACTCTAGCACTAGAGAGTTTGTCGCTAGACGGGTGATACGCACCCGTTGTAGAGGTGAAGGAATGCAAGCAGGCAGTTTAGAGGAGCAGTGACTATTTAAGTAGCGATAGAAAAGAGATAAAGATGTAACAATGCAGGAAAGAGACAGAGGCTGAAGGGAGCCAGTAAGAAGAGGAGAATTAATGAGACGAAAAGCCTTTGACTCCACTCTTTTGACAAGAGCTTATGTGGAGAGCCTCCCCACACATGAGAGTTGTACTCTACACAGGGGTGAATAAAGCCCGTGTATAAAGTAAAAAAGTGTGCAGAGGTAAAGAAGGCACGGAGTTGGCTTAGTACACCCAATCCTTTGGAAGCAGATTTTACAAGAGATATAATATGACCTTTCCAAGATAAGTTCCGAGTGAATGAAACCCCAAGCATGTTCAAGGACGATACAGGATTGAGCTGGATATTATTAAACTTTATTCCTATGGAAGATTTTGTTGGGTTGATAGGTGTAAGAACTGAAACTTTGGTGCGTTAAAAACAAGATTGTTTTTACCCCAGTCAGAGATACGAGCCAAGTTAGACATTAGGTGTGCCATAGCCTCAACCCTTGTTTGCTGAAGTATCTGCTGAAATGGACGTTGTGGGAACCGAATGGAAAGGTGAAGTGTGGAATCATCAGTGTACGAGTGGATAGGGTTAGATGTACAGCTTAGAAGGTCATTGATGAATAAAAGGAAGAGAGTTGGTGATAGGACAGAGCCCTGAGGAACACCGCTGTTGATAGATCTAGAAGAACGATGGCCGTCTACAACAGCGGTTATAGAATGACCAGAAAGGAAGCTATAGATGAAGGCAAGATAGAAGGATAGAAACCGTAAGAGGGCAGTTTGGAATTTAAAGATTTATGCCAGACACGATCGAAAGCCTTTAAGATGTCCAGTACACCTAAGTAGGTACTTATGTACGCACCTATGTACGTACCTACATACCATTGCACACAATTACGAGCACAGCTACGTGCGTATTTACGTACATATGAACGTACCTACGTACTTACGCACATAATTATATATATGCGTCCATTCACACTTATTTACTCTAAGTCTACTAATACCAAGTCTGTTCACTTTCCCTCAGGGTGCAGGGAGGCGTGGCTTGTGTGTGACGTCAGTTGACTTAAGTAAAAGAAAATGTATAAAAGGGCAGACTCAAATTAAACATTTATAATAAGGGAAAATGAAGAAGCGGAAGAAGTGAGGACACGTTTAACCGTATAACATAGCAGTAGGTTCCCTCACACCCTTACACCTTCCCTCACACCCCTATACCTTCCCTCACACATTTCAGTCCCTTCCCTCACTTCGGACTCAAAATGTGTCATGATCTGGTGAGTGTAGCATACAGTCACTCACCACCACGGTCAGGCGTCAACTGAACTTGCGTTTCGTGCAAGCTGACGTCACTCCGATGCTCTGCACCCTGCGCCAGCTTGGACCAGTTTTACGTGGAAGTGACCCAACTTGGTATTAGTAGACTTAGTATTTACGGACATACCTATGTATTTATATACGATCGTATGTACGTTTGCGTACATAAACACATATATTCAATTCCAACACAGGCGATTCCGATCCTGTTCCTCCATTCCGTCCTTCCCCTTTGACTTCTTCATGGCTGACAATATAATTTCTTCAGTTAACGTATTTTCGGCCATCACTGGCCTCAAAACTAACAAGACATATGGGCCTGAATAGGGCCCTTCCTGTTGTCCTTAAGAACCGTGCTTCTGTGCTTACACCATGTCATGGTAAACTCTTTCACCTTTGTCCATCATCTTGTACCTTTCTTTCTTGCTGGAAGTTATCTCTCCTTCAGCCTGTTTCAAAGAAGGGTGAGCATTCTCATCCCTCTAGCCATCACCCAGTTGCTTTAACATCCTGTGTTGTAAAAGTTTTTGAGTCTATTCTTAACAAAAAATTTTTAAAGCATCTTTCATATCACAACTTTCTTTCTGATCACCAGTATGGGTTCGGCCAGGGATGCTTCACTGGCAATCTTCTCATCTATCATTCTGACTCTTGGTCATCCTCCTTTCGGAACTTTTGCGAAAGCTTTGCCATTGCACTCGACATCTCAAAGGCTTTCTATCGAGTCTGTCGTAAATCTTTAATTTCCGAACTGGTCTCTTAGGTTTCTGTCCTTCTGTCCATGCCTTCATCTTTAGCTTCCATCTGGTCGTTCTGTAGCTGCTGTTGTAGATGGCCACTGTTTGTTCTTCTTGAGCTTTCAATAGTGGTGTTCCTCAGGTCTCTTCCTATCACCAACTGTCTTCCTTCTATTCATCAATGACCTTCTAAGGTGTACATCTAACTCTATCCACTCATATGCTAATGACTCCGCCCATTACTTTTCCATCCGCTTCCTGCAGCGTCCATCTCAGCAGTTACTTCAACACACAAGGGATGAGGCTATGGCATACCTAGTGTCTGACTCGGCTTATATCTTTGATTGGGGTAAAAGTGATCTTCTTTTTACTGCATCAAAAACTCAGTTCTTACATCTAACAACTTAACAAAAACTCCGTACGAGTACACTGTAATATTTAACAGTATCCAACTTAATCCTCCACCATCATTAAACATACTTGGAGTTTCATTCTCTCGGGATTTGTCTTGGAAACATCATGTTACCACAAATGTAAAATCTGCTTCCAAAAGATCAGGTGTGCTAACCCAGCTCATGACTTCTTTACCCTTGCACAGTTGTTGACTTTATACACGGGTTTTATTCCCTCCGGTGCAGAGTACAGCTCTCAGTTGTGGGGAGGCTCCCCACATACAGCTCTTCTCAACAAGGTGGAATCAAAGGAACTCTCCTCCTTTTACTGGCTCTCTTCAGCTTCTGTCTCTTCACACTGTTGCATCTTCATCTCTTTTTTAATGCATCTTCAATGGCCACCTCTCCCTGAACTGTCTGTTTCCATCCCTTCTTCACTTCGACGGGCATGCAGCACCTGTCTAGCAACAAACTCTCATCTCTCTTCTGTCCAGCCCTCAAATGCAAGAGTTAACCGTTACTCCCAGCCCTTCATGTGTGCAACATGTTAACTCTGGAACTGTCTCTCTTTGTCTGTTTTTCTTCCTTCCAATTATCTCCGATCTTTCAAATGCTGTGTGATCACGAATCTCGAAATGAAATGAATGGACCTTGAAGCTGGCTCTCTGTTATCTTGTTTTTGTTTTTGCTTCGAGGGAAAAATTTGCGCTCTCCTGGCCTTTAGTTCTTTCTTCTTTGCATAAAAAATTTAAGAGTTGTTTAAGTACGTATGTCCGTAAACGCTGAAGTTGCATATATGCATAAGTACGTCTACATATTTACGTACGTAAATAGGTGATTATGTAGGCAAGACCATTGTGCAAGTACCTACAGACATTCTTTAGCACATACATGCTTATGCACTTACGTATATACACCGCTGCACACGTACGTATGTATTGTCTTTTCGTACGTAAGTGAAGGCTTACATGTATCTACGTGTACGTATGTATGTACGTACGTACATGCACACTTACATATGTATGGTATTACTTTATGCCATCTTGGGATACATCTGTTCTTAAGTGAAAACGTGTGTTAATGCATGTGTACATATTTATTTACAGTATGTACTTGTTCTGCGGAGAGAGGAAGGGAGAGGACGATGGGGAAGGGAGGAAAGAGGGGTAGGGTGTTGTCTGTTAAAATTCACTCATGTGATAGATCGGTGGCTGCTGATTGGTCGAGCGATTATGCCCTGCTCTCTGCGGAAGAGACTTGGAAGGGAGCCAAACACAGTGTTGGTGAATTGCCCTTGAGAAGTGGTCGTTTGCTCCAATTCGACATCGTGTAACGCTGCCGTCTAGCGGCTCTTAGTGAAAACAGGGCCTAGACAGTTTCTGCCAGTGTAGGTTGGAAATCGAGCTCTGGCGCTTGAGGAGGATTTGGGATGTTGTCAAGGATATTGTGCTCCATCGGGTTTCTTCAGTTCAGTAACGTATTGAGGAACTGCGCCCATCTGTCTAGGATTCCTTGCTTGTCTTTCAGGAGCTCAACATTGGCTGATCGAATAGAGGCCGTATTGTGCCAATGTCTAGATAGTGGGCACATCCGTGTGGTCTTGTTATTTATTTTTAAGTTGAAAAATGGTGTTAGTGATGACCAGACTGTGTTCCAAACACAAGAATGCAGTCTAAGGCCATTAATGTCCATGTTACCAACACCATGGCAGTCTATAATGCCTTGCCAGAGGTGATTGTTTTTCCTACTCTGTCATTAAAACCTACAAGCAGGATGAGTTTGTCATTATGCGGTATTGAGTGAATGGTAGCATCCAGAGAAGCATAAAAGGGATCATTGACGTTGTCCTCAGAGTCATGCCACGGGCCATAGGCACTGATGAGTGGTCCACATTGGCCTGTGGAGAGTGCAATTCACCAGGCGATTCTTGAATTTTTTGTAGTAATTTGCGTCGGACTGCAAAGCCAATACCACACACACACACACACACACACACACACACACACACACACACACACACACACACACACACACACACACGCAACATGTGAGGGAAACCACCAGAAAAAGAGGACTTGATGTACCCTCAATGCTAGATCTCATATTTACTAGGCAAGAAAATGATATTGGCAGTTTAATATATCACCCTCCATTCGGCAAAAGCGACCATGCAGTATTAAAATGCAACTTCAGGATAGCATATGACATAGTTAACAGCAATGAAAGTTACAAAAAGAGCCTAAACTATAAAAAGGGAAATAATTATGACCTAAAGAAGTACGTCTTAGAAATTGATTGGGAAAAGGAGCTTAGAGGACAAGATTTAAAAGCTATGTATAAAAAATTCTGTGAATTTTATGAAATAGGAGTCCAGAAGTACATCCCACAGCACAAAGAAGCAGAAAAGAAAATAAATGGTTCAATACAGAAATAAAAAATCAAAAGAAAGAAGAGATTTGTTGTGGAATAGATACAGAAGACACAATAGTGAAAGGGCATATAATAATTACAAAGAGGCAAGAAATGATTATACAAGAATAAGGAGGGAAGCCCAAAAACAGTTTGAGGAGGATATCATAAATAAAAGTAGTGATCAACCGAAGCTATTTTACAGCTACATCAGAAGCAAAACCAAAGTAAAAGATAAAATACAATCCATTACGGACGAGGGTATCACCTGTACACAAGAGAAGGATATTTTTGAAGCACTAAATAAGAATTTCCAATCAGTTTTTACAGAAGAAAAAAATTTCGCGAGGGACTATGTGGAACATGCATGCCAACACATACTACCAGATATACAAATATCAGAAAAAGTAATACAGGAGGAGTTAAGTAAATTAGACGGAGGAACAGCTAATGGTCCGGACGAAATTTCATGTTGGGTGCTACGAGAATGTGCAAAGGAGTTAAGTAAACCATTATTTTTAATTTTCAAGAAATCCTTGAGTCTAGGTAAACTACCTGATATTTGGAAGAAAGCAAACATTGTCCCCTTATTCAAGAAAGGGAATAGACAAAATCCACTCAACTACCGACCAGTATCACTGACCAATGTTGTAAGCAAGGTATTAGAAAAGCTTATAAGAAAAGCTTGGGTAAATCATCTAGAAGAACACAATATGATAACAGAAAGACAGTTTGGTTTCAGAAAAGGAAAATCATGTGTTACTAATCTGTTGAGCTACTATAACAGAGTAACAGACACAATACAGGAAAGAGAAGGATGGGTGGACAGTATCTATTTAGATTTCAAGAAAGCATTTGACACAGTACCACACCAAAGACTTTTATGGAAACTGTACCATCAAGGAGGAATTCGAGGCAAACTATTGTTGGATGCAAGATATTCTCATAAAAAAAGAAATGAGAACAGTACTAAGGGGAAATTACTCATCATGGAAAGAAGTGACTAGTGTAGTACCACAGGGCTCAGTGCTGGCACCAATCATGTTTTTAGTGTATATAAATGATATAGACAGTAACACTGGAAATGAAAGCTATCTAAATATGTTTGCAGATGATGCAAAAATACAAAGGAGAATTACTAACACAGACTCTTGTAAAGAGCTACAAGAAGAATTAAATAAACTTCATGAATGGAGTAATACATGGCAAATGGAATTCAATGTTGACAAGTGTTATGTAATCAGGTTTGGTAAAAGTGGAAAAAGACCTGATTGGGATTATACGTTAGGAAATAAAACCCTACACACATCAGAAAGAGAGAAGGACCTAGGTGTGATTATCAATAACAGACTATCTCCGGCTGACCACATCAGTGAGAAGGTACGGAACATGTATACACTGCTTGCAAATATGAGAATAGAATTCACATACATAAATGAAGACATGCTGAGAAGGATAATAACATCATTCATCAGACCAACCCTGGAGTATGCATCAGTAGTCTGGAGTCCTCATCTCAAAAAACACATAGACAAGATTGAAAAAGTTCAAAGGGCCGCTACAAGATGGGTACCAATCTTAAGGGATCTAAGCTACGAAGAAAGACTAAATAAACTGAATCTACCAACACTACAGGAGAGAAGGAAAAGAGGTGACATGATAATGCTATATAAATGCATATCAGGGAAGGAGAAAATAGACATAAATGATTACTTAACCTATGGGGAAGCATCAGCAAGAGGACACTGCAAAAAACTGCATAAGAAGAGAGGTGATAAAGACGTAAGGAAATTCATTTTCCCAAACAGAGCAATTGATCAGTGGAATGCACTACCGAATGAAATAGTGTGCCAAAACAATTCACAAATTTAAGGATATGTACGATAAATATGGTTTAAGACACGGGACAGTACGAGCTTGACTCATTCCTGTAAAGATACAATTAGGTAAGAACAATTAGGTAAGAACACACACACACACATACACACACACACACACACACACACACACACACACACACACACACACACACACACACACACACACACACACACACACACACACACACACACACACACACACACACACACACACACGCACGCACGCGCGCGCGCGAGCTAATCTCTCTCTCTCTCTCTCTCTCTCTCTCTCTCTCTCTCTCAATCACTGTCTGTCCATCTCCATCTATCAGTCTCTCAAACACACACATACATGCAAATCTCTCTCTCTCTCTCTCTCTCTCTCTCTCTCTCTCTCTAAACTGTACCATTGGTAGAAAAGACCAAGGACAATGTTTGCAAAGAAAATACGATGAAGGAAACTTGAAGTTACAAGGGATAGAGAAAATACAAAGATAAAAAGAACTGAGACATTCCAGGGGAACAGAAATGAAAAATGACCAAAAGCAGGAAAGACAAGTGGAGAAAAAAGATGATAAGGAAGCAGACCTGAGAGAAATGTGAGACGAAGAGAGGACCGTTGTGAAAATGAAAATAAGGAAATTGACGATGAGAAGAAAAAGACAGACATGAGAAGAGGGCAGAAAAGGAAAGTGAGAAGGAAAAAGTAGAAAAAAAAAGACATTAAGCACGAGAAACAAAGAAAACTGAGGAGAAAGGAGAAGTTGTATGAGAAGGAAAAAATGATATGGTTGTAGAGCACTGAAAGGGGTCAGGAGAATATAGACATGATGGGGAAAAGACATGGCAAAAGAAGAGAAAAGAACATGGTGGAAAAAATGGGACATGGTAAGAAAAAAAAGCAAGAAAATGAATTGAGAAGAAAATCGATTAAATAAAGACAAATGGAATGATAGAACAGTGATAGAGAAAAGAAAAATAAAGCAGGATATGGCAAAAGACAAAAAATATACGGCGAGGATAAAATATGAAAACAGGAGAAAAAAAAAAGACATTACAAAAGAAAGGGAAGAAAACGAGGGAAGTGAGAAGAAAGGTGGGATGTGCCTGAAGAAAAAGAAAAGTAGAGTAAGAAAAAACGGTGAATAGCGGGACATGACAGGAGGAAGAAAAATAAAAAACAGGTGTGAGGGTGGAAAAGAAAAGTGAAGCAAAAGACAAACGTGGTTTTAGAAGATTAAAAGAATGAAGAAAAAATTGGCATGACAAGAAAAAAGAACAAAAGTACAATGAAGAAAGAATTAAATGGGAAAAAGAAAGGCCAGAATAAGAAGAATGAGAAGAAAGGTAGGCAAAAAATACAGAAGAACAAGGAGAAAGGAGATGAAAGTTAAGAGGATGTGCACAAATCGGAAACAGGGAGGGCTAAAGGCAAAACAAAAGCGATGGGAAGTAGGATATCATACGAGAAGAGCAAAGCAGAGAGAAAAAAACATGAAGAAGGAAGGTATGACCAGAGAAAAGAAAAAAAAAACGAGAAACGAAAAATGGTCAGAAGATACTCTCCACCCAAGAGCGTGGAGTGTAATATGACAGAAAGAAAAAATATAGACGAAGTGGTGGACGAGGCACATAACAGACTGAAACTACTGCAAAAACGGAAGAGAAAAAACGAAAGAGAAAAACAAAGGGAAATTAATGTGATAAGAAAAGAGACGCACTGGAGAAATGAAAAAAAATTCGGAGAAGGGAGATGACAGAATTAAGTGAAGATAAATAAGGAGAGAGAGAGAGAGAGAGAGAGAGAGAGAGAGAGAGAGAGAGAGAGAGAGAGAGAGAGAGAGAGAGAGAGTCAGCCACCAATTTGTCTGATGTCTCATTCGCTGACCCCAACACGCCTGAGATGAGGAGGAAGTGAGCCAGGAGCAAGGGGAAAAAGAAGGGGAAAAAGAACATGCGTAGGACCAAGAAGACGAAGGGAAGGGTGAAGAAGAGACAGAGATGGATTAAAAAAAGAAAGATAATAGCCTAGGAGCATTGAGGATACACCTGGGAAAAAATCGACAAAGTTGATCTTCCCAGGAAAGCTACACAAATTTTTTCTTCTTTATGAATGAATGAAGGAACCAAAGGCCAGGCGCCAGCAAAGCATTCCTTCCAAGAAAAAAAACAAAAAACAATACAAAAGAGAGTCAAATTCAAGATCCGTTCATTTCCAGATGCCAGGACACATTGCGTTTGAAAGACTAGAGATCATAGGAAGTAGGAATACAGACACAGGGAGACAGTTCCAGAGCTGTCCTGTTGCATAAATGAAGGACTGGGAGTATCAGTTAATTCTTGCATTAGAGAGTTGGACAGAAAAGGGATGAGATTTTGTTGCTAGCCGGATCCTACGCACCCATTGTAGAGGTGGAGGGATGCAAGCAGACAGTTCAGAGGAGCAGTGACCATTGAAGTAGCGACAGAAAAGAGATAAAGATGCAACAGTGCGGCGATGAGACAGAGGTTGAAGGAAGCCAGTAAGATGAGAAGAGTTAATGAGACGAAAAGCCTTTGATTCCACTCTATTGAGAAAAGCTGTATGTGGGAAGCCACTCCACACATGAGAATTGTACTCTACACAGGGTCGAATAAAACCCGTGTATAAAGTCAACAACTGTGCAGGGGTAAAGAAGGTACAGAGTCGGCTTAGCACACCCAATCTCTTGGAGACAGATTGTACAAGAGATGCAATATGATCTTTCCAAGATAAGTCCCGAGTGAATGAAACCCCAAGCATGTTCAAGGATGATGCAGGATTGAGCTGGATATTATTAAACATTAGTGGGTACTCCTGAGGAAGATTGTGTTGGGTTGATAGGTGTAAAAACTGAGTTTTTGATGCATTAAAATCAGCAAGATTATTTTTGCCCCAGTCAGAGATACGAGCCAAGTCAGACATTAGGTGTGCCATAGCCTCATCCCTTGCTTTTTGAAGTAACTGCTAAGGTGGATGTTGCAGGAACCGAATGGAAGGGTGAAAGATGGAATCATCAGCATACGAGTGGAAGAGAGTTGGTGATAGGACAGCCCTGAGGAACACCACTGTTGATAGATCTAGGAGAAGAACGATGGCCGTCTACAACATCGGCTATAGACCGACTAGAAAGGAAGCTATAGATGAAGGCACAGGTAGAAGGATAGAAACTGTAAGAGGGCAGTTTGGAAATTAAAGATGTATGCCAGTCTCGATTGAAAGCCTTTGAGATGTCAAGTACAATGGCAAAGCATTCGCCAAAGTCCCGGAAGGAGGATGACAAGGAGTCTGAAAGGTAGGTGAGAAGATTGCCAGTGGAGCATCCCTGACGGAATCCATACTGTTGATCAGAAAGAAGGTTGTGATAGGAAAGATACTCTAAAATTTTGTTGTTAAGAATTGACTCAAAAACTTTTGTGACACAGGTGTTAAAGCAATTGGACGATAGTTAGAGGGTTGAGAATGGTCACCCTTCTTTGGGACTGACTGAATGAGAGCAGACTTCCAGCAAGAAGGAAAGGTACAAGTTGAAAGACAAAGACAAAAGAGTTTTCCTAGGCAGGGTGTAAATGCAGAAGCAGAGTTCTTGAGGAGAACAGGAGGGACTCCATCAGGCCCATATGCCTTGTTAGTATTAAGGCCAGTGATGGCAGAAAATACATCAGCTGAAGTCAGAGGGGGGAAGTGATAGAGGAACAGCACTGGAATCGTCTAAGGTAGAATTGGAGGAGGAAGTCTGAGTGAAGAGGTCTGCTTTATCGGTAGAAGAAATAGCTAGAGAGCCATCAGATAAGAAGAGAGGAGGGAAGGATGATGAGATAACGTTGTTAGAAAGGTTTTTGGCAAGGTGCCAGAAGGAGCGGGAAGAAGTAGAGTTGGAGAGTTGAGAGCATTTAGTACATATGAAATTATTTTTAGCAGAGTGAAGAGCAGACTTAGCAGGATTCCAGGCAGAAACATATACAAGATGTGATTTGGAGGTGGGATGGCTATGGTACCTTTTATAGGGGGTCTTCTTGTTGTGAACAGCATTAGAACAAGCGTGATTAATCCAAGGCTTTCCTGCATTATTAAAAAGGTATGAGAATGGAATGTATGCTTCCATGCACAAAAGAATAACCTCTGTAATGCACAAAGCACACTCAGATGGCTCCCGGCCACAGAAGCAATAATCATATCAGTGAAAATCAAAGAAGTACTGCCTGAGGGCCCCCCGATGTGCAGCTCCAAAGTGCCACAGTCGACGTTTCTTTGGGGGTTACACAGGCCGTACTAGGGTGATAGGACAGGTCAAGGTAATAAGGTTGTGACTGGAGGAGCCCAACAGAAAGGAAAGATTAACAGTGTAAGTAGAAGGATTAGTTGTAAAGAAGAGGTCAGCTATGTTGGAGCACTCTCCAAGGTGGTCAGGGATACAGGTAGGGTGCTGTACAAGCTGCTCCAGGTCATTAAGGATAGAAAAGATGTAGGCTTGTTCACCAGCTGGATCAGTGAAAGGAGAGGAGAACCAAAGGTGGTGGTGAACATTGAAATCTCCTAGAATGGAAATTTCAGAGAAAAGAGAAATGGATAGAGTGTGTTCTATCGTAGAAGTAAGATAGTTTAAGAATATTTCATAGTCAGTAGACTTAGGAGATAAGTAAACAGTGCAGATATATTTAGTCAAAGACTGACAGGAAAGCCGAAGCCAGAGAGTAGAGAATTCAGAAGAATCAAGTTCAGGAACACGAGAGCAAGATAAGTCATTGCCTCCTACTGTAACTGATAATCAACAAACATTCTAAATTTTCCACGTATGCTAAACGTGTGGGACGAAAAATTCAAGATGGCCACCATCGGCATGATGTGTGTATATAGCTTAGTGACTAAAATTCATACTTGGTTATGTAATGCCATCTTTTATGGATTTCCAGGAGAGATAAATCCATTTCTGCTATTATTCTAAGAATTCTATGTCACTGATATAAACAGAAAACGTGCGCCCAATGCAAAAAGTCAGAAATCTGTATTGATAATTTTGCTATGAATTTATAACTAGGGTATGCTTCATCAGATGTTTATATTTTTCAGGCTGGATACAGATTCAAGTGTAGAGGGAAAAGTACAAAGATGGATATAAGACAGTGTGAATGGAACGAGATGGCAGCACAAGAACAGTGTGATATTTGTGATTTTTGTGATAAGCCAATCACCTCTGACTGAAATACTGTCACAGGAAGAGGCCTACACATTAAACATGAGGGTTATGACGAAAAATTATTTTCCCTAATTTAAAAACCCTGCTATGCTGGATGATGAAGTTTAATGTATAAATCACAATTATGATGTTGGTTTTGCATTTGCCTTACAAAAGTCTCCCCACACAAACATTTTCCATTGTGCTAAGTTTGTGCATTTTTTACAGTTTGTGCTGTTCAGTTAAGATCGATGTATTTCTACTATAACTGTTTGCAGGGTACCTAGTATTAATTAAGACGGCAACATCATGGCATACTTCAAATCTGGTGATTCTGTCGTGAAGAACGCACAGAAATGGGGTACAAACCTGCCAGGTCAAATTATATGAAGTGACGTAATCTACCCAGGATACGAAGTTTGACTGACTGTGTCAGAATGCCTTGAAATGTATTGGGAAGGTACCATGTGTTATTAGAAGAGCATAAACTAAAGAAAAGCAGGATTTAGCATATATATGGCGAACTAATCCAGTTATAGCAAGAGTTTAGTTTTCCTGCATTAAGTCAACAAGTGATTAAAGTACTGCTGAACAAACTGATCAGTGAATATGAAAGCTATCAAAGAAGACCAAAAGAAGTGTTTCAAAACGAGATGAATTTTTTTTTGACATAACCAAAGTTGATGGGGAGTGGCTTTGCTGGGAAGATAGGGAACTGTATCATAAACACGTTACATCTGGTGGAAAAGTCGATACACGACGCATAAACTTGCAGCATTATCCAGAATCCATCCATCAAAAGGGAGAAAACAGTGTGACACAAGTGATACTCCATTATCACTGCAAGTTGGTACATCATAAGAGATTTAAACTGAAGATACAACCTCAAGTGTCTCCACAAGTGATAGAGGGAACAGTAACAATGAAGAAGCCCCAAGAACAAGGAAAATGACATCTTTAACATACAGTACCATGCAACGAAACTGGTAACAGGTCATTCGTTGTCAACCAGTAAAACTTCTAGTGTGAGCTCAACACTCGGTGATGAAGACATCCCTGTTTCCACACCTACACAATCTGGTGTATGGTATGGCGTTGTCAGGGCTGGAGAAAAACAGAAAGAAAATATCAAATCGTTACTACAAGAAGAGAAAAACTATTGTTTGCATTTTGATAGAAAAAAAAAATCCAATAGAGAGAACCAGGTAGTCTGCCTTCAAAGCAAAACTAAGAAGATCAGTTTGGGAATCATAAAATGTAGTAGTGGATCAGCCCAGGATATTTTCAATAGCCTTTAGAAAGTTCTAGATGAATTTGATGCCTGGTCAAGTGTTAAAAATTATCGTTTGTGATACAACGGCTGTAAACACAGGACATATGAATGATGCAGAAGAAAATGACTGAAGAGATTTTGGACAAACAATAACATATTGGATGTCCTCATCATACACTTGACAGGATCATTAAGCATGTTTTGGACTTCTTTGTGACAAAGGTTTCCACTAAGCCAAATTTAAATTACGAGTTTGATAAGGAACTGACTGAAAAGTATGCAGAACTGCAAAGTTCTTTTGAAGCAGGCAAGAAAATGAAAATGGGTGAAAATCCGGGATGGAGAAATGACTTCAAATTCCTGTATGAATTGTGCAAAGCATTCCAATTCTACAGGGAACAAGGAGCATTTCCAGGAATGAAATGGAGGAAACTACCATCATTACATAGTGCCCACTGGACTTCAAGGGAAATTTACACCCTAATCGCGTATTTTCTGCTTCCAAACTGGAGAGGCACATTGGAGATATCAGTACGCTTTATTGACAATGGATGGTAAGAGGCGTGGTTTTTTTAATAAGAAATTCAAAGAGATGTACTATGAAAACCTACTGACCAGCATTAAAGAACTCAAGTGCCCTAGCTCACTGAGGTGCCTTGAAACCCACTGGAGCAAGGAGAGATCTGCTCTGATAATACCATGGACCAACATCATTGCTGAGAGGACAATAAAACTGATGGAGGAACTGAGTGGAAAGTGCAAGAAGGACACATACTTAGATGTGAAGTTTGTGGCAACAGTTACACAGTAATTATATAGTGCACATCCTACGATTTACAACTTTTGTGTTATCGTAAAACCGTTTGACTTGGTGTGGGGAATCTTTTGATGGAATTAAGCGAAATGACTAACACATTTGTATTATGTACCAAAATACTCATCGATTCTTACTGCAGGTTAATTATTTCTTTTTTTCTAGTCATAACCCTATTAAACATTAGTGCTGATCATATAGATGGACTGTTATCTAAAGTGTTGCCAGTTCTGGTTCATAAATGGTGCAAAGAACATTACATCATGCTATCGTACATAAAATATCGAGTCACAAACAGTTCTTGTTAGTCACTGTAGGTTTTCTGGTGTCTATAATCTCAGGCAGTTGACCATTACACAGACCTCCGGGAATCCACAATTGCGTGTGATAGCAGACAGTGTCCCAGCTTTCGGAATTACCTATCACACCATTCACCATTTCCCTTAACAGTTGAATACCACGAAAGAATGGCCTGCATTGATACCGGAGTCGTGGCATCTATTTGTGCTAATGCAGATTGCGTAGTCAAATCAGATGAGGAGGCAGCTGCACGTATCACTGGCCTGAACTGTGCTGCTGTTAAGCTCAAAAGGGGTGACAATGTTGTATCTATAGGTGATGCAACCTGTACTGTCACTATCCATGGCAAAGACGTTCAGGTCGACCCCACACTACTCTTCATGCAGGTCACATGTGTGATAAAGAACCGATCAGATATGTAGAATCACTTTAAACATGAATTTAGCAAAGAGGCACCAGCACTATTTGATAAGAGTATAATGCGCAAAAACAGCAAAAGTGGTCTTGTCAAGCTGCTGAAAGCTCCAGTAGTCCCAATATCCACTGAAACACTTCAGAACCCATACTATGTGGTGGATGGAGGGCATTTTCTGCAAAATGTGGTATGGCCTGTGGACTGCACGTATGGCATTGTGTGTGACAACTATGTGAATCACGTTATCAATAACTATGGCAAAGAATGCACTGTCTGCTTTGATGGCTACACAGATCTTACCCTGTCAACCAAGGTTGCTGAACAGAACCACTGCACTGATCCAAATATCTCTGCAGACATAGTGTTTGATTTCAACGCATCAGTCACAGGCAATCAATGCTTCATTTTAGCTAATCGTAACAAGTCACAGCAAAACAGTAGGCTGAAGGACCAGCATACATCAGAAGGCGTTGCTTGCTGTAAAAGTCAGGCTGATGCTGATTACTTTATAAGTAGCACAGCATTGGCATTTGATGGGACTATCACACGACATGTTGTACTTGCGGCAAAGGATACAGATCTCCTTATCATAGTGGCTGACTGGGCAACAACAGACAATATCTACATGTAATATGCAAGAGACTTTGTTTATAGCATACACATCATGCAGCAGGCAATGCATCCACACACCCGATTACACATAATGATAGCACACACTATTACTGGATGCGATACAGTCTCTGCTTTATATGACACTGGCAAAAAAAAAAAAAAAAAAAAAAAAAATCCATGACAGTCTTAGAAAGCGAGGAGTGGAGGACACTGAATGTGTTTAAGAAGAGTAATGCCAGCCATAAAGAAGTAGCCATAGTGGGGGAAACATTCTTTCTGAAGTTATATAATGCTAATCTGACGTGTACAACACTTGTTAAGCTGAGATTTGTGCAGTACATGGAGAGAATGAGCAAAAAGCATCCATCACCTTCCAAGTTCAAAGCCTACTTGTCCCATCCTCAGCTGCAAAGTGCCACATTTTTTTTTTATGCAAGGAAGAAGGAACCAAAGGCCAGGAGCCCAAAAACCATTCCTTCCAAGAAAAAACAACACAAAAGAGAGCCAAATGCAAGATCCGTTCACTTTGAGAAGCCTGGACACGCTGCGTTTGAAAGACTGGGATTACAGACAGAGGGAGACATTTCCAGAATTGACCTGTTGCATAAAAGAAGGACTGGGAGTAACAGTTAACTCTTCCATTAGAGAGATGGACAGAAAAGAGATGAGAGTTTGTTGCTAGAGTGCTACGCGCCCATTGTAGAGGTGGAGGGATGCAAGCAGACAGTTCAGAGGATCAGTGACCATTGATGTAGCTATAGAAAAGAGATAAAGATGCAACAGTGCGGTGATGAGACAGAGGTTGAAGGGAGCCAGTAAGAGGAGGAGAGTTATTGAGATGAAAAGCCTTTGACTCCACTCAATTGAGAAGAGCTGTATTTAGGGAGCCTCCCCACAACTGAAAGTTATACTCTACACAGGTGAATAAAATCCGTGTATAAAGTCAACAACTGTGTAGGAGTCAAGAAGGTACAGAGTCAGCTTAGCACACCTGTTCTCTTGGAAGCAGATTTTACAAGAGATGTAATATGATCTTTCCAAGATAAGTCCCGAGTGAATGAAACCCCAGGCATTATCAAGGATGATGCAGGATTGAGCTGAATATTATTTAATCAGTCACGTCCCAAGCACTTTCGCACCTCCGACACCCCCCAGTCCCAAGCATTTTTGGAAAAATTTTTTTTTGGCTAAAACCTCCGCTTTTGATGAGAAAAATCGAAAATTCATAGAGAAATAGCTCACCTGAGGTTTAAAATACTCGATACATGTAGGAGTACCTCCTTACCTTACAGGGTTTTCTATCAGGCTGGCTGCAAAGAAAACGAGTTCTGTGGGAGGATAACTATTCCACACCACTCCTAAATGATATTTATTTATAAATTTGGTACGAATTTGTATGTAGTACGAAAGTATATTGGTTTTCAAACAGTAATATAGGCATTATAAGCATTGTTTCACTACCTAACGCATCACCATTCCTGACCTTCTTTTGCCACATTACCTGATCATCATTTCTGACTGTTTCTTCCTCAAATGCTATGTAAACTTTGTCCTCCACATTGTCATCGATTGGGGAATCATTCTGGCCCTGAATGTCTTTATTGGCCAGGTCACTGGTAACAGGTGAATTGCCGAGACAATGGGGGTGGGGGAGGTTATGTGGTGTAAGGCATTGTACTTGGTTGACATCATGTAGAGGAATAAAGGAAGGTGTCCCGTGCATATGTACGAAAAATCACGCGCGAAAATTGAAAATTGTGGAAATTAGGGACCTTGCAATTGCACGACGTACCAGCACGTCGTCGGGACTGGCAAATGCAAAATGTTGCAACGTACCCATACGTCGACGGGATGGGGAGGGTTAAAATAAGTGGGTACTCCTGAGGAAGATTTTGTTGGGTTGATAGGTGTAAGAACTAAGTCTTTGATGCATTAAAAATAACAAGACTATTTTTACCCCAGTCAGAGATACAAGCCAAGTCAGACATTAGGTATGCCATAGCCTCATCCGTTGTTTGTTGAAGTAACCGCTGAGGTGGACGTTGCGGGAAACGAATGGAAAGGTGAAGTGTGGAATCATCAGCGAACAAGTGGATAGAGTTAGATGTACAGCTCAGAAGGTCATTGATCCCTGAGGAACACCACTGTTCATAGATTTAGGAGAAGAAAGATGGTCGTCTACAACAGTGGCTATAGAATGATCAGAAAGGAAGCTATAGATGAAGGCACAGACAGAAGGATAGAAACTATAAGAGGGCAGTTTGGAAATTATAGATTTATCCCAGACTCGATCGAAAGCCTTTGAAATGTCAAGTGCAATGGAAAAGCTTTCGCCAAAGTCCCGAAAGGAGGATGACTAGGAGTCTGAAAGGTAGGTGAGAAGACCGCCAGTGGAGCGTCCCTGACGGAACCCATACTGACGATCAGAAAGAAGGTTGTGATAGGAGAGATGCTTTAAAATTTTGTTGTTAAGAATTGGCTCGATAACTTTTGACACTGGTTGTTAAAATAATTGGACGATAGTTAGAGGGTTGGGAATGGTCACCCCTCTTTGGAACTGGCTGAATGAGAGCAATCTTCCAGCAAGAAGGAAAGGTACAAGTTGACAGACAAAGGTGAAAGAGTTTACCTAGGCAGGGTTTAAACACAGAAGCAAAGTTCTTGAGGACAACAGGAGGGACTCCATCAGTCCAATATGCCTTGTTAGTATTGAGGCCAGTGATGGCAGAAAATACATCAGCTGAAGAAATTTTAATGTCAGCCATGTGGAAGTCAGAGGGGGGGAAGTGATGGAGGAACAGAACCAGAATCGTGTAAGGTGGAATAGGAGGAGTAAGTCTGAGTGAAGAGATCTGCTTTTTCAGTGGAAGAAATAGCTTCAGAGCCATCTGAGTAGAAGAGAGGAGGGAAGGGTGATGAGGTAAAGTTGTTAGAAAATTTTTTGGCAAAGTGCCAGAAGGAACGGGAAAAATTCGAGTTGGAGAGCTTAGAGCATATAGCACGGATGAAATTATTTTTAGCAGAGCGAAGAACAGACTTAGCACGATTTCGGGTAGAACATAAGAAAGATGTGATTATGGGGTGGGTTGGCTCTGGTACCTTTTATAGGCCCTCTCTTTTTTGTGGATAGCATTAGAACGAGCGTGATTAACCTCTTACCCGTGGGGAAGGATGGACCGTACCATGCCCCTCCCGCAGGGATAGCAGGAAATATCTAGACAATACATGATAAATTAGCTACTTCCAGGTCAATGGAAGTATCACTTAGCCATTTCCGTTTTTATATATATTTTTTTGTATGAGAATAAGTCATAAGGGACATTTCAATGGGTAATGAACAGGGAAAATTAGCGACCAAGTGCATGTGGGGTGTTGCCAGGTGATAAATTAGCTACATCATGGCCAATGGCAGTATCAATTTGCCTTTTCCCTTTTTTTATTTACATATTTTATTAGTATGAGAATAGGGCATACAGCACATTTCAATGGAAAAAGCGAATGGATAAAAACAGCAGGGAGTTGCATTGCGCAGCTAGGCTGTAGCTAGGCAGAGGAGGGAGTAAGGGAGGGGATGTGGAAAGGCGAGGCAAACACAGAAAAATGGTAAAATTGGTAACACTGGATGCGAGTACTAGCGGTATTAGCAGCACTGCCTATAGCTACACACTGGCAGTACTGATAGATGATACAAGACCGCACTTGAAAGTCCGGGCAATTTAAAAAATCCCTGGATCACAGAAGTGACACCCCGCAGCATGGTACTTACATAACGAGCGACTGTAGTGACAGCTCGCAGGTAAGGGGTTAAACCAAGGCTTTCTTGCATTAGTCAAAGGATATGAGAAGGAAATGCATGTTTCCATGCCAGAGATAACCTCCGTAACGAGCAGGGCACACTCAGATGGCTTCTGGCCATGGAAGCAATAACCATTCCAGGGAAAATCAAAGAAGTCCTGTCTGAGAGTCTTCCATTCTACAGCTCCAAAGTGCCTACTTTGCAGTTCAGGAGTGGTTGGGCAATGTTGAGGATCTAAATCCTACAGACTGGGGTTGGGAACTTCAAGGTGGAATGCTCATTCCCATTTGGCTGACAGACCAGTAGCAACAGAGCATGTTCTTCTCATTGTGTCATGTGGGTGAAAACAAATGTATGGCAAGAGATGCAAATGTCAGAAAGCATGACTCTACCGCACACCTGTGTGTTCCTCGTGTATTGGCCAATCTTGTGCTAATTCGGGCCCACCTCATGGAGGAGATACTGAGTTCCCGTTCTATGTTTGTGACCATAACTAGTTATGATACTAAAAAATCTTTAATTAAGAAGTAAATTTATAACTGCTGCTGGCCAGAGTTAGTGCTGGCCAAAGTTAGTGCTGGTTGTTGACTTTAAATGTTTTGAATTCACCATTTTGTTTAAAATAGTACATTGATCATATCTTGAACATTCATCAATAAATCACTGAGGGAATGGTAAAGATGGTTTTCTTATACTCCAATATCCATAAAATGGATATTACATAGCCATCTGTGACTTCTGGTTCCAGACCTTACTAAGCATCCCACGCCATTGGCGGCCATCTTGGATTTTCGTCCCACGCGGCTGGCTCGTGTGGAATGTTTAGAATATTCATGGATTTCAACTTAGCAAGCTTCCAAGTAGCCTTCCTGAAAAAATCAGCTTTCTGGATTTTTTTTTTCCAGGTTCCTTGGAATTTAAGCTAATGCTCCTGACCTAAATGGAGGGAGAGGAGGACCAATGAAGAGAGAGAGAAAAAAAAAATGGGAATTGGACGAGAAGGATGGTTCTCCTCTTTTCCACAACAATATGCATCTTACTCCTCACTATCTCAGTTTTCTCCGTGTCTTTATTTTTAAATATTTTTATTGAATAACCAGACTGTTTCACTAGTAAATCAGCTTATAAGGGACTTAGTGGGCTGAACCGACTCTGAGGTGTTTGTTTAAATATTGCACATTCAGTGACTTCATCACTCGAGTGTATATATACAGGGTGGGACAAAGCACGTACAGCATTTTATGCAAGGTACGGTCAAAGGGTTTTTCGGATTCATCAACTTCTCTCTCTCTCTCTCTCTCTCTCTCTCTCTCTCTCGACTCCACTGCAGGCTCCGATACAGGATATATTGAAGCTCTCTGTAATGTTACTAGTTGATATGTAGAATCCGTCTAATTACACACACACACACACACACACACACACACACACACACACACACACACACACACACACACACACACCTTTTGTCAGTCCTGCGCTCCGATAAAAGATTCATTACTGTTTCAGTAACTGAAGTACTCATTAAATAACGGATCTTTAATTAGGTTTTCTCAACTGTTCAGTTTCAATGGAAGGAACAAGTTTTGAATGTTTCAGGCCTTGGATTTATTCTTTCCTGAATAAAAAATATCCATCTCTAGAAATAGTTTTTCTAATTTTTTTCCATTGGCTGTGACTCAAATCTCCCTCTCCCCCCCTGGACTTTTACTGTGTCGAGACATCGCGTAATGAACGATATTGGTTTTAGTTTTCTTTTGTCCTGCTTCCTTTGACTGGAACAACATTTTTGGAATATTTTCCTTTGATTATATATAATTAAAGGAAAAAAGAATGATGACAAGGCGGAGGAGCAGGGGCAAAATGGCAAGATAAAACCAGGAGGAAGAGGAGAAGCAAACATAAGAGAAAGACAGCAGGGAAGTGCAAGAAGAAAATAACGCCGAAGTATCAAGAAAAAAATAAACAGGCAGAAGAAATAGGGGTTGTAAGAAAAGGAAGATGGGACAATAAAGAGAAGGATAAGATATTCGGAGACTGAGTGATAAGTAAAGAAGGCTAGGGAGGCAGGAAAAAGGAATGAATATGGAAGAAAACTTAGAGAAAGCAAAAACAGAAAATTTACCGATTTAATTCCATTTTTAATCATCATTCTTGCTTCCACTGATCAGTTTTGTTCACTCAGGAGAGACTTTTCTTAGTGCAAGTGTTAATGAAGCAATATTAATTATTGATGTTCGAAAGGCTTATCCAAGGTTTTAAAAAATCATTATGATGATAGCAAAACTAATTAGGAAGTTGCATTCTCCGTCCATAGGAGTTGAGAGAATGAGTAAAATAGAACAAAGACATATGAAAATAGCGATAACAAGAGAAATAAAATAGGAACTCAAAGTAGCTATACGAAACATGAAGAAGGCAAATGGGTTTGTGGTTAAGAATGCTGACAAATGAAGAAAGTACGAGAACAGGAGAAAGAGTATATGGGTACGAAACATATAAAATGGAAGTGGAGGGGAAATATGAAAAGATGAGAGAGAGAGAGAGAGAGAGAGAGAGAGAGAGAGAGAACAAAATGTGAAAAGTGAAGAGTAAGCCTACACAAAAAAACGTCTTTGATAACCACACCCATTTCTGCATTTTTCAGTGGAAATAAGTATTTACTGGTTTAAAACTTACAGTGGCCCGATTGGACTGGAAATTGTTTTATTTTTCAAGTTAGAACATTTTAGCGGTACTTTGTTCTAACAAAAATTGCTCTACAATGCGCCGTTTTTTCATGTGTTACGGTCACAAACGGACAAACCAACAAACTAACAAACATACAGAAATAGGATCATTATACTGCAATACGGATGCCACCCTTCTGGCACACAGGCCGTAGCAGTCTAGCTAACTACCGAGTGCTCTACCCTGAGCCACTATGTTTTAATTATGGCCACTCCGGCACAGTGCAAGTGCACTGTCTTCTCATCCTCTTGTACTGTATATGTCTGTGTGTTTGTAAAGTATGCAAGTATGCACATATTTTTTTTACCCTGCCCCCCAGTGCCGTGCTTATGTCTGTTCCGGCACGAAGCAGGTGGCCTACGCATTGACTAATATTCTCCTATTGTATACTCGTATTTCTTTGTGTAAATACCGTTTGCATTATGTATATAGGCACATATGTAATATTTTACCCTGCAACTTTGTGTCGGATTAACATTTTTTTCGGCATGACATACGTACCTATCGACTAGTATTCGTTTATTGTGTATCTTTTGTTGTATGTATGTATGTATGCATTAATGTATACATTTATTTATGCCCCACGCCTCAACACATCCTCTATAAGGCGTGGATCCATACTTCAAAACGGTTCAATAACATTGTCTGAGTGACACACACACACACACACACACACACACACACACACACACACACACACACACACACACACACACACACACACACACACACACTGTATTTGGTCCCCTCTTTGCTTGCGGCGAGAGAGAGAGAGAGAGAGAGAGAGAGAGAGAGAGAGAGAGAGAGAGCAGCTTGTACTGCTAAGAGAAAGATGACAGAAAAAGGCAGTGGAGTGGAAAATGGTGGAAAGTGAGAGAGAGGAAGAAGGGAAGCAAAGATATCGGGAATCGTCGAAGAAAATGTGGATGAGAAGATAAAAAAAAAATATGAAGTGCTGGGGAGAAACAGACTGAGGAGGAATATAATAAGGAAAAAGAGAGGAGCCACGACGACCACCACGATCACGACCATGACGAACAGGATGACGATAATGGCGACGATAATGATAATAAAGAAGAAGAAGAAAATGATGATAATGATGATGATGATGATGATGATGATGATGATGATGATGACGAGCAGGGGGAGGAGGAGGAGGAGTAGCGGGAAAGGTAAGAAGAAAAAAGAATAGATAAGGAGGAGAAGGAAGAGAAAAAACATGAGTAGTAAAGTCCAAAAAGAAAGAACGATATGATATAAAGTGAAGAAAATAAAACAAGGCAGTAGAGAATCAATAGTAAAAGAAGAGGAAGGGAAAGGAAAAGAAAATATTGATGAGAAAATACTCAAGCGGGAGAAAGAGGGGGAAGAGAAAGATGGCTATGAAAGATGGAGAAAAGGAGAAGGAAGAAAAGGAGAAGGGGGAGAGGAGAAGCAAATGGAAGACGAGGAGAAAATGCGAGAGGAGGATGAGACGTAAGGAGAGGAGGGGTAAGAAAGAGATGGAAGGAGAGCAGAAGAAAAAAAAAAAGAGGAAGAAATAAGAAAAGGATGTAGAAGAAGGAAAGGAGCAGTAGGAAGACCAGGAACTCAAAGAAGAGGAAAAGGGGGTGAAAAAAGTAGTTACGAAAAAGAAGAGGTGAAAGAAAAGGAACAGATGTAACAAGCAAACAACATATGGAAAATGGTCAGACGAGGGTGAGTAGAAGAAAATAAAACGATGAAAAGGAAGGAGATGGAGTTGGAACAGGATGGAGGGAGGAAGAAAAGGATATCGAAAAGTGTGGAGAGAAGGAAGTGGAGAAGTGGGAAGAGGAAAAGGGAGAAGGTGAGGGTAGGGAAGAAGAGTGGATGGAAGAGTATAACAGAGATGAATGTTTAGAAATGGAGGATATACAAGAAAGAAGGGGATGAAGAAAGGGGAGCTATGAGATAAGGGAATGAGATGGAACAATACGGGGAGGACAAAGAACAAGGGTGAACATGGTAGAAGAGGAGGGGAGGAGGAAGAGAAGATGGAAAACATGAGATGGTATAAAAAGTGGAGGAACTGGTTGAAGAGGAGATAGGAGAGGAAAAAAAAAAAAAGAAAAAAGAAGATGAAATGGGAGGCGAGAAGATGGGACAAAAGGAAGAGTGGAAATAAGAAGGGTAGGAGTGAAGCGAAGACGCAAGAAGAGAAGGAACTGAAGGAATAAAAGTGGATGAAGCAAGTGAAGAAGATGGATGATGAGGATGAGATGAGAGAGGGAAAGGAAAGAATACAGGGGAAAAGAAAAAAAATAGAAGGACAAGAGTAAGGAAACAGGATGAGATGAAAGAAGAGGAGGGGAAAATATGAGGGAAAGGAGGTAAGGAAGAGAAGGATGAAGAGGAGGGGAAATGATAAGAAAAAGAAGGCCAAGAAGGGAACGATGAAGAGGAGGGGAAAAGAAAACGAGGAAGAGAAGGACGAAGAGGAGGAGATACATGAAGAGAAGGAAAATGAGGTGGGAATGAAAAGAAAATGTCTAGGAAAAAGAAGAAAAGGGTAAAGACCGCAGAGACAAACGAGAAAAAGACAAGAAGAAAGTGGAAGAGGATGAAATGAAAGACGACGGGGAGAGGAAGAGGAAGATACGAAAGAGGGGAAGAAAGAAAAGGAAGAACCGAAAGAGGAAGTGGGGGAAGGAGGAAGGGGATGAAGCGAAACAGGGAGAGGGGAAGGAGGGAGAGGAAGAAACTTAAGAGAAGGAGGGGAAGGAGGAAGAGGAAAGGTGAGAGAACTAGCTGTGGCGAAGAGATTTATGAGAGGGGCAGGAAGCCAAGGATGAAGAGATTACGGAGAGCTGAAGGATGAGGTGGAAGAACATGAGGCAGGGAAAGAAGGGAATGTGGAGGAGAAGTGGGAGGTGGACGATGGTGATAAGGAGGAGAAAAATGAGGAGGAGCAGGAAGAAGAGAAAGATGAGAATGATGATGATTATGATGATGATAATGAAGAGGAGGAGGAAAACGAAAAAGAAAGAGACAAAGGAATGAAGAGAGAAAGAGGAGTGGAGAACTTAAAGAAGAAAAGTGGTGTAAGGTGAGTAAAACATAGGCAAAGCTACACTGTTGCAACTCTCCACCTGACCAAGCACATACCTTACCCACCTCCATCCACACCTAACCTAGCGAATAAAGGCCCTCAACCTCCCCCCCCCTTTAATCTTTTCTCTTAAGCCCGAGCGTAAGGAGAACGCCCTGAGGACACATAACCTGAGTCCTTCGGATTTCTTGTGCAGGTGGCATCGAAATCTCTGGATTTTTTTTTTTTTTTACTTTTTCATTATTAAAAAAAAAAAAAAAAAAAGACACAGCATTCTGCCGGTCAAAAGGCACCAATTCACCAGTTCACTATACGACACATAGCTATGTAAAATTTCATAACTATAATGAACACTTTCTGAGCTCTGGCCTGGAAATGAAATCTCCACACCCGGCCAACCGCCCTGTTGCCCTGTGGCCCAGACCTACGAGCGGACACCTATTGATCCAAGTGATAATAACATCTTCCTCTGACTTTGTAAGGTGGAGGGTAAAAAGTATGGAATGTGATGAAGTTAAGGAACATACAAGAGATCCGAGCTGGCTGAATGAACATATACGAAGGAGGATGTGACAAGGGTTTGGCGACTTATGTCCAGATGGTTAATATTATGAGGCAGAACTTGGATTTCAGGGGCTTGAATGGTGTGTGAATAAGTGTGAGGCCTATTTCATAAGGGATGCTGCTGATAGTTCTGCATCTTTTGCCCATTCCTATATTTTCTGAACCTTGCCCCAGCACATCTATTGGCGGGAGAAAGGGGGTCTGTCTAGTTTAGGAACTTGGGGTCTTGGTCGGGTAATATCTGAAAAGGATAATAATTTGTCCCCGTTGGGTTTTGCTGTTATTCAACACAGCTTCTTTTCTGTTGGAAATTACAAGCTTTACTCCATTTCCCCTGATTTCCCACCTAGTTTCCCAACAGTGATTGAAGCTTCAGAGAGGGTACATTTGAAAACTCAATAACCACTAAAACTGCATGAATCACAACAGAATGTACCAGAAAAAACATTAGTTAATTACCCATTAAGTGGGGATTGAAACTAGTTAAATGCCACTCTTTTTTATAAGCAGTTCCACACTGGAATGTATAGTTTCCGTATTTTTTAAATTTCAGCCGATACTTGACTTGGCAGTTACTTTGTGTGTGTGTGTGTGTGTGTGTGTGTGTGTGTGTGTGTGTGTGTGTGTGTGTGATTAATTTATTTTTTGCCTATATTTCCGTCGGAAGTGGGTAGTTTCTTAGATATGCCCCACTCCATTAAATGAATGAATTACAATGCATTTTATGCAGAAACCTACCATGACCCCACTTAACTTATCCTAGGCCCCGAGCAGTTCAGTCCTGAACAAAATAAATTTCAACTTTCCCTTAGTTGTCGGCCTCAAAAGTACTGTATTATAAAAATGCACAATATTATACACGCGAAGTGTTGGGCATGCCCTCAGGCAATCCCTCTGAGTAGACTGTAGCACCAGTCGAGCAGGGCAATACTCCCAAGGTGGATGGAAAGCTGATGACAGGGAGAGCTGGTGCTCCCGCTTCATCAACCCTCAGGACTAGTTCCTGACCATCCTCCCTTGCTGAACTTTTTCAGTGTCTCATAAACACAGAGAGTAGGCCAGCATGCTATCCAATACAATTTTCTCTGTCAACACCAAACTATATGCACAGTACATACTACACTTCCTTTTCAAAATTGAAAATTAAAATGAGAACATCTGAAAATCAGACCTCAGGGAGGGGGGACTTTAATTTCCCCCACCATCAGCCCCTCTCCCGGTGACGACTCAGAGAGATGCCTGGAACCACTGCCTGACTCATTTCTTCTTCATTTCTGCAACATTCGCAGTCTTTTTCTGCAACATTTGCAGCCTTTCCTCTAACTATCTCTCTGTCGAACACAACCTCACCTCCACGAAACCTCACCTTCTCTTCTTGACAGAGACTCAGCTATCTGAGGCAACTGTCAGCAAGCCCTTTTCTGTTTCCTCTTACTTTTTCTATCCTCATTTCAAAGCAAAAGGTGGATGTGTATATGTACACAACGATTTATTTTGCTCTTGTGTTCCTGAACTTGATTCTTCTGAATTCTCTGCTCTCTGGCTTCGGCTTTCTTGTCATTCTCTGACTAAATATATTTGTGCTGTTTACTTATCCCCTAATTCTACTATAAAAATTTTTTCGACTATCTTACTTCTATGATGGAACACATTCTATCCATTTCTCCTTTCTCTAAAATCTCCATTCTTGGAGATTTCAATGTTCATCACCACCTTTGGCTCCACTCTCTTTTCACTGATCCACCTGGTGAACAAGCCTACATCTTTTCTATCCTTAATGACCTAGAGCAGCTTGTACAGCACCTTACGCATATCCCTGACCACCTTGGAGAGAGCTCCAACATACTTGACCTCTTCCTTAACCCGCCCCATCCCGACGTTTTCTGGGCAGTGGTACGCCCCAGTCCCGACATTTTTGGACCTTTATTTTTTTTTGGCTCAAACATCCACTTTTGGTGAGAAACATCGAAAATTCATAGAGAAATCGCTCACCTGAGGTTTAAAATACTCGATCTAGGTACGAGTACCTCCTTACCTGACTGGGTTTTCTAACAGGCTGGAACCAAAGAAAACGAGTTCTATGGGAGGGTAACTATTTTATCCACTCATAAACAGTATTTATTTATTTACTTGGTATGAATTTATATGTAGTACAAGAGTATATTGGTTTTCAAACAGTAATATAGGCATTATAAGCATTGTTTCACTCACTAACTCATCACCATTCATGACCTTTTTTTCCCACATTACCTGATCATCATTTCTGACTGTTTCTTCCTCTAATGCTATGTAAACTTTGTCCTCCACATTGTCATCGATTGGGGAATTACTCTGACCCTGAATGTCTTTATTGGCCAGGTCACTGGTAACGGGTGAATTGCCGAGACAATGGCGTGCAGGGGGGAGGGAGAGGTGATGCGGTGTAAGGCATTGTCCCTGCTTGGCATCTTGTAGAGGAATAGAGGAAGGTGTCCCGTGTATACGTGCCAAAATTACTCGCGAAATCACTCGCGAAAATTGAAAATTGTGCAAATTAGGGACCTTGCAATGTTGCCGTGTTAATTCACGTCTCCGGGATATGAGTGCACATCATGTGAAGACGTGAATTCACGTCTCCGGGACACGGCGAGTTAAAACTAATCCTTCTGCTTATACTGTTAATCTTTCGTTTCCATTGGGCTCCTCCGATCACAACCTTATTACTTTAACCTGTCCTATCGCTCCGGTATGGCCTGTGGACCCTCTAAAGAAACGTCGTCTGTGGCGCTTCGGAGCTGCAGTTTGGGAGGCTTTCAGACAGTACTTCTTTGATTTTCCATGGAATGATTATTGCTTCCATGGCCGGGAGCCATCTGAGTGTGCCTTGCGCATTCCAGAGGTTATTTTCTTGGATATGGAACCATACATTCCTTTTTCATATCTTTTGAGTAATGCAAGAAAGCCTTGGTTTAATCATGTTTGTTCTACTGTTGTCCGCAACTACGAGAGGGCCTATAAAAGGTGTCAGAGCCAACGCACCCCTGAATCATATCTTGTTTATGTTTCTGCCCGAAATCATGCTACATCTGTTCTTCATACTGCTAATAATAATTTCATCCATACTAAATGCTCTCAACTCTCCAACTCGAATTCTTCCCTCTCCTTCTGGCACCTTGCCAAAAACCTTTCTAACAACTTTACCTCATCATCCTTCCCTCCTCTTTTCTATTCTGATGGTTCTGTAGCTATTTCTTCTACTGATAAGCAGATCTCTTCGCTCGAACATTCCCTTCCAATATCTCCTTAGACGATTCCGGTGCTGTTCCTCCATCACTTCCCCCCTCAGACATCCTCATGGCTGACATTAAAATTTCTTCAGCTGGTGTATTTTCTGTCATCACTGGCCTTAATACTAATAAGGCATGTGGGCCTGATGGAGTCCCTCTTGTTGTCCTCAAGAACTGTGCTTCAGTGCTTACACCCTGCCTAGGTAAACTCTTTCTCCTTTGTCTATTAACTTGTACCATTCCTTCTTGCTGGAAGTCTGCTCTCATTCAGCCAGTTCCAAAGAAGGGTGACCATTCCCAACCCTCTAACTATCGTCCAATCGCTTTAACATCCTGTGTTTCAAAAGTTTTTGAGTCAATTCTTAATAGAAAAATTTTAAAGCATCTTTCCTATCACATCTTCTTTCTGATCGTCAGTATGGGTTCCGTCAGGGACGCTCCACTGGCGATCTTCTCACCTACCTTTCAGACTCCTGGTCATCCTCCTTTCGGGACTTTGGGGAAAGCTTTGCTACTGCACTTGACATCTCAAAGGCTTTTGTTTGAGTCTGGGATATATCTTTAATTTCCAAACTGCCCTCTTACGGTTTCTATCCTTCTGTCTGTGCCTTCATCTATAGCTTCCTTTCTGGTCCTTCTATAGCTGCTGTTGTAGACGGCCATCGTTCTTCTCCTGGATCTATCAACAGTGGTGTTCCTTAGGGCTCTGTCCTATCACCAACTCTCTTCCTTTTATTCATGAATGACCTAAGCTGTACATCTAACCCTATCCACTCGTATGCTGATGACTCCACCCTTCATCTTTCCATTCTGTTTCCTCAACGTCCATATCAGCAGTTACTTCAAGAAACAAGGGATGAGGCTAAGCCACACCTAATTTCTGTCTTGGCTCGTATCTCTGTCTGAAGTAAAAATAATCTTGTTGTTTTTAATGCATCAACAGGTCAACTCTGGAACTGCGTCCCTCTGTCGGTATTTCCTACTTCCTATGATCTCCAGTCTTTCAAACGCAGTGTCCAGGCATCTCGAAATGAACGGATCTTGTATTTGGCTCTCTTTTGTATTGTTTTTGTTTTTTTCTTGGAAGGAATGGTTTGCGGGCTCCTGGCCTTTGGTTCCTTCTTTTTTGCATAAAGAAACCTTCCCCCCTTCCCCCCTTCCCCCTCCCCCTTCCCCTTCTCCCACCCTCTTCACTCTCCCCTCTGCGTAGTGTTGGGCATGCCGCAAAGCAAACCCCCCCAAACCCCCCTGATTATTAGGCCCCATGTCCATAGCTATGCAAGCTAAAGATTCGTAGCTATATTAGTCCACACCCTCTTGTCAATAGCTACTCAAGCCACACACACCCTTCCAAATCTGCACAGGCCAATGTTTAATCATGAAAGCACCCACATCCACCTCGTACAGTAGAAACTGAGTAAATGACGAATGGAAGGGAGACCAAGGTGAGTGGCCTTGACTTACTTTCATACCCGGGTACCTTTCACCTAAGGAAATAAACAACAGGGTAATCTTAGCCATCTATGATGACTGCCACTGATACTCTGCTTTCTCCAACCACTCCTTCTCTTCATTTTTTTATTATTGTCCCTGTTACTAAAGTTGAAAGCCACTATAAAGGAAGAATTAACACCATTGTTATTACCATGATTGAGACAATAAACCAAATTAATGGTGACGAACAGGAACGGGGGTCTCAGTGAATGTGTGTTTTTCTGCCCCCTCTGTAGGCTGATCTCAGTCACTCCCATACTGATCATGAGTGACAAATACCAAGAAAATACATTTCACCTCTCATTTTCTCTTCATTTTTTTTCTTTTTCGCTGTTACTACAGTCAAAATCACTATACAGTTAGAATTAACACCACTAATAGTACCACAGTTGGAAAAATAATCAAACAAAATTAATGGCTAAGTGCAGAAAAAGGGGGTGTCAGTGAGTGTGTGTGTGTGTGTGTGTGTGTGTGTGTGTGTGTGTGTGTGTGTGTACGTCTGAGTCCTCCATATGGTAATCTCAGCCCCTCCCATGATGACCCTAGGTGATACCAGTTGTACTTTTCATCTCCCTCTCTTTTCATTTTTCTTTTTTTATTCTCTCTGGTACTACAGTCATAATCACTACACAGTTACAATTAACACCACCACCGCTATTACCAGATTTAAGAGACGTACTTTCATATAAAAGATCAAATTAAAACAAAGTGAAACATTTGAAGACATTTATTAATAATGTTTTCCTATTGCATACATCCTAATCCTGGACATAACAGGCTCTGTCTATCACTCAGGTACAGTGGGTCCTTTAATACAAAATATCATGGGTATCTTGTGTGGGTCACACAGTGTTTCTGCATGTTCATCACACCACACTTCAGCTAATGGGGATTTCACATGGCTATGGTCAAGTTTGATAGAAGTCCGTGGGTCACATCCCGGGCTTGTACCTTAAGGAAAAAACAAAAGTCCAATAAATCACTCAGATACACTAAAACAAACACTTCATGAATTACCCTTAAAGATAGCTTACTCACCCAGGTCTCCCATTTTCCATAGATGCCTATTGAAGGCTCACCTGCAGAGGTTTATACTGTATATCCATCTCTAGGTTATTACCAAGTCCTCTCATTCACCCACCCACCCATAACCTATTATGCAACTGCAAGGACTGATACTTATCATTATGCGGTGACTGCAAACTTCAGTGATGATTCTTGCATATGTAAAATGCACATTCTTTGTAAGTACATATATGCAGACAGAAAGTGCATCAGCAGTCAGGGAGAATCATACGAAAGTATGTATGCACATATTTTATGGTAGTACCCGTTTATCATTCTCGACATAATTATGTTTGCAGAAGTGTTTTATGGTTACTATCATCGATCTGTTGAGAAGCTGGGTTGCTAGAGAGATTGTACTGGAGATTTCCCGATGTTTCTAGTAATGCCGTTACGTGTCAGAGTTGCCAGTTAGCCTGCTGTTTGTGAGCATAGTTATTTTGTAAATTGTGCATTAATTTTTGTGCACTTTTCCTCTATAATGTTTTATTTATATGACTTAAATTACGTACTATCATCTCAGTTTGTATGCTAAATAATTTAGAGTGTTACTGTAAAAATAGTCTGTCATGTTTTGGATGCCCCCGAGTTGGCAACTGTTACCCATCGAGAGTGTACTAGAAGCTTCGAGAGTAATGTAAGCTTATACAAGAATGGGGAAAAATCTTGAGCAGTTTCAGTCAGTTTTCACTTCAGTTTAAGTGTAGTTCAATGTCAGATCAGTGTCAATGCAGTTAGAATTATCTTCCGTACATGTGAAAATAGCGAAGTGTTAATGGCAATCATTAAGTTTACTTGCAGGTATTGAAGTTTGTAGATCTTCGGTACTTGTGAAAACAGTGAAGTGAAGTTGGCTAGCATTAAGTGTAATTATTTTGAAAATAAAGACAACGAACTTATGAAGCCAGTGTTTATTTACAGCGCCTGTCGGGCTGTGTTGTTGTACATTGAAAGGCTGCCTCTAGGAAGAACAACTCACTGGGCAATGTCCTTCCTATACTGATCTGCTGCAGATGGAGCCCATGGCAGTGTGGGAGCGAACATAACACTGGTGTCAGGAGTTTGGATCATTAGAAAGTGCTGCAGTGAGTCAAATCTTCGACATGTAACAGGGGGATGTGCAGACAAGGTCCCATGCTAGGGAGTAAGAGGAAGTGTCCCTGGCAGCAATCATGAAGCAATTACAAGCAAAATGTGTACAACTACAAGCACAAAGTGTACAGCTAGAAGCACAGAATGAAGGACTACAGGCACAGAATGAAGGACAGAAAGAACTCAAAGAACAATTACAGGCACAGAATGAAGGACAGAAAGAACTCAAAGAAAAAGTACAGTACAGGCACACAATAAAGGACAGAAAGAACTCAAAGAACAATTACAGGCACAAAATGAAGAAATCAGAGAACAGTTACAAGCACAAACATAACAGCTTCAAGAAGCTTACAAGAGCAACAGAGGGACTTACAATTGAGGATGCATGGACAGCTAGATGCTTTCATGGGGGAAATGAAGGAAGAACAGGAACCATTAAAGGAAGAAGTATTGGCTGAGCTACGACAGCAAAAGTATGAGGTAAGCAAAAATGTGACAGTGGAAACAGCATGTAGATGACCAGTTGAAGACAATTAGAGAGTGAAATGTCATGGAGTGCAGAAAACATGTAGAAACCAGTTGAAACATGTAGTCAACCATGTAGAAATAATTTGTGAGAAAATTGAGGCTGCAGAGAAATGTTGCACAGCTGAGCCTCAGGCTAGTGTACAGGGGGCATGTGAAAAGAATGGACAGTGTATGGTGAATCTTGACTGATCTTAAACATCTAAAGGTAGCATTACAGGGTTGAATAATCAGAATGCAGAAGTTTTAACACGTATTGTGCTAGCGATCTACGTCCCCTTAAAAAACGCAAGTGACGTAGATCTGCATCCTGTAGCACTGAGAAGTCATTGCAAGAAACTGAAGTAAAATGGGAGGTAATATCGTATCTCGCAAACTTCAGACATTTCTCTGTTATGCTTACAACGCTGATTTATGAGCACAGGGGGTGAGTGAGCCTTCATAGGCTGACCACTGCTCTGCTCTGTCTGTAACCTTGAAGATTTCAAAGGTCAAGTGGCACCAACCACACTCAATTCGACCTACTTTCTGGCTCTGTGATTACTTTTGTTAGTGCCAGAGATCATATATTAATGTATTCAACCCATTTAACCAGAAAAATAACCAAAATCAGTTCTCAAGCTCACAGCTGCTCAGCTGTATTAGTAACGTTGAAGATTTCGGAGGGAGAGTGGCACCAACCTGGCTCGATTCAACCAACTTTCTGGCTTTAGTGATTACTTTTACTAGTGCCAGAGAACTTATATTGATGTATTAAGCCCGTTTAGCCAGAAAAATATGGCCGGCATAGATTTTTTTTTTTTTTTTTTTTTTTTGTCCAGCATGGTACAGGTTAAATCCTGGAGTCAATTATGATGCCCCAGTTTTTAGGCCCAAACCAGTGAAGTGCATGGCTACAGTATAATGGGGGTCCAGTTAAAGAGAAACCTCAGGAACTTGGTAGTAATCTTGGGAAGCTTACCATGCGCAGTTTGAGTTACTGTACTTGCCGATCAGAATAGTTGGGATGATAGGCAGAAGGCAGTGCAGCTTGCTACAAGCCTAAAGGGTGCTGCAATGCAATGGAGATTCTTGGGCAAATGTCAGTGGAGGATAGGAACAGTTATCAGTCCCTAGTAGAAGTGCTAGAACGGCAGAACGCAGATGTAAACCATGTACCAGACTGAGTACATAGCAAGATTCTGGAGCTGTGTACGGGCTCGGGGAGAATCCCTATAGCAGCTTACTCATGACCTGGAGAGTATGGCACACAAAGTGTGCAACTAACTTGCTGGCTACTCATCTGAGGGACCAGTTCATTGATGCTCTTGACAATGCAAAGTTGAAAGTGCAAGTGAAGCAGACACAACCTAGAAGCATGCAAGAAGCACTAGCCAGGGCTCTAGAATTTAAGTCCTACGTCAGGTCCAGTACATCCACTTTTCAGGCCGGCCATAGTGCTGGATTCAAAGGAAGAAAGGGGCAGGTACGTGAAGCTGAAAAATTTGAAGGAAGTTGCTGGTACAGTGAAAAGCCAGGACATAGGAAAGAGGACTGCTACAAGTGGAAGAGGGAACAGGAGGAGACCGGAGGAGGAGGATGGTTCTGTGGGAAGACGGGACACAAGAAGGATGATTGATACAAAAGGAAGAAGGAGCAAGTAAAGAACAGTGCAAGGAAATCTACAATTGTAACAAAGGCATGTTGGACATGTAGTGAGGTGGGACACTTCAATTTTGAGTGTCCGAAGAAGAAAAAGGAGGATAAGAAGAAGGCTGCAGAAGACCAGAAAGAAGTGGAAAACTAGTGGAGACCGTTGTTAAGGGAAACCACCAGCCGGCTCTTCCCATGAAGCCTCACCACTGAGGAAATGCAGGAGAACCTTGATGAATAGTGTGCAAGAAGACGAAAAACTAAATGACAAGCAGTGTAGTAAAGAAGATCATAGTAAGAAATGGAGCCATACTGCAGTGACAGGGCCAGCATCAGATGAAGAAGACCTGATGATGATGTAGATGGAGGATGTAGATTTACAACCAGTGCTAGAGTGGCTGCAGCAGAGTACAGTGCGACCATCTTGGAAAAAGGATTCCAGGTTCAGCCCTGTGACTAAAAGCTACTGAAGTCAGTGGGGCCTTCTTCATTTGAAGTATGGACTACTGGAGCATCAGTGGGAGACACCTGATGGCCTCAGCAAGGATTGGCAACTGGTGGTTCTAAGAAAACGAGGTTCGAGATCTTGGATGAGTCTCATAACCAGATCACTAGTGGGCACCTGGGAGTGAAGAAAACTCTAAGCCGGCTGTGACAGAGGTTCTACTGGACTGGCATGCATCAGGACTTTGCAGAGTGGTGTTGGGCCTGTGATATATGCTGTGCCAAGAGGGGACCCAGGAAACGTGGTTGTGCCCCTCTCCACCTGTACCAAGTGGGTGCACTGATGGAAAGAGTCGCTGTGGACATTGTTGGACCTCTGCCACTCACTGAAAGAGGAAGCTGATACATATATGTTGCCATGGACTACTTCACAAAGTGGCCAGAAGCCCACGCCATCCCCGATCAAGTGACTGCGACTGTTGCTCAGGTGTTGGTTGACCACTTTTTCTGTCGTTTTGGGATGCCACAAGAGCTCCATTCAGACCAGGATAGAAACTTCAAGTCTGCTGTGTTCCATGAATGCTGCAAGTTACTGAGGATCAAAAGGACCAGGACGACCCCACTAAGGACATAGATGGGTATGGTGGAGAAATTCAACTGGACCCTGAGACAAGAACTGGCCAAGTACTGCATAGAGGGACAAACAGAATGGGACCAGAAATTACAGTACCTGTGTTGCTGATGGCATATCAGACTGCATACCATGAGTCCACCGGCTACACCCCTGCAAAACTTTGTGTTATTAGTGTAAGAAAGCTCTGGCGTGTTTTTGATACCTTCTAGTTGGCAATACCAATACACCAGTCCTGTATGAGACAGCCCTAGCATGTATTCAATACGGACGGTGGGTGTTAGCGCCGAAGTGGTGACGTGTAGAGAGGTGTATGGTATGTAGGAGGACTACTGGGCCTAGAGAGCAGGCTGTGAAGCCTATGCCCAGAGTCGGACACATTAAAAAAAAAAAAAAAAAACTATTGCCCATCAAGAGTATACTAGAAACTTCGAGAGTAATGCAAGTTTATATAAAGATGGGGGAGACCCTAGAGCAGTTTCAGTCAGTTTTCAGTTCAGTTTGAGCATATTTCAGTGTCAGTGTAGTCAGTATTCTCTTCGGTACTTGTGAAAATAGTAAAGTGTTGCTGGCGAGCATTAAGTGTAATTGCAATTAGTGAAGTTTGTAGATCTTCGGCACTTGTGAAAACTGTAAAGTGAAGTTGGCAAGCATTAAGTGTAATTATTTGGTAAATAAAGACAGCGAACTTCAAGAAGCCACTATTTATTCACAAGGCCTGTGTTACTGTGTTGTTGTACACTGAAAGGCTGCCTCTAGGAAGAACAACTCACTGGGCAACGTCCTTCCAATACTGATCTGCTGCTGTTGGAACCTGTGGCAGTGTGGGATGGGATGTAACAGATGTATCTACACCAGTGGTTCTCAACTCGTTTCAGGCCATGAACCACCAGCCCAATTAAAAAAAAATACAGTGGACCAATTCATTTTTGAGTAATGATAAATAAAGCATAAACAACAAACATTTTGGTTAGAAATGTATTTCTTACAAACAGAAATTCGAGAAATGATATAAAATCGTTGTTACGTACCCAGTCCCCACACTGCCACAGGCTCCAACAGCAGTAGTACAGTACAGGAAGGACGTTGCCCAGTGAGTTGTTCTTCTTATGGTCAGCCTTTAGGTGTGCAGTACACAAGATCAGGTGAGGCGAAAATAAACACTGGCTCCTTAAAGTTCACTGTCTTTATTTTCCAAATAATTCCACTTAATGTTTTTCAACTTCACTGTTCTCACAAGCACTGGGGCTATACACACTTTACTGATTGCAGTTACACTTAATGTTTAACAACACTTCACAGTTAGCACACTTAATGCTTGCTAACACTTCACTCATTACACAATTACTGAAAATAATCTTCACTCACAGTAATTACACTTAATACACTTCACTGTCTTCTCAAGTTCCAGTGATATACAAACTTCAATAACCCGTCACTGTTTGCCACTGTTTTCACAAGTACCAAAAATATACAACCTTCACTGACACTGACAGCACTTCACACAAACTGACCTGAAACCCGACTAAATTCCAAACTGACTTGACACCTCACTAAACTTGTTATAATCTCTACCCCATCCTTATATAAGCTTGCATTGTTCTAGAAACGTCCACCTCTCCAACATTCTAGGACATACTGTCTTGCATCAGCCCCTGGTAACAACAGTTACCAACTACGAGACATCAAAACATGCTAGAGTTTTCCTACATTACATAACACTCTAAATCATTAAACCGCGCCATCCCGGCGACATGAATTAACGTCCGTACATGATGTGCACTCATGTCCCAGCAATGTGAATTATGCGGCAACATTGCAAGGTCCCTAATTTGCACAATGTTCAATTTTTGCGAGTGATTTTGCGAGTGATTTTTGGCACGTATACACGGGACACCTTCCTCTATTCCTCTACAAGATGCTAAGCAGGGACAATGCCTTACACCGCATAACCTCTCCCCCCCCCCCTGCACACCATTGTCTCAGCAATTCACCTGTTACCAGTGACCTGGCCAATAAAGACATTCAGGGCCAGAGTGATTCCCCAATCGATGACAATGTGGAAGACAAAGTTTACATAGCATTAGAGGAAGAAACAGTCAGAAATGATGATCAGGTAATGTGGGAAAAAAAAGGTCATGAATGGTGATGAGTTAGTGAGTGAAACAATGCTTATAATGCCTATATTACTGTTTGAAAACCAATATACTCTTGTACTACATATAAATTCGTACCAAGTAAATAAATAAATACTGTTTATGAGTGGATAAAATAGTTACCCTCCCATAGAACTCGTTTTCTTTGGTGCCAGCCTGTTAGAAAACGCAGTCAGGTAAGGAAGTACTCGTACCTAAATCGAGTATTTTAAACCTCAGGTGAGCGATTTCTCTATGAATTTTCGATGTTTCTCACCAAAAGCGGATGTTTGAGCCAAAAAAATAAAAACGTCCAAAAATGTCGGGACTGGGGCGTTCCACTGCTCAGAAAACGTCGGGATGGGGCAGGTTAACCATACGAACTTAAATTACATAATTTTAACAAGCAATCACTTAAATAAAACATTATAGAGAAAAAGAGCATAAAAATTAATACATAACTTACGATATAACTATGCTCACAAACAGCAGGCTAACTTGCAACTCTGACTCGTACCGAACTTACGGTACCAGAAACGTCTCGAAGGTACGAGACTTCCTAACTGGCAAATCCCCATTCATAGCATAGTAGACAGCTGACATTTTGGTCTGAAATATATTTTTTCCAAAGATATTTTCCAGGAAATACATGAATACTTCTCTAACATTTTGCTGTGAAATTTATTTCTAACAAAAAGAATTTTCAAATTATGTAGGAGCATACAACTAACATTTTTCTTTGCAGCCAGACTTCTGGATTCTCTTCTTACTGACAAGTTTTTCATTATTAGGAGTGGTACTTGATAATGGACAATGAATATAGCTTTCCACTCCAGGCCGATTCCTCTGTTTGGACTTAATGTGCAACAAACATGAAAATCTGCTCTCACACATGGAAGTTTATGCAAATGGCAGAAGACATCTGACTGCATGTGTTGACAGATTTGGGTAAGTACCAGTCATACTGGAATAATCAACAGGAATAGCACAATGAAATGAATGGCCATTTATTTACTTTGATAAAATTTTCCATAGTGAATTTTCAATAAATTAAAAAATATATGCACCAATCTCCAGTTTATTACCAGATATAGTGAACGTCCTGTGGACCACCCAAAAAGTCACCATGGACCACCAGTGGTCCATGGACCACCAGTTGAGAACCACTGATCTACACCCTTTGTTCATATGACGTATGAAAAATAATACATACACCCCGCAAGCACAAGAAGAAACACTCTGCAGGTGGTAGGGTTGTGTTCATAATTTAAATGTTTTATAATTTCTTTAAAAAGTTACAAATGTCCTTGGTAATGATAAGGTAGAAGACCATATGAATCAAAGAAATATATAATATGATCCTCTGTGAAAAAAAAAAAAAGGCCCATTTCTCCAGATTTTGTAGTGGGTGATATGTTAGTGATGATAAACATAGGGTCAAGTCTATTAGGTATCTTCAAATGTATCATTTCATCTGCTGCAACACACTCCCAGAATTGCTTAACGCAGTGCTGGTGTAAATTTTTACTAATCACAGTTTCAACTTCATGTTCATTTTCCTTTAAGCTCTCACATCAGATTATATCTGCCGATCATTATTTATTCTTAGAATTCCTTTAGTGTCTCCAAACATCAGCAGGATACAATTAGAGCCACTTGTTTTTTTTTTTTTTTTTAATTCCCAGATTTCCTGTGTATTCAGGATCAATTGCATCTTTAACCCGCCCCGTCCCGACGACGTATGGGTACGTCACCACGATTTGCATTTGCCAGTCCCGGCGACGTACCAGTACGTCGTGCAATTGCAAGGTACCTAATTTGCACAATTTTCAATTTTCGCACGTGATTTTTCGTATGTATACACGGGACACCTTCCTCTATTCCTGTACAAGATACCAAGCAGGGACAATGCCTTACACTGCATAACCTCCCCCCTCCCCCCCTCACGCCATTGTCTTGGCAAAGGACCTGTTACCAGTGACCTGGCTAGTAAAGTTATTCAGGGTCAGAGTGATTCCCCAATCGATGACAATGTGGAGGACAATGTTTACATAGCATTAGAAGAAGAAACAGCCAGAAATAATGATCAGGTAGTGTGGCAAAAATAGGTCAGGTATGGTGATTAGTTAGTGAGTGAAACAATGCTTATAATGCCTTTATTACTGCTTGAAAACCAATATACTGTCATACTACATATACATTCGTACCAAGTAAATAAATAAATACCGTTTATGAGTGGATAAAATAGTTACCCTCCCATAGAACTCGTTTTCTTTGGTGCCAGCATGTTAGAAAACCCACTCAGGTAAGGAGGAACTCCTACCTGGATTGGGCACTTTAAACCTCAGGAGAGCGATTTCTCTATGAATTTTCGATGTTTCTCACCAAAAGCGAAGGTTTTAGCCAAAAAAAAAAAAATCGAAAATACCTCGGGACTGGGGGATGTCAGAGGTGCGGAAAACCTCGGGACGTGACGGGTTAACATCCTCAGGTAATAGGTCTAAAACTAAAATCATTCCTCCCTTGGTATAGGCCTCAGAGTTAAGTAAGTGATCTCATTTCAGACCTACAGCCTTCAAGATGTAATGGTACAATGATGCTAACTGATAAGGAAAAGTGACTGTGAAGTTATACAGGCTTATCCCATTGGCACTTACAGCCAGCCCTGACAAGTCAGCATGAGTCATATACAAAGGATTCCTGTTGTATAATCCAAAAAAGCCCACATATCGACTATGCACAAAAACAGCTTCCTTGGAATACATTCCCCCAATTGAACTTTGATTCTGAGGTATGATTTTACCTCTTGTTTATTATACACATACTCCACAAACGAGCCTGGATCAGATAACGAAGCATTAAGTGCAGGTATTGTCGCCAGCTGAGGAAAGACACGAGTAACCTATAGTTTACACAAATCTATGTAGAACTTCATATTAGCCCCCCCTCTCGATGAGCATTGATAATAAAACTCAGATTAGCAGATTCAAGTCAAATATCAACGTCAAAGTTATCAAGTAAATGTCCATCCAACCCATTTCAGTCCATCAGTAGTAGGCTACATAGATGCAGTCCATGTTCCCTAGTTAGAGTAAGAAACCTTTTCCCTGATCACTGAGACCATCAAAACAGTCTTTAGTATAAGTACTGTATCTCCTATACCACTACCATTTTTATCAAGAAGTAAATAATTTTTTACCAAATGTCCGTACTTTAGAGGGACTAAGCATTGTAAGCAATTTTATAAAGGCCACACAATTATACATATAGTTATTTTCAACCTGAATCCCATTTAACAACACAAATTCAGATATTCACAAACATCATCTTATCATCTTCCACGAGTACGGAAGTCCAGTTTGCTTATGCAACTTGCATTTTCAACTCAAGGCCAAGAGTGCTCATATCGATGAATTATCCATCAGCTATAGGTATGCAAAATTCTACATATTAACCTGAGGCATCCCGTCGACGTATGGGTACGTTGCAACATTTTGCATTTGCCAGTCCCGTCGACGTACTGGTATGTCGCGCAAGTGCAAGGTTCATAATTTGCATAATTTTCAATTTTCGTGCGTGATTTTTAGCAAGTATACACGGGACACCTTCCTCTATTCCTCTACAAGATGCCAAGCAGGGACAATGCCTTACACCGCATAACCTCCCCCCCCCCTGCATGCCATTGTCTCAGCAATTCACCTGTTACCAGTGACCTGGCCAATAAAGACATTCAGGGCCAGAGTGATTCCCCAATCGATGACACTGTGGAGGACAAAGTTTACATTGCATTAGAGGAAGAAACAGTCAGAAATGATGATCAGGTAATGTGGCAAAAAAAAGGTCAGGTATGGTGATGAGTTAGTGAGTGCAACAATGCTTATAATGCCTATATTACTGTTTGAAAACCAATATACTCTTGTACTACATATAAATTCGTACCAAGTAAATAAATAAATACCATTTATGAGTGGTGTGAAATAGTTACCCCCCCATAGAACTCGTTTTCTTTTGTGCCAGCCTGTTAGAAAACCCAGTAAGGTAAGGAGGTACTGCTACCTGGATCGAGTATTTTAAACCTCAGGTGAGCGATTTCTCTATGAATTTTTGATGTTTCTCACCAAAAGCGGAGGTTTTAGCCAAAAAAAAAAAAAAAAATTGAAAATACCTCTGGATTCGGGGGGTGTCGGAGGTGCGAAATAGCTCGGGACGTGACGGGTTAATCAGTTTTTTTTTTTTTCCTAATCAAAGCCTGCATTTATGGGTAAAGCATCCATATCTTGCTTTGAGGCAATTGATGATTCTGTCATCTGGACTTTGTGAGGACGAAGAAATATTTCTGATAATTAAGGCAGCAGAATAATTGCTGAGAGGGGATTTTACCCCCATTCCCGAAGCAGCGTCAAGAGACACGTTACCAGAATTAAAATCACACCTCCAACTAAGCTATATTAAGCCAAATACATCCATTTTATAATATTTCCACAATTTCTGCCTTTGCTTTGACTTTCATTTACGTCCTCCTTTCATGTTAGCTCTTTGAGCGACACCTTTCAGGGCAGTAATAACTCTCTATTTCGAACAGTCCTTCAGATTTGCCCTGCCACTAGATACATCCTCGAGAGCACCTCATCCCATGCCCAGAGCTTCAGGAACTGCACTTGTCATAAAAAAAAAATAAAAAAAATACCCATTTCCCTATGCCTCATAGAAAGGAAAAGAATACCAGCCCCCCCATTGGTAGTATATGGGCCTCCTAAAGTTGTTATATCACTTAGAGCCCCTCCTCATTTGAGTAGAAATGGGTTTTCAATTAGTAACCAGAATTCGTTTCTGCAAGGAGGAGTCAGGGTAGTATGTATCATGGTGTCAAAAACTATAGTGAGTCTGTAAACATTTTTACCTACGTCTTATATGTAAAATGCAGGTAAGACTGTGATTGTCTTTAAAGTGCATTTGTCCACCATTCTGATTAGTAATTTTTATGGCAACACTTTATATGTTGAACTACTAATCATTTTGTACATTATAGGATTAACACCCTTATCCGTGACATCATTTAGTACGGGTATAGCATCGAGAATATTCACAAAATGCCCCCCGAATGTTGACGTTTTAATCAGGCCAGAGTACACATATAAACAATCATTTGAACCATCAGATCTGGGTGGATATGACCTAAAAACTTTAACAGGATTGGGATTCGAGGATGAAGGACATTCCTATTCATTGTTTCTTTTTAATGCATAACAAACTCTTGACTTAAACCCCAGCAATATGGCAATTTGGAATGCAAACTCCATTGATGACTTGGTGTATATATGATCTGCATCAGCCCCAGTTACCAGTTTTTGGATGACAACCCTATCTGTGATGTAATTATAGTGTAATATCTGCTGGTAAAGGAAATCATCAGCATATTTTTCTTGAATTATTTCCTGAAGTTCATTCAGCATTTGATAGTTAATGGATTCGGTTATAGATACTAAACTGCGAGAGCTCAAGTTCGGAACAATATTTGTTTCAGGTATATAATTATAAAAATTTAAAAAATTGGCCTGGGAGGAAGGTAGAGTCCCGGAGGATTGGAAGGCAGGTATAATTATTCCCTTGTACAAAGGAAAAGGGGAAAAAGAAGTGTGTGGTAATCATAGGGGCATTTGTCTTCTTAGTATAATAGGAAAAGTGTATGGTAGGATACTTATTGACAGTTAGAGAAAGAACAGAGGAATTAGTTGGAGAAGAACAGGGAGGCTTTAGGAAGGGAAGAGGTTATGTAGATCAGATATTCATTCTTAGATCTTTAGTGGAAAAGTGTCTAGAGAAGGGAAAGAAGTTGTATGCGGCTTTCATGGATTTGGAGAAAGCATATGACAGGGTGGATAGACAAGGATTGTGGAAAGTATTAAGAATATATGGAGTAGATGGGAAGTTGTTGAATGCTGTGAAGAGTATGTATGATGGTCCTAAGGCTGCAGTGCGTGTGGATGGTGAACTAAGTGAATTTTTCTCTTTGAAGGTTGGGTTGAAACAGGGATGTGTCATGTCTCCATGGTTGCCTTATCTGTACATGGATGGGGTAATAAAAGAGGTACAAGGTAGGGTAGTGGATGTTGGAGTGGCCCTGGTGAGAGAGGATAGTGTTTGGAAACTCCCTGTACTGTTGTTTGCAGATGATACTGTGTTGTTGAGTGAAGACGAAGGGGAGCTGCAAGGCTTGGTGGATGAGTTTGGGAGAGTGTGTAAGAAAAGGAATCTAAAGGCGAATGTAGGGAAGAGTAAAGTGATGGTCTTTGAGAGAGGTGAAGTCAGTGAATGTACAGCGAGGTTGGATGGTGAGGAATTGGAAAATGTACGTTTAAGTATTTGGGTAGTGTGATGAGTAAGGATGGAGGTTTGGAGGGTGAAGTGCTTGAAAGGGTACAGCAGGGAAGAAAGGTTGCTGGTTCTTTGAAAGCAGTGATAAGAAACAGGGAAGTGAGCATGGAAGTAAAAAAGTTACTACATAACAGTATTGTGATACCAACTCTAACGTATGGAAGTGAAGCTTGGACGTTGTTGGAAGGACGCAAGTCAAGAGTGAGAGCAGTGGAAATGAGTTATTTAAGAGGTGCCTGTGGAGTCACATGGAGAGACAGGCTGACTAATGAGGATATAAAGGAGCGTTGTGGTGTGGATGTGGATGTGATAGGAAGCGTTATGAGGAACACACTGAGGTGGTTTGGCCATGTGGAGAGGATGGAGGGTGAGAGACTGACGAAGAGAGTGTATGTGAGTGAGGTGGAGGGAGGAAGAGGGAGGGGGAGGCCGAGGATGAGATGGAGGGATGGGATGGAGAGGTATATGAGAGAGGGGGGTGTGAGTTGGGAGCAGGGCAGTGAAATGGCGGGGGACAGGGCGACGTGAAGGCGATTTGTTTGTGGCCACCCCAAACGGGATTGAGACGTCTGGCAATAGATTGATAGATAAATAGTACTCATAGTCTTCGTTTTCGGATCTCTTTATTCGTGCATGAAAACCAGATTTACAGGCTGGATCACCGTTTCTGAGACAGTAATACTATTTTGGGAATAAGGTACTACTTAACCCAACTTCATATTTATGATCTGGATCTAGTTGCGGTGGGATATTCCGATTCAGAAGGATTATTGTGGTATTACCTGGGTAAACATCTCCACTTGCAATGGAAGAGACTTAGAGGTATGTCATTAGTGTCTTTCAGTGATACGTTTGTTCCTTTGATGAATATATACTAACAAAAAATAGTATATGCCTGTTTTATAGATAAAAGAAAACTAGCAATTTATGAATCTTGCTTTTACTTTATTAATAGCTTAAATACGAATTACCATTTAAAAAAAAAAAAAAAACTAACAGTACGTAGAATTTCAATCACCCAGGAACATCTTACAGGCTACTATGACTAAAATACTATTTAGTAATCGAGAGTGGATATGCAATGGTTTTGACAAGTCTTAATTTCTTAAGTAAAATCCGTACTTTAGTAATTAGAATTATATACCATCACCCAAGAACATATTACAAACTACTTTTAGCAATCAAGTTTGGATATGCTTAGTTTTGATGTTTTATTTTCTTAAGTAAAATTGGGGTTATTAATTTGCCAACAATTTCTATTTTCCTTTTAAATGTGGATCGTTCATAGGCCTCTTATATAACAGCTACCATTTCTGGCTTCTTGCCAGAACGCTTTCATTTATTATCACACGCACACACACACACACACACACACACACACACACATGAAATGATGCTGAGTGGTTCCACTTCCTCTGAGGCTGCTGTAGGCCTTTTTTTTTTTTGGGGGGGGGGGTCTTTGCGTTGTCCAAGGTGCTGCTGCTGCTGCAGTGGTTCGTGCTGGAGGAGAGGCAATAGCATTGGATCCTCCAGCCACAGCTCGTAGGAAGGAGGCTGTGGTAGAGGTTGTGGTTGTTACAGTGGATAATGTGATAGTGGTTGTGGATACCACTTGCGTACTCTGACTACAAGTTTATGAACATATATCTCTCTCCAATGATCGACTGTGCAATTTATGTTGATACGTTTACAGTACTTCACCAGCTTCTCAAAGCAAGGCAGATATTGTAAAGCCCACGTATCCCCACCCAGACCACTTCCAGTTCCCTCAGACATATAGGTATATTTAAGTTTTATTATTACCTAAATGGGGTGGGACACATTTTAGTTCTTCAACACATAGAGCTAAGTTGCCCACACGTCCACTCAAAGTGTCCAGTTGGAGACCATGAAAGTAATGACAGTCGGAAGATTTTTTTGATTAACCCGTCACGTCCCGAGCCTTTCCGCACCTATGACATCCCCCAGTCCCGAGCCTTTTTGGAAAAAAATTTTTTCTTATAAAACTTCCGCTTAGGTCGAGAAACGATGGAAAATCTTGAAGAAAGTGGTCTCTGCGGTCTATAAGTGGTCTATACAGGTGCGGTTTCCCCCCGCAGGTATCGTATTCTGTAATGGGCTGGATATGCGTTAACGTTTTCTATGGTAAGGAATAATGGGACAAACAACACACAACACCTCTACATTTATTGAATTTGAACTAATAAACAATAACAGTAACAATATAATGGATATCAGACACATATATAGGAAAAATAAGCATTGTACCATCGCGCGAGCATAGCGAGTTAGGTCCGAGTCGTATCATGCTATATGCTAATTTTCTGTTATGAGTCTACCTATCATTTTTTCTACTTGTATACTTCTGTTTCAATGACAATTTACCAATTACAACTGTTTGTAAGTGATTTCAGATGTTTTCATTCATTATGATGACATGCAGCATAAGTTTAGCGCACATCAGCTTAGTAAGCGCACTCGCTATGACTCGTATTTCAACATACCAAATTTTTTTATCACTTTCCAATTATTTTCCCATTTACATAGAACCTTTCCCCCACCACTGTGAAGGTTTTCAATTATTTTCATTCATTACGAGGGTATTTAGCGTAGCGCCTATTCACGTAGCAACCACAATCTCAAACACTCGTGTTTCATCATCTACTTTATTTATTCACTCCAATTATATTTTCCCACTTACATTACACACGTTTACACCCCTCCAATGCACTGTACATACTTACTGCCATTATTTATTCAAGTGAGCGTGAGAATATCGCCTGAAAATACCCTCGCAAGGAATGTTACGTCATACATAATACTCACACACTTATATACTAATTCACTCACACACTTATATACTAATTATTCAATTTATCACTTGCTGACTTTTATTTTGACTAATACGTGCCTTATTCATTCGACTAAGCGTCAGGAAATCTTATCTTTATAGACACGCTATGAATATTTGACTTAGAATATACATCATCATATACAATAATTTGAACTTATATTATACCCGTAAGAATGTCACATAATAAAAAATATACAATAAGGGGCCGTATTTATTGCACTGAGCGACAGAATATCGCATCAAACAACCCTCTCTATGTAAGTTTCAACTTAGGGCAGATTTATATACTTACACCCAATGTTTTCACTTGTGTTCTACCCGTAGGCACTTTATACTAATATTTGGCGATCCACATGACTGATATTTTCACAGAGCGTCTGTCTGTCGCATTTACCTCATAATTTCAGCGTCCTTTCGCATTCACACCATGCTAAAATTGCAGCAACGTGTGATATTCACTAAAACATGGGTGAATACACAGACCCACGTCACACTGCACGCACTCATAGCGGGTGTCCTTCCTCTGTGTCGTGAGTCTCACCTGGGAATGACTGCACACGTGACACCTGCGCTGGGGCCTAGATCTGTTGGGCTGGGGAGGGATAGGAGTGGGGAAATGGCGGGCAGATATTCTCTGGGGAGTGTGGGTAATATGGGCAGTGCGGGGGCGCTGTTGGGGCCTTTCAACAGCATACTTAGCAAAGATTTCTCGTGTGAGCTCCCTCACAAACCCTTCAAAGGTTTCCTGAACTCCTGTGGTCATGGCGTGAAGGTGGTGGCAATTCAGAGCAGTGATATCTAGCAAGTGAAAGAACAGTTTTTTATACCACTTCATCGTGGTCCTGGCACACTCTACCGTCGATATCATGGAGTCTGACTGGTCCACGAGGCGCATGTTTATATTATAGTCCATGACACATTCAGGTTTCCAAACACGACGCCTGCTCTCGCTATGGTAATCAACAGAATCAGTACGGTGCATCAAGGGGCGGTGAACCGTGGACAAGAGGCTTACTTCTCTGTTGTGGTTCCACATTGTTGCAAGGATGTTGTTTGCTTTGAAGAAGACAACCTCACTCCTTGCAAGTTTCCGCCCTACCTTGACCATGTGACGCCGGTTCACCTTTACGGTTCCACAGACTCCCGTTTCATGTCTGTGAAGATAACGAGCGAGAAGAGGGCTAGTGTACCAGTTGTCGAGATAGAGAACGTGACCACGATGAAGGTAGTCTTGTATCATCGTCTTTACCACTGCTCCCGAAAGTCCTATACTTCGATCTTCTATTATGTCTGCCTGTGCACTGGTGTACAAGACTATGTCTTGCACGTATCCAGTCCTACAGTCACACATAACAAAGATCTTGAACCCAAAACGGTGCCTTTTGCTGGGTATATACTGTCTGAATGAAATATTGCCTCTCCACAACACGAGACTCTCGTCTATGACGAGATCTCTATAGGGATAGAATGAGGATCGAAAGGTTTGCCTGAGGTGATCAAAGACCAGCCTAATTCGCCTCATTTTGTCAGTTTTGTTTGCATTTGAAGGGTCATTAGCATCATAAAAATGGAGGCGACTTGGAATTTGTTGAAACCGATTACGGCTCATCACTTGACCAAATATGGGGGTAAACATAACAGGGTCCGTAGTCCAGTAAGCAGGAATTCTATTTTTTTCTTATTACTCGTATACCCATCAAAAGGACAAGGGCAAAAAATAAGAACATTTCTGGAATGGAGACAGGGTAATCATAAATCATAGAATGCCTACTCCTTGTTCCCAATCTTTCACTTTGTAGCCGCTGGCCGCTTGCAAACAGGTTTGTTTGAAACACAATCTGATCTACGAAGGCCTCACTGAAAAACAGGTGGAAAAAATCCAACCTGCTTGAATTACAGTGAATACCTGGTGCAATGCAGCCAGATCGCCCCTGCTCAGTGAAGGGGTGAAAGGGGAGAAAAATCACTCCCATCCTCCCAATCCCACGACACAAATCCCTCGTCCCCATCACCGCCTTCGTCTGGGTGGGGAGGAGATCCTGGTTGGGGAGGTTGGGGAGAAGGAGTACGGAGGGCTTCCCCACTGTCACTCCTCTTCCCTCTGCCTTTACCCTTTCCCTTTCCCTTACCCTTACGGCCTTGAGGAACATTAGGGGGCTGTGGGGATGAAATAGTTGAATATTGGGGAGCAGAAGACGTGCTGGGGAGTGGTTCCTCCCCACCTTCCCCCTCCATTACCACACCACGTGCTCTCTCACGCAACCTTGCTCGACCACGTGTTAGGGGATATTGGGGAGCATAAGACGTGCTTTGGAGTGGTTCCTCCCCACCTTCCCCCTCCCTCACAACCGCACGTGATAATGAACGCACCCGCACTTGCCCACGTGATCCACTCTGCCGCCTCACACTGCGTAGGGAGAGCAATGACTCACCCACCTCACTCTCACTTTCCCTAATCCCAGGAATGTCCATTTCACTCCCCACTCCCTCCACTTCACTTCCTACCACCCCAAACAGAATGCTAGGCCCATACCTGCTTAGACGACGTGGTGTGCACTCTGGGCCACGATGGGTAATCACCTCCCGCCCATACCACGTGGCAGCACGTCCCACGTCTCCGTCCTCGTCCTCGTCCTCGACCTCGAATTCTGCTTCCAAGGCACGCTGGGGATAGGGATATGACATACCACGTGCCTTCTTTGCCTCCTGCCCCTCTCTAACAGCACGGTAAGTCACGTACTGCCGCTTCCTTGGTGACGGAACTTCCTCGTCACTGCTGGTGGTTTCTTCCTCCTCTGGCTGCACATAATCCTTGTCCATCTCATCATCCAGTGGGGAATCACTGTCGCCGGTAAAGGTGTCCAGGGCGACTTGAATTTTGCTCTCTGAGAGACCTCTCTTAGCCATGTCTGAGCAGGACCGTGGCTACCAGGTGAGTGGACGAGTGGCGGGCTAGCGCGGGTCGCGCGGGGTCGCCGAGTGTCCCCGCCTGGTGGCAGGTAGGGGAAGGTCAGGCGAGGGTACGTACCGCAAATCAAGCGCGAAATTTGAAAATTGTCGAAATTATGCACATTGCAATTGCACGACGTACTGGTACGTCGCCGGGACTGGCAAATGCAAATCGTGGTGACGTACCCATACGTCGTCGGGACGGGGCGGGTTAAGGCTTGGGCAAACTGATTGTTCTGTAGTTCAGAGCAAGGTCCCCAGTGGGCAACTAAAGTAATTATAAAGGGTCTGATAGTTTCTTTTAAAATTCTGACAGACCCAACTTTATCCCGTGATTTGACCTGGGTTCTGTTAAGATTATAAAGAGTTTGGTGAGTGGAGTATAGATTACCATAAGGGTACTTTCTGGACATTATGGCACAAAGGCCGTAATTTCGTACTCACACTGTGTTCTGAATAAGATAAATGCCATTATCACTAACATCATATTGATCATCAGTTGTTCTTTTCTCCATGTACTGCGTTTATGAAAGTACCCTCACCCTCCATCTCGATCCTTTTAAGTGAGAGTGAGTGTGAGAGTGAAGCATGGAGCTCAGCTCCTGGGGGCCCCCTTTTATTGGGAGTGATAACCAACAAACTCACTCACTCGCCCCTTTCAAGATTGTAACTGGAAGGAGAATTCCCTTTTCCATTTTTCTTAAGTGGGTAGTTTACAAATCTTGTTGTATGACTCGTAGGTCATCCAGTAAAGACTTGACAGATAAAAATTCCGCCTCAATAGCGATGGTATTGTTGTTGACAATACTGAAGTTGAGTGTCTATATCCATATCGTTTAGACTTAGAGTGGAATCATCTAAACTCATATCTTGCTTATAGTAATCCTCTGTTAGATTTCCAACTAGTCTGATATAAGTTTCAAAAAGAGAGTTGATAATCGTAGCCCTATGTCTAGCGAGAGCATGGGCCAAACGTATTTCCCTTAACTGATTATTAACTTGCAAGCCTCACCCACAGGCATCCATACTGCTCAAGATCTCAAGGCAAACTGTCGTTGCAGGCTGTAATGAAAGTCCCACGTCTTAAAGCTTTACTTTATTCTTTTTTGAAGAGATGTGGGCTGCTCCCCAAATAGTTTTGTCTTTGCCTTTGAATTCTTAAGATAAGCCTTGGGTAAATCTGTAATTTTGAACAAAGTTCATAAGTCAGTTATTTCACCTGAATCGGACGTGTTGTTTCGGGTTACCGAGTACTGAATTACATTTATAATATTAATGCTGCGAATTAGAGACATCAAATTACCCATATCATCCCAGTGTACTAAAGCATGTTGTCGTAAATATGATAAGATACCAAAAGCATACTGATGGACTTTTGGTTTGATTACCATTTTGATTCTGTCCTCAAGTGAGCAACAAGATTCTGTATTTGAAGGCTGACTGGCAGCAATTACATGGGAAGATTTAGGATGAAAAGTTTCTTGGGGTCTTTGAATGGCAGATGGATGAAGGATGGTTTCCACTTGAGACCTTGGAACTAGGCGGAATTCTTCTATTTAAGAAGATTCCCTAATACAGTAGTGGCTATTGGTAACAAGATGCTTAGAAAAGACCCTCCAGTAGTGGAGGTAAGGGTCTGACTAAGGTATTTGTTTCAAAGCAATCTTAAATTACAGAGTGGTGAGGATGTAGCTTCCTTATTACCTTCCTATCTCTTCTTAAGTATTTCTTCAGGAAAATTGCAAACATCTCTGCTAAGCAGTCTAACTCTGGTTTGCGACACCTGGAAATTAATTGCCTCCTCAGGTTTGGCTTGGTTTCTTTCAGAAACTGAGTATATTCACGATGGTGGGGGATCAGTAGTTTTCTGGATCTCCGAGGCATCTATCCACCCGTTAAAGCGATCAGGATATGATTTCCTGTGAATATAATACTGCAGAAAGCCGTCTTTCTTTTTAAGTTCCTTTAACATTTAAATGGGGTAGGTTTCTGGGGCTAAAGTAGGAATTATTTTTTCTCTGTAAAATATTCCCTTGATTGCTGCTCCACCCCAGCCTTCCAACTCATTGGTATAAATCCCTGGCTTATTCCTGTGTATTTCAGTAATGTGAATTATCTCTTCTGTGTTCTGTAAAGTAAACCCATTTGCAAAGCTCTTACTCCTGGAGGAAGTCACTATTCGTACGAAGTCCCCTACAGTCAAGCCTGAACTAACTTTTTTTTAACGTTTGATAAGCTTTTTATACATTAATGTAAACTGCTTTCCCCAGTCTCTGGGATCTGTTCGCTTGTACTTCACAAGGTGTCTTTCCCTTCAAGCATCGATGTGAAGTGAGATTGTAAGTGTTTACCAACGTACTTGGTATGGGTAGGTAGTATAAAGTGCTGTATGCAGTTAAATAATGATAAATTTTGTGCTTCCGAGTTCTTATGGCACGCTCACAGAGGCTAGACTTTGTCTCTTGTGAGTAAACAGCATACGGAGTAATAATTTTCTTCTTCATGTAAGATCCCAGCGTTTTGTTAAAAATTATGTCTCCCTGTCTGTGAATAGTCTTGAGTACCCCTGTGTTGCTAGTTTACTTAATATGGTTGAAAGAGCTTTCGTTACAGTAGCTCAAGTTTTTCGTTGAATGGGATGGACAAACGTGAAACGTGAGAAGACATCTACACATACCAGTAAACACTGTGCACGCATTATTTTCCTCCTGTAAGTGCCTCATATCAGCTAGGTCACATGTCAGAATAATGCGGGGTCCTGCAGTTACGATGTTTCGTTGAGTGAATCTTTTTCTTTCTAATTTATGCAGAGCATAAACTCTTGAACCTTTTTTAAAATTTCTTCACATCTGCTCACTAGTGTTTTTTTTTTTTTTTTTTTTTTTTTTGAGGGGGGGGCAATATAATTTATCAATACTTCCCAAGTATGCAGGAAATATATGATCATAGTATATGTTTCTAAGTTATTAATTTCCATAGGTATAGACGACTTCACGAGGGAGCTTTCCAACAATGTTTGACCTAAATTGCAGTTGTGGGGGAGCTTTTATGGATATATCACTTAGTAATGCCCATAAAGTTTATTGATAACGGCTTGCCTGAATATTTCAGGAATATCTGGCACATGTTTACGAAATATCTGACGAGGCAAACATTCCACCTGACCCAAGTCAATCAATCGTAAAAGCAAAAAGTATCATTAAATACCGGTAATGCTGTACATCACGAGAAAAGGGACCTCTCATTAAAAGGTTTTGAGATGTTCATACAACACTCAGGATTGAAAGACGTCCCTTGGTGAAACCTTCAACTATAACCTGGCTTTGCATAGCCTTTAAATATAAATCGTCTAATATGAGCAATTATTTTTCTTGAGGACTTGAGTGTACTGAAGGGTCTGTTATATCTTTGTTCACAGAAACTTAATGACCAGTGCCTGGCTCGTCTTGAAGAGGGTGATAGCTTACACAACAGATAAATATTTTTCAAAACTATTCCGCAGAGCATTTGATGAGTTTAGATATCAGTAAGGTTTTTCATGTGTTTGAAAACCTCGCCACAATAATTCTGGCAGGATCACAAAATACTGTATATCTGTATGTTCTGATGTATAAACTTTCTCCTTGGTGTTTACAAATTTGCTGAAAAAACTAAACTGTCCTCACCTAACAACTAAACCACGAACACTGCACACATTTTATTACAAAAAAACAAATCTGTGAAGGGTTTATAGAACAGTATATGCAGCATATAGGATTTGCATACAAATTATCTATGAAAAGAATGACACATACACCCAGATGGATCATGAAGTAGCCACCCTATCTAGGAAATATTTCCCTCAACATTTTTCTTCCTTTGCCTGCCATATATCGGAGGACCCTGACTTTGCTTGCGTAGAAAATACTGTTGGGTAACGGGGTTGAGTCGTGACCCCGCAAGGGTTGGATGTTCCTCCTCGTCTCTTTCTTCTTCTTCTTCTTCTTCTTCCCCTGCGTTTACTTGTGTATTGTTAGGCAAAGGTTGACCACAGCTGACTGAGTAGTAGACAAGTAATGTCTATCTTCAGATTCACTCAACCGTCTACTTGTTTACTGATAGCCTTGTGAGAGATACTGGTGGCTTTAACATAATAAATCTTACTGGTCCGCAGAAGTGTCTTTGTATTCTTGATGTTTAAGCTTTTTCCTGTCATAGCTAGGAATTCACGTACCAATTATCATTTCTGTACCTGACTCCAAGAGTAAGAAGTATAATTTTGGCTTTAGACAACATGCTTCAGCTATCAGTTTCTCCCCTACCTCACTTTTTAACAGACCCACCTGTCTTTTGCATGCATCACACAAAGGATGCTGGGGACTGAAATTAAATGGATCTATACTGTCCACAAGAGGATACCGTTTTCAATTCTCTTAATATATCTTCACACTCAAGTGTGAATATACAAAGCTTCCTGTATCTGAGTACACTGGTTTTACTTTTTCCCCACAGTGTTTTTTGAGAATATCATACCAAAAACGATAAATCTTCACCTTGGCCAACTCAAGAATTTGAAATCCCACAAACTGAGGATGAGAAAGTTCTATTTTGGAGGCTGAGTGATGGTTATTTCTCAGTTTTCTTTTAAGGGTATCACGCTTCTGAAGAAAACGTTCCTAACACTATTTAGGAATTCTCTTCTCTTTCGGCAAACTTTAGTATTGATTGCATATCTGTGGGGATTCCCAAACAATGAATTTGACATTAGCTTGCTCATAGTTTTTTATATTTTGTTGATGCATAATTTCTTAGTTGAATGTTTAGCTCTGTGTAGTCTTTTAAATATGGTTCCTGTCTAAAAATGAACACAGAGATCACCCTAGATGATCTCAACCCATGTCTTATATATAACTGCAGCAAAGGCAGAGCTATAAGATAACTGTACTTTGCTGAGTGAGAAGCTACAAGTTTTTTTTTTTTTTTTTTTATTTAAGATACTTTCTACCTTCCTTTTCTAACAGCTGTTTAGAATAATGTGAAAGATCACCATTAATTTTGTTATGTTCTTTTCCTCTACGCCCAGAGGAAAATCATCTTTTAACTGAGCAGCCTCTGCAGACACTGGTAGAGTGTAAAACAGAATATAGTACCCAAACATAGCACCAGTACTTTGCCTTTCAATTCCCTTATCAAGCAATATTTTCATCTCACAGTCACTAAGTATCTTTATATCACCAATGGGAAGTGATTATGTCACAACAGAGGCATAGAGTGAATTAACGTTGTCTATCTATCTATCTATCTATAGCCCGACGCCCTAATCCCGCAAAGGGTGGCCGCAGACAAAACGCCTCCAAGTCACTCTGTCACCCACCATTTGACTCCCTTCCCCCCAACTCACCCCCCCCTCCCTCATATACCTCTCAACTCCATCCCTCCACCTCATCCTCGGTCTACCCCTCCCTCTCCCTCCCTCCACCTCACCTACATACACCCTCTTAGTCAGTCTTTCATTCTCCATCCTCTCCACATGTCCAAACCACCTCAGTGTATTTCTCCTAATCTTTTCAACCACATCGACATCTACCCCACAACGTTCCTTCACTTCTTCATTCGTCAACCTGTCCCTCCACGTCACTCCACATGCTCCTCTCAAGTAACTCATTTCCACTGCTCTCACTCTTGACTTGTTCCCCTCTTGCAAGGTCCACGCCTCGCTTCCATACGTCAGGGTAGGGATCACAATACCATCATGCAGTGACTTCTTAACTTCCATACTCACCTCCCTATTTCTCATCACTGCTTTCAGTGTGCCAACAACCTTCCTTCCCTGCTGTACCCTTTCACGTACTTCATCCCCCAAAGTTCCATCCTTACTCATCACACTACCCAAGTACTTGAATGCACTCACATTCTCCATATCCTCACCATCCAACCTCACTGCACACTCTGTGACTTCATTCCTCTCAAACACCATAACTTTACTTTTGTTTACATTAACTTTCAGCTTCCTCCTCCTACACACTGTCCCAAATTCATTCAACAAACCTTGCAACTCCCATTCATCTTCACTCAACAATACTGTATCATCAGCAAACAGCAACACCGGAAGCTTCCAAATCTCACCCTCATTCATTAAGGCCACCCCCACATCCACTGCCCTACCTTGTACCTCCTTTACAACCCCATCCATATATATATTAAACAGCCATGGAGACATTACACACCCCTGTTTCAGTCCCACACTGAGATCAAAGAACTCACTCGGCTCACCATCCACTCGCACCGTAGCCCTAGCTCCCTCGTACATACTCTTCACAGCACTCAACAATTTCCCCTCCACTCCATATATTCTTAATACCTTCCACATACCTTTCCTATCTATTCTGTCATAAGCTTTCTCCAAATCCATGAAGGCAGCGTACAGTTTCCTTCCCTTCTCTAGATACTTCTCCACTAAACATCTTAGAAAAAATATCTGATCTACACACCCTTTTCCCTTCCTAAATCCCCCTTGTTCTTCTCCAACTAGCTCCTCTGTCATATGCCTAACCCTATCAATGAGTATTCTACCATATATTTTACCAGTCACACTAAGAAGGCAAATACCCCTATGGGTACCACATACTTCTCTCTCCCCTTTTCCTTTGCACAGAGGAACAATTATACCTGATTTCCAGTCCTCTGGAACCCTTCCCTCTTCCCAAGCCAGTCTACACAACTTCCATATCCACTCCACAACAATCTCACCCCCATACCTAAGCATTTCACCACACACTCCATCAATTCCTGGGGCCTTTCCCAGCTTAATCTTCTTCATCGCTTCCACTACTTCCGACCTACTGATCTCTTCCTCCCTCCTCTCATCTCTTCTTCTCCCAGCCATTCCCCAACCACTTATACTCACACTGCTCTCACTCTCTACATTCAACAAATCCTCACAGTGCTCCTTCCATCTCCTCAATTTCTCTCTCTTCTCCACCAACAATCTATTATTCCTATCTTTCACTCTCCTACTATTTCCCCTTTCACACTGCCTTACTTTCTTTACCTCCTTCCAAAACAATTTCTTACTCTCCCTCCATTTCACACTCAGATTCCTCCCAAACTCTTCATCCACTTTCTTCTTACTCTCCTTCACCAGTCTCTTAACCTCCCTTCTCCTGCTCACATATACCTCTCTCTTCTCTCTCTCATCTTCTCCCCTACCTCTACTCGCCAACCATTCACCATATGCCTTCTTCTTTTGTTCCACAGCTCGTTTCACCTCATCATTCCACCATGCTGTCCCTTACACACCCTTGCATCTCCTCCTCACTCCACAAACCGCCTCACACGCTACGCTTATCTCTTCCGTGAATATCTTACATACGTCTTCCACCCCTTCCATCTGCTCTAGCTCATACCTTCCCAATCTTTCTTCCACTATGCTCTTATACTCTGTCCTCTTCTCACTATCTTGCAATTTCTCCACTCTTCTCACAGGAGCTGCTTCCTCCTGTCTTCCCCTTCGCCTCCTCAACCACTTTCTTTGCAGCTCTACCTTGGCCATCACTAAGTGATGGTCCAAGTCTCCATTCCCCCACCCTCTCCACACCCTTGCATCCAACACTTGTCTTCTCATTCGCTCATCCACACACACGTAGTCTATCATTGCCTTTCGTTCAACAAGTTCACCATCCATCCTCCTCATTACTCTCCATGTATACCGGTGGATCATCTTATGACGAAAGTAGGTGTTGGCTATTGCCAACCCCTTACCAGCACAGATGTCCACCAAAGCACTACCATTCCCATCTACTTCAGCTGGCACATCCCACTGACCAACCACTCCATCCACTCATACATTCCCAACTTTGCCATTCATGTCTCCAATCAACAGCACTCTCTCGCTCCTCTCAAACTTGTCCATACATGCTTCTACTCTCGCCCAAAACTCATCTTTCACTCTTGCCACTCGATCCTCTGTTGGAGCATACACACATACAATCGCCCATGCTTGTATACCTACTTTCATCCTCACCCATACAATCCTTGCACCCACTGTTCCATACTCTCTTGTATTCTCCTTCCACTTCTTGCTTATCATCAGACATACTCCCTCTCTTGCCCTCTCATTCTCACTGACTCCCGCACATATACCTACACCGTATTCCCATTCTCTCATCCTTTCACCTTTCCATTTAGTTTCAGTCAATCCACATATATCCACTTTTGCATCCTCAAGCACCTGGACAATCTCTCTCTCTTTCACTTCATCATTCACTCCTCTCACATTCCACGTTCCTACCCTCAGAATGTCCTTTGTCCGTTCCTTAGTCGTCAACGTATGGTCCGTCCGGGTCCGAGGCGCTTTATTTGCTTTTTTAGTTAGTTCTTTTTACGGGGTGGGGCACTAACCCACCACCAACCCTTTTAGTCGCCTCGTACGACAAGCAGGGATACTGGGGGAGTATTCTTGAAACCCCCCTACCCCCAGGGGAGGTAATAACTTAAAAATTGTGAAAAGTATGAATGGCAGGAACAATATTAGGGTTGGTGAATTTGTTATTAGCTCTCATGAAGCAGCAAACAACCGTACTGAAACCACTGAATGAGGTGAATCAAAGACCTCTCACTGATGAGAACTTTTGTTTTTGAGGATTGCAGCCAGCTATCAGTGCTAAAGGAAGGAAGGCAAACATAATTAACTACAGTATATCTATATGGTACTCTTGCTGCAAAGTTCTACGCCAGTTTGTGAACATATCAGCAAGTAGTACAGTCTGTAAGGTATGGCATGAGAGTCCTTCAAACTAGAGCAACCTGCCATTGACCAAACGTTTGATGCATGATCATACTCTTCCCCTGTAATTCAGCTTCCTTTTAATGTACCGTTAGAGGCATCAGTGGGTGGTAAGCTATGATTTTCAAGCCTATCAGTCCTCGTAAAGATATTCATATGGAAATACTTGCTTCCCTATAATTACCATTTCTTTTAAGGGTTCATCCACTTCTCCAAGCATTTCCTTAGTGAATCTGAGGGAATTTCCAGAGTGAATATGTACCTCGGCCAAATCAGCAAGACTCCCACTCTTAAAGCCATAATTATTGATGAATGTCAGGTTCCCAATTTCAGCCATAAAAAACTTAAGTGCATGTTTGCAAAGCAGGTTAATGGGGAGGTCTTGGTTCATTTCCTTAAAGACTAAGCCTGTGTCATAACTCATACTATGAACAGTGGTAAATAGTCTATTAGAGTTATCTTTTATTTGTATAATCCATTTCCAACACAGAGCCCCTACATAATTGTTAACTGCTTAGAGAGGAAATGATGCTTGTGTTTGTGTGTACCGTTAATAAATGTCAACTCACATAGCTGACACACCATTTGCCTTTGAAAGTTTTCCTCATCCAAGTGTCATATGGATGGGATATTTGTGGTGACTTCGTAACTGTTCATAAAAGAGAGTTACTATATCTATGAAATGTGTGGCTGCATCAGGCCCCATATACGTACATGAATCTACTAAATTAACATCTCTATCCACAATAATTTAACCATATGCAACAGCGTGGTGTTAACTGACAATATGATCCTTATCACCTCCATCCTTCAGTTGGACTTCAAAATCATAGAAGCACACAAAATTTGGGGGCAGCGTTTTCCACCAATGTGTAAATTTAATGGTGGAACCTTGGTCAGCAACTACTTCTTGTTGAGAGAAGCAAAACTGGGAATGCAAAACCTTCTTCTTCCTCCCAGGAAATTCTGAAAAACACACTTCACAGAAGAAGGAACTCATAGGTTGACGTTTAAGTAGTAAAACCTGAAGAAATTTTCCTAGACCTTTTATCAGACAAGTGTTTGTTGTCTGTTTAAAGCAAATTTTCTTTGTCCTCATGCTTCTTGTACCCTATTCTAACTATAGCCAGTTCGTAGGGATACTTTTATGTACTGAAGTTCAAGCTATAAATATCAATACGTAATTGATTTTGAGATTCTAACTGATCAAGGGAGTACCAAGAAATCTCCCTCGAGGAAACTTTATCAAAGTACTACATTTTTCCCATGAATCCACTCGACACTGCACATCCCCTTATTTAATATAGATCGGAAATATCCTGTGAGCAGCCATGCACTGTATTATTCAAGCATCTTTATCTACTCCTCTTATAGGTTGAGAATTAAAGATCTGGTTGCCTCTTCTTTCTCTTGTGGAAAATTTTATATATATACCTATAGACTGAGGAACGACATTTTTTATAATGTTTACCCGAATGTATTTGGTGTTGTCGAATATGAACCCAATTGCCTCAGTAGCAGATAGGACATTTTCTAAGTGATTTAATATGTACTTTCAACTCTTCCAGTGTTTGTCCTATAGTACTGAGAGTAATGAAAAATCGAGGAGTGTGAATATAGTGAGTTCTGGTTGAACAATATCTTCCCCCTCTAACCCGAGCGTCTCATCGACGTATGGGTACATTGCCACGTTTTGTCACGGTGACACCCGACAACGTAACCATATGTTTTGCAATTGCGAGGTCCATCATTTGCACATACATTTCAAGTTTCTTTTGTGATTTTTGATAGGCATATGTGGGAGACCTTTCTCTACCCATCGCCAGGCGGGGATAATGCCTGACCCCACCTGACCCCCTCTCCCCCTCCGCACGCTATTTTCTCGGCAACTCACCTGTTAACAGTGACCTGGCCAATAAAGACATGTCACACTACGGTCTCTCCTATGACGAAATTCAAGGCGAAAGTTATTCCCGAGGTGGAGGACAAAGGAAGAAACAAGCCAGAGGAAGAAACAAGCAGAAGTGATGAGGCAGTAACGTTGTAAAGGAAGGTGCCATATGCTGATGTGTTTGGTGAGTGAACAACGCTTATATTGCCTATATTATTGTGTGAAAACCAATATACTCTTGTACTACATATAAATTCGTACCAAATAAATATTTACATATAATGAGTGGTTTAGAATAGTTACCCCTCCCAAGAAAACGTCTTCTCTGGAGCCTGGCCTGAGAGAACACGGTACCAAGGTGAGGGTACAGTTACCTGTATTGGTATTTCTAAACTCAACTGAGCATTTTCTGAATTTTCGATGTTTTTCTTAAAAAGCGGAGGTTTTAGCCAAAAAAAAAAAAAAATCGAAAATCTGCCGGGATTGGGGGGGGGGGTCATGGTGAAAAATTTGCTGGGATGCGGAGGTCTAAAAAAAGTTCTCGTCTGAATGCAAGTGCCCCCACTATGTATATGCCAACAGATGACTCTTGCATCTGCCTCATTACATTTTGAATATGATTACTGAAACAGTGTTGCAAAGTTTGTTAAGAACACTACAGGGTAATCTACTGGTGGACTAAATCTAATTTTGTTTAGTAAGCCATCAAAAAAGTAGCTTTCTGCTTATTACTGAAGGTAGAGATGATGGTGTAGCCCCATCGACTCTGCTAGCAGAAAGTGTAGCCACATTACCCCTGCTAGTAGAAGGTGTAGCCCCAGTGTCTGTGCCAGTAGAAAATATAGCCACATCATTTCTACTAGTTGGTGTTTTTCCAGGGGGATGGGGTGAAGTTCCTCTTGCTCCACCTACGAAGAGCAGTGTTTTTTTTTTTCTTAAAGTTTCTTCCTGATAATGTTGAACCATTAACAATGAGAGATATATAGGGTATTCACTTATCACTGTTTATGATTACTCACCTGGTAAACAGGACTGTCTGTGATAGCTTTGGTAGAAAATTTTGATTAATCATCCACAACCTGGGCATTTCACAAAGGTGTGGGCGGTTTTGATGTTAACCACTAGCTCCCAGAGTTCCTGTGCGAGGGATTTTGCTGGAAGGGTACTTAGCGTACTGCCCTCCGCTTATGGTCACGAAGCTCATAGGTCCCCACCCCGGGGTTCCCTTCTTTATTATATTTTGAAAATGCCCACTTCCATCCTGTATTGAGGACATGACGCAAATGGGTTAATCTTGCTCCCGCACTTGTCACAGCGGGAACCCAGACTTCCTCACTGGCTTTATAAATCCTGTGCAGCTCAGTCGCCAGCTGTATGCTTCGTAGATCCTGTCGAGATGTGGTCACATTTTTACAAACGTCACACTCACACACAAAGGGACATCCTTGTTCATGGTCAAAAAGCCATGAATTTGTTTCATTCTGTTTCCAGTCAGGTAGTATTAGTAGGAGTCGTGGTAATAATTAATGAGACTCATAGAGAGAATAAGAAAAACGACAGGCAGGTGAAACTCGTTTTCTTGGTATTAATCACCCAGGGTCATCATGGGAAGGGTTAAGATTACCCTACATATGGGGTCAGAGAAACACACACTCACTGACCCCCTGATCCTGCTCTTAACCATTAATTTTGCTATTTTTATTTCCATTCGTGATAAAAATAATGGTGTTAATTTAGCTGTATAGTGATTTTGACTGTAGTAACAAAAAGAATAAGAAAAAAAGAAAAAGAAAAGAGAGGGAGGTGAAATGTGATTTCTTGGTATTTACCATCCACAGTTATCATGGGAGTGGCTGAGATTACCCTACGGAGGGCATGCCCAATACTACACATGTGTAGTATTAGGCATGCCCTCAAGTAATTCCCTGACACTTATCAATCTGGTGTCTGTTTATGTGAGAGGTGGAATGGAAGTAGGAATACAAGTAGGAGCATCGCCTTGCCTACCATACTGTACTATGAACATTTGCATACAGTTACCTAAGAAATTCCCTTCTATATTATACAACCCATAATAATATGTCTTCTGTGATCTCCATAATAATAACAACAAACCATGAATCCATTCTTAGCTATAAACCCAAGCAACAGCAATCACATCCAGCACCCACACTTGCCCAGTCTGTAGGTAAAAGTTATATAAACTATACAGCTGCAGTTACAAAATCTGTTATTTCTTCTTGTTAACTTCATACACCTTCATTCATCTGAGAGAAAACCACAACACAAACAGGTCAAAACTTATGCAGAATAGCACTTGGTCTACAATTAACAACTTTGTATTATATTCCTGCTAACCCCAGACACTTCATTCTAGTGAAGAGAATCCATCGCAGCAGAAAGATGAAGTTAACATCAATCAAAGGATGACAGGAGACTTCTTTGTGCCAAGTAAAATAATCTGGTATTAACCTAAGCAAAATTTCCAAGTCATCCTCCGTCGTTTGAGAATTGAGTGTACAACAGTGTCAGATATAATTTTACTTAACAGTGAACCTCTGTAATTGGGTGTCTAAAGATAACTTTGTATTCTAGACTTGTAGCCTCATCATGAAGAAGACATTATTTTTGCTTATTTTTTCCACCTTGTGATAAATTTATTAACTTCAAAACAGTGTCTGCAAGTGAATGGATTCATTTATCCTCTCCAGTTCGAAAAGGCACAAGTAAACTGAATAAAACTGTTCGGAGGTAGCAAGAAGGAAACGAAAAAATGTGTCGACACAGAAAAGAGTTGATTGTATGGAATCAGAGTCCATTTCAGTTCGAGATTATTCTTGTAATGTTTAAACATCGATTGAAAAAAAAAAAAAAAAAAACTTTCGTTTGACTGGAAACGTTTCAGATTAATTTAAGAGCCATGAGTCCTAGTATAAATTAAACGATCTGTTGTCTAACACTGCTCAGCTCTCACATCACCATGTCCTCTAAAACTCTGCATACTAGGATCAAGTCACTTTGTAGTCTGAATTATGAAGTATTGATACTCATGACCCTGTGACTCACACTCAGCTCATTAACCCGAGACGTCCCGTTGACGTATGGGTATGTTGCAACGATTTGCATTTGCCAGTCCCGGCGACGTACGGTACGTCGTGCAATTGCAAGGTCCCTAATTTGCACAATTTTCAATTTTTGCGCGTGATTTTTCGTATGTATACACGGGACACCTTCCTCTATTCCTCTACAAGATGCCAAGCAGGGACAATGACTTACACCGCATAACCTCCCCCCTCCCCCCCTCACGCCATTGTCTTGGCAATTCACCTGTTACCAGTGACCTGGCCAGTAAAGATATTCAGGGCCAGAGTGATTCCTCAATCGATGACAATGTGGAGGACAATGTTTACACAGCATTAGAAGAAGAAACAGTCAGAAATAATGATCAGGTAATGTGGCAAAAAAAAAGGTCAGGTATGGTGATTAGTTAGTTAGTGAAACAATGCTTATAATGCCTTTATTACTGCTTGAAAACCAATATACTCTCATACTACATATAAATTCGTACCAAGTAAATAAATAAATACCGTTTATGAGTGGATAAAATAGTTACCCTCCCATAGAACTCGTTTTCTTTGGTGCCAGCATGTTAGAAAACCCAGTCAGGTAAGGAGGAACTCCTACCTGGACTGAGTATTGTAAACCTCAGGTGAGCGATTTCTCTATGAATTTTCGATGTATCTCACCGAAAGCGAAGGTTTTAGCCCCCCCAAAAAAAAAATCGAAAATACCTCGGGATTGGGGGATGTCGGAGGTGCGGAAAACCTCGGGACGTGACGGGTTAAAATCAAGTGGCTTACAAGTAAGATGGAGCACAATAAGAGATATGCACACCTTATGGAAAAGTTAATGGTGACAGTATCAACATTCTTCTGTTCATGTGGCAATCTCAGCTTAATAAAATCATGTCCAGTCTGTGGGAATCAATGGTGAAAGTGTTAACACTATAGGAATTACAAGTGCTCGTGGGCCCTTCGGGCCTCTCGCACTTGGTCCTGCGGAGGGCTGTCACGCTGCTATATTTTTTTTTAGTTGTACCTATGGGCAAAAAATTCTATGGAGATCCTATGCCGGGCGCCTGGAATGGCGTTTTTTGGTCAAATTGTGATCGCTCATTAAATATAATAAAAGTTTTTCGATCGTGATGGGACCAAGTTTTTTCATATCAGCGATTTTTTTGCGATTCTTGTGTCAATTTTGGTACGATTTGAATGTGTAGTTTCGGCTGCCCAAAACACACACACACACACACACACACACACACACACACACACGGCTAGCTATAGGATATTAGATATGACACTCTCAGCTGAATAAAATCATATGGCGTTCCCTGGAATAATATACAGGAGAGGAAATGACCATGACATGGTCATGACAGAGAGAGAGAGAGAGAGAGAACTGGATGGATGAGAAATCATCATATCAACCTCCTCCCACCCAAGAATGAGATGAGGAGGGTAAGAAATTGTGTAGGAAAACGTAAGATAGAATGCCTGTGTGTGGGGGGGTGAGAGAGAGAGAGAGAGAGAGAGAGAGAGAGAGAGGAATAGGATGCCAAAGAGGGAGAATGAGAAAAAACAAGCCGGAGGAGGTGAAAGAGGAAGGAAGTGATGGAGAGATATATGCAGACCAATACATAAACAGAGTGAGAGAATAGGTAAGGAATGTAGGGAGATACAGGGCGAAACAAAGTCGAGAAGATAGATGTCAGGGATAGGAGGAGGGAAGACGGAGTAGGTTACTGGAGAGAGAGGCAAGGTTGAAACATTAGTTAGGAAGAAAGCAGGAGAATTAGAAGGTTGGAGAGAAGGGAGGATGACAATGAAGAATGAATATTGAGGCAAGGTGGTAGGGAGGAAAGAAGAAATAGGCAGAAACGAAGGAGGAAGGAAGGTAAAGGAGGAAAGAAGATAGAGGAAGTAGAGAGGGAGAGCTGCGGGGAAACCATATCAGATGATGACATAGACTGATATATGCCACAGATAATTAGAAGACTGCTGAGAAAGAAAGAGAGAGAGAGAGTATGATGGCCATGGTTTATGAAGCAGCGGCGGCGGTGACTGTAGCTGTGATTATTATAATAAGAATAGTAGTAGTAGTAGTAGTAGTAGTAGTAGTAGTGGTAGTAGTAGCAGCAACAAGAACAATAACAGCAACAATAACAACTAGATTTCTGACACTGGTAGCGCAACATTCAAAGAATTCCACATTCCAGATAAAAGTAATTGCTATCATTGTTGACCTAATAATAAGGGACTTGTGGTATGACTCAAATTTTTTTACGGATTTTGACTTCTGACAATGAGATCAGGACCAAAGTCATTCATACTATGCAGATCATGTTCACTCATGACCCATTACATTTCCACCGAGTTTGGTCAAAATCGGCCAAATACTTTCCGATTTAGCACTTTCAGTCATGAGGTGCCCATTTAGATTTTCCTCAATATCTCAAAATGTACCGTATTTGTTAGATCTCAATATCAATTCCCAGGTGCACTAGTATATGTTGACGACTACATACTGGACCATTTGTAAAGCAATAGATTCAGTAGTTTTTGCTGCACAGGAGAGAGAGAGAGAAAAAAAATAAATAAGTGTGCTAGAATGGTGCTAGTGCTAGGGAAATAGTTTTTGTTCCAAAAGAAGCCTGCAACCAAGATACATCACTTTTAAAAAATTAAAGTATTTATCTCGAACGATCTTGGAATGCCAGCCTTCTAGATTTTCTAAGCATAGGCAATGCTAGTCTATTGAAACCCTCCACCTGATCAAGCACATACTCCCCACAACCCTGCACACTTAACCGAGAACATCAAGGCTCTCGCCCCCTCAATTTAGTCTTTTAAAGGTGGACATAAGGAGAATGCCTTGAGAACACATAGGCTGGGCCCATCAGATTTCTTGTGCAGGTCACATTGAAATTTCCAGAAAAAAATATTTTTTTATCCTCCATCTGACAAAGACAGAGGAGGGTGTTGTTATCACTGGGATCAATAAGTGTTCGTCCTTAGAGCTGAACACTCGCTAGGTGTAGAGATTTTGTTTCCAGGCCACTCAGAAAGTATACACTAAACTTGTGAAATTTCACATAATTATGTATCTTACAGTGAACTGGTGCCCATAATAGGTAGGATACTGTATTTTAAGTTTTTTTTTAACCCCTTAACCCGAGACGTCCCGTCAACATATGGGTACATTGCAACATTTTGCATTTGCCAGTCCCATCGACGTACTGGTACGTTTTGCAATTGCAAGGTCCCTAATTTGCACAGTTTTCAATTTTCGTGCGTGATTTTTCGTACATATACACGGGACACCTTCCTCTATTCCTCTACAAGATGCCAAGCAGGGACAATGCCTTACACCGCTTAACCTCCCCCCCCCCACACGCCATTGTCTCGGCAATTCACCTGTTACCAGTGACCTGGCCAATAAAGACATTCAGGGCCAAAGTGATTCCCCAATCGATGACAATGTGGAGAACAAAGTTTACATAGCATTAGAGGAAGAAACAGTCAGAAATAATGATCAGGTAATGTGGCAAAAGAAGGTCAAGAATGGTGATGAGTTAGTGAGTGAAACAATGCTTATAATGCCTATATTACTGTTTGAAAACCAATATACTCTCATACTACATATAAATTCGTATCAAATAAATAAATAAATACCGTTTAGGAGTGGTGTGGAATAGTTATCCTCCCATAGAACTCGTTTTCTTTGCAGCCAGCCTGATAGAAAACCCTGTAAGGTAAGGAGGTACTTCTACCTGTATCAAGTATTTTAAACCTCAGGTGAGTGATTTCTCTATGCATTTTCGTTGTTTCTCACCAAAAGCAAAGGTTTTAGCCAAAAAAAAAATTTTCCAAAAATGGTCGGGACTGGGGGTTGTCGGAGGTGCAAAAGTGGTCGGGACATGACCGGTTAAGACCGCAGTTGTTTCAAGCAGGTTACCTCCCACAATTACAATTCTGGGGTGTTTTGGCGACTTTCACCATGGGCAAATTGACTGTCTTCTGGCTAAAGAGGAAGAATTTACACACCTGACAACGCAATCCGTACCCCCGTAGGCGTAATGGTTACTGCACAATCACGTGTCAAAGTTAAAAAAAAGTTTATGATAGTTACCTCTTGAAAACAATCGAAAACGTGAAAATTTTGATAACTACCTATATATTTTTTTCATTGAAACAGGTCATTTCAAAGTGTTTTGTCACACCAACCATGAAAACAGGTGTATGTAGGTGTGGGGAGATTACTAGACTCTGGGGACATAAAGTAGGCTGTGGAGAGTAGGCCTATAGGTACGGGGTGTTGGAAATAACCAGCTTTTCGCATGAAAACAAAGCACTTCATTATGTTATGTAACATCTACCATGAAAACAGGTGTGTACGTAGGTGTGGGGAGATAACTAGTGTGGGGAATGGGCCTACAAGGCCTTGGTGGTACTGGGGGAGAAAAATTTCGGCAACAACCAAATTCCCTTGTGGAAACCCTCCATTTCAATGGGATTTGTCATACCAGCCATAAAAACAGATGTGTATATAGGTGCGGGGAGATAAAACAGGTATGGGGAGTAGCCCTACAGGGCCTCATAGTCATTCCAAAACTAACAGACGCATATAAATGTTTTTAACCATCAAGGACATCAAAATAAAGTTGAATAATGCTATAAATGCGTGCATAAGAAAGGAAAAAAAAAGCAATATTTTTTCCCGATTTCTCTTTATACTGTCCTAAATTCTCGTTACACATTTGTCACACGATTACGGTTATCACATTATCATTACACTTCATCACACCTCTCATTACAGTTTCGGCAACAACCAAATAATCTTGTGGAACTCTCCATTTCATTGGAATTTATCACACCAGCCGTGAAAACAGGTGTGTTTGTATGTGTTGGGAGATGAAACTGGTGCAGGGAGTAGCCCTACAAGGCCTCATAGTCTTTCGAAAACTAACACAGACGGACACTACTCAGAGATGCTAATCTGGGCTGGTAGGGAGAATGAAAAAAAAATAATAAGATGCATCGTATGTAGTACAACATACAGCATTCTCCAACTACGTACGTACAGAAACTAGTAGTTACGAAGTGAGAAATGAACAGAGTGAGGTGTAAAAACTTGGGAAGAAGTAGAAATAATATGAAATAGGTACGTACATCAGGCCTGACACTCGGGGGCCTGTTGGGGGTTGGAAGGGCAGTGCGGGACAAGGAGGGAGAGATGGGGTGGGGTTTGGGGGAGGGAACGAGGCTAGCAGGGAGGGAGGAGGGGCAAAAGAGGGTGGAAAGGGACACAGGTTGCTGTGGGAGGAGAGATGCAGTTGCGTGGAGGGATGGGAGAGTGATGGGGGACAAGGATGGTGTGAGGGAGTGGAGTAGAGGGTGGCATGGAGGCGGCCGAGAGGGGGGTGCCCCCCCTCCACCCGGGTTGGCCCGATCCTCCCTCACGCCACATCAGGGGCAAGTTCTCATTGGCCTGAAACCATATACATCATAATCGGGGTGGAGCAAGCGCTCCGCAGTTTTTTACAGGCCGCATTCAATTGATGCAATTAGGCATTTTGGCATAAAACTCAAATCGCATCAATTGATGCGATTAGGACTTAAGGGGTTAATGAGAAAATAAAGTATAATAGTTTTTCCAGAGATCTGAATGTGACCTGTGCAAGGAATATGAAGGGCCTAGGTTATCTGTCATCAAGGCGTTCTCCTAATTCCCACCTTTAACCCGCCGCATCCCGGAGACGTGAATTCACGTCCTCACATGATGTGCACTCATATCCCGGAGATGTGAATTAACGCGGCAACATTGCAAGGTCCCTAATATGCACAATTTTCAATTTTCACGAGTGATTTCGCGAGTGATTTTTGGCACGTTTACATGGGACACCTTCCTCTATTGCTCTACAAGATGCCAACCAGGGACAATGCCTTACACCGCATAACCTCTCCCCCCCCCCTGCACGCCATTGTCTCGGCAATTCACCTGTTACCAGTGACCTGGCCAATAAAGACATTCAGGGCCAGAGTGATTCCCCAATCGATGACAATGTGGAGGACAAAGTTTACATAGTATTAGAGGAAGAAACAGTCAGAAATGATGATCAGGTAATGTGGGAAAAAAAGGTCATGAATGGTGATGAGTTAGTGAGTGCAACAATGCTTATAATGCCTATATTACTGTTTGAAAACCAATATATTCGTGTACTACATATAAATTCGTACCAAGTAAATAAATAAATACTGTTTATGAGTGGATAAAATAGTTACTCTCCCATAGAACTCATTTTCTTTGGTGCCAGCCTGTTAGAAAACCCAGTCAGGTAAGGAGGTACTCGTACCTAGATCGAGTATTTTAAACCTCAGGTGAGCGATTTCTCTTTGAATTTTCGATGTTTCTCACCAAAAGCGGATGTTTGAGCCAAAAAAAAAATAAAGGTCCAAAAATGTCGGGATTGGGGCATACCACTGCCCAGAAAACGTTGGGATGGGGCAGGTTAAAAGAAATGTTTTAGGGGGCGAGGGCCATTATGCACTTAGTTAGGTGTGTAGGGAGGTGGGGGGGGTGGATGTGCTTGGTCGGGTGGAGGGTTGCAACAAGGTAGCATTTCTTATGTTTTCTTTTTCATTATTATAAAAAATTACTCAAAACACAGCATTTCACCTGTCAAAAGGCACCAGTTCACTATAAGACACATAACTATGTGAAATTTCGTGACTCCATAGTGAATACTTGCCAAGTGATGGCCCAAAATCTCTATGGCTAGCCAGCGACCCTGCCGCCCAACTCTGCAGACGGACACCTGTTGATCCCAGTGATAACAACGCCCTCCTCTGACTTTGTCAGGTGGAGGGTAAGAAAAAGAAAATTATCTACAATATAGATGTGAGCTCCACAGAATGTGAAGTTCTTAATTATGAGCGAGCGACGAAAGTGAGTGTGCAATATTTACTCTCAGTTAAGTTTCAAAATGAGCGACCCGGCCCGACCGTCAAGCTAAGCAGAAGTTAAAAACTTTAATGGGAAGTAGAGTTGAAATTCTTCCTGCATGTGATACATTCGTTCAATTAATAATGTTATCATCTAAAAACTCACCCATAAAGGCATATGGACCCCTTGGAATCCCGAGTTTTCCAAGGGAGTGTTCGGCTCTAATCAGTGAATGCTTTAATAACGAAATCAAACTTAAACATAGGCATTGCTATGCTGCTGCAACCCTCCATCTGACCAAGCACATATCCCACATCCCCAAGCACATCTAATCACGTGCATAAAGGCTCTCACACCCCCATTCTTTTCGTATAAAAGTGGACCTAAGGAGAATCCCTTGAGGACATATGACCTAGGACCTTCAGATTCCTTGCACAGGTTGCATTGAAATTACTTATTTTTTTTTTATTATTATTATTTCCCATTAAAAAAAAAAAAAAAAAACAAGACAGCATTCTATCTATCAAGAGGCACCAGTTCACTGTAAGACACAGAACTATGTGAAATTTTATGACTTTTTAGTGAATACTTTCTGACTTCTGGCCTGGAAGGGAAATCTCTATGCCCGGCCAGCCACCCTGCCGCCCAACTCTATGGACGGACATCCATTGATCCCAGTGATAACAACACCTTCCTCTGACTTTGTAAGGTAGTGGATAAAAAGATTTTCCATCATAACACTGTGTTTTTTGGCATCAGATCTAGCAATTATATATTTGAAAGTCCCCCTTTATTATTTTACATTTAAGTTTTTGCTAAGTTTTGATCGTGAAATCACCAACGGAAAAAACCCCATTACTGTCTTGGATCATCTCATCAATAACCAAGTCTTTATCGTTTCAGTTTCATTGACATGGCAGGTTGACAGCAGAGTGTGTGTGTGTGTGTGTGTGTGTGTGTGTGTGTGTGTGTGTGTGTGTGTGTGTGTGTGAATGTCTTTCATTCAGTATATTTTCCATTGTTCAGCTACCATAATGAAATAATATATCAGAGGGAAATTGTGATTACATGGCACTTGCTCCCTTGTCACTCGCTCACACAGCGTACTTTACTGGTAATAATAATAATAATAATAATAATAGTAATAATAATGAGAGCCAGTTATGGATCTCCACCAATGAGAATATTGTAGAACTTATGTTTTTTTTATTTTTTTTACCCTAAAAACGGTAGTCAAACTGCCACCAAAAAGTATACAGACCTGGTCCAGGACCAGACAAATTACTAGGACCGAAAAGTGTCTCATTTGTTTTTATTTTCCTGAATGGAACATCAATTAAAATTTGCTGAAAAGTTGGGTGTCCTGAAATAGCATAATGACACACATGAATGACCTACAATTTATTTTCCCCACATGAATGTTTGTGAAATAATTATATCACAAGATTTCTTTCTATGTTCATGTATCTGTAATAGTTATGGAATAAAGTAAGGTTGAAAAATCTTGATTTTTGGACTTTATTGTGTCTGTGACCTTGAAAAATAGGTCAGGATCACTTACATTTTTTTTTTCTTTACTCAAAAACCGTTGGCCAAACTGCCATCAAAACTTATTCAGACATGGTCCAGGACCAGACAAAGCTTCTTGGGCCGAGCAGTGCATTATTTATGTTTTGGGTTTTCCTGTATGGAACAGCAATTGAAAAGTGAGGTGTTCAAAGAATCTTTATGTCAAGCATGAATGACAAACGAATTTTGCATAGAAATGTTTGGAAAATAATCACGGAATTTACTTCCACGTTCATCTATCTACATGAGTTTTGGGGTAAACTGAGGTTGAAAATCCATAATTTTTGGACACTTTAGGACCTGTGACCTTGAAAAGTTGGCCGAAGTCAATAAGACTAGATCAGTGTAAAAGGGTCATGGTGATTTACAGCCTCAGTAAGACTGATGAAAGTTGGAGATGGAAAGTGACATAATAATAATAATAATAATAATAATAATAATATTATTATTATTATTATTATTTTTATTATTATTATTATTGTTATTAATATTAGTATTAGTATTAGAATTAGTAATAGTATTATTAGCATTATTAAATTAATCATCATCGTCATCATCATCATCATAATCATAATAATAATGTTGATAATGATGTTAACTAGAAGACCGTAACTGTCAGAGAAAGTTACTGATCTCCACCCATAATAATACTGCCAAAAGGCGCACAACTTATGGTTTTTGTAGTAAGTCAGAAACCATTCCTCACACTGCCACCAAAAAGTTTACAGACTGGGTCCAGGACTAGACTAAACTTCTAGGGTCAAGAAGTGCCTCATTTTATGTTTCATTTTTCCTGTATGGAAGAGCATTTAAAAAGCGGGATGTCCAAAATATAATGTTATGCATGAATGACCTTCAATTTTTTGGTCAGTAAAAATTTTTGGATAATAATTATTTCCCGCCTTTAGCAAGGCAGAGCGACAATGTTTTTGCCTGCTTTTGTGTGTGTGTGTGTGTGTGTGTGTTTTACCATTATCTGTGTATCTGTTACCAATATATCTCATGATCGGCTTGAGTTTTCCTAATGAAACCTTCAGAGTATCAAGATATGGCAAAAATCTTTAACGAGGTCGAAAATGGGCACTCGGTGCCAAGGTCAAGGTCACCAAAATGGCTACCAAAGGCCAACTAGTTTTAATCACATGCATATAGCAACATCATATCTCACGAACGGCTTTAGCAATGATCATGAATCCTTCAGGGTATCAAGATATGGGCAAAATTTTGGATGATATTGAAAGTGGGCCAGTGGATGAAAATATACAGTCTACATTATACTACACAATACATCAAGAGGCTCATCCAAACAGTTGATGAAGAGCTCTAACGGACAACCAGAATTTCTTGAGGCAGGAGTGACAAGATGGAACAAGGGGACAAAATGCCGTATATTCACCCCGCAGGTCACACACCACGGAGAGTCATGAGTTAAAATTAGCAGGGGAGATCCCACCCTCCTCACAGCGGCAGCAGTAAAGAGGACGAGTTTGATCCCAGGTCGTTTTGACTTAAGAGTCCAAGGCATTATAAAGCAAGCCACCACCCCCCTCTCTCTCTCTCTCTCTCTCTCTCTCTCTCTCTCTCTCTCTCTCAAACTGTGTGTGAGTCTGTGAGTGTGTCTGTTAAAAAATATATATATATACTATATATATATATATATATATATATATATATATATATATATATATATATACTGTATATCCATATATATATCTATATCTATATCTATATATATATATATATATATATATATATATATATATATATATATATATATATATATATATATATATATATCCCATTGGAGCCCAGTGTCCCCAGTATTGGACAGAATTGGGAATTTTCAAATCTTATTAAAGTAGGGAACCCCCAGCTACGGACCTATGAGCTTCATGGCTATGAGCTGACAGGCGGAGGGCTGTATGCTTAGGACCCTCCCGGAACAGTGCCTTGCCCAGCATTTCTGGGATCCAATGGGATATATATATATATATATATATATATATATATATATAAAACATCATCTAATCCAGTGTAGCCCCATGAGGAGCGTAGGACCCGGGACTAGGCAAGTTGGTCCTAACATTTAAGATGGGAGTGACCAGCCCTACTCATCCCTGCCAAGCAGGGACAATGCTTTACACCGCTTAACCTCCCCCCCCCCCACACGCCATTGTCTCGGCAATTCACCTGTTACCAGTGACCTGGCCAATAAAGACATTCAGGGCCAAAGTGATTCCCCAATCGATGACAATGTGGAGAACAAAGTTTACATAGCATTAGAGGAAGAAACAGTCAGAAATAATGATCAGGTAATGTGGCAAAAGAAGGTCAAGAATGGTGATGAGTTAGTGAGTGAAACAATGCTTATATTGCCTATATTACTGTTTGAAAACCAATATACTCTCATACTACATATAAATTCGTATCAAATAAATAAATAAATACCGTTTAGGAGTGGTGTGGAATAGTTATCCTCCCATAGAACTCGTTTTCTTTGCAGCCAGCCTGATAGAAAACCCTGTAAGGTAAGGAGGTACTTCTACCTGTATCAAGTATTTTAAACCTCAGGTGAGTGATTTCTCTATGCATTTTCGTTGTTTCTCACCAAAAGCAAAGGTTTTAGCCAAAAAAAATTTTTTCCAAAAATGGTCGGGACTGGGGGTTGTCAGAGGTGCAAAAGTGGTCAGGACATGACCGGTTAAGACCGCAGTTGTTTCAAGCAGGTTACCTCCCACAATTACAATTCTGGGGTGTTTTGGCGACTTTCACCATGGGCAAATTGACTGTCTTCTGGCTAAAGAGGAAGAATTTACACACCTGACAACGCAATCCGTACCCCCGTAGGCGTAATGGTTACTGCACAATCGCGTGTCAAAGTTAAAAAAAAGTTTATGATAGTTACCTCTTGAAAACAATCGAAAACGTGAAAATTTTGATAACTACCTATATATTTTTTTCATTGAAACAGGTCATTTCAAAGTGTTTTGTCACACCAACCATGAAAACAGGTGTATGTAGGTGTGGGGAGATTACTAGACTCTGGGGACATAAAGTAGGCTGTGGAGAGTAGGCCTATAGGTACGGGGTGTTGGAAATAACCAGCTTTTCGCATGAAAAGAAAGCACTTCATTGTGTTATGTAACATCTACCATGAAAACAGGTGTGTACGTAGGTGTGGGGAGATAACTAGTGTGGGGAATGGGCCTACAAGGCCTTGGTGGTACTGGGGGAGAAAAATTTCGGCAACAACCAAATTCCCTTGTGGAAACCCTCCATTTCAATGGGGTTTGTCATACCAGCCATAAAAACAGATGTGTATATAGGTGCGGGGAGATAAAACAGGTATGGGGAGTAGCCCTACAGGGCCTCATAGTCATTCCAAAACTAACAGACGCATATAAATGTTTTTAACCATCAAGGACATCAAAATAAAGTTGAATAATGCTATAAATGCGTGCATAAGAAAGGAAAAAAAAAGCAATATTTTTTTCCGATTTCTCTTTATACTGTCCTAAATTCTCGTTACACAATTGTCACACGATTACGGTTATCACATTATCATTACACTTCATCACACCTCTCATTACAGTTTCGGCAACAACCAAATAATCTTGTGGAACTCTCCATTTCATTGGAATTTATCACACCAGCCGTGAAAACAGGTGTGTTTGTATGTGTTGGGAGATGAAACTGGTGCAGGGAGTAGCCCTACAAGGCCTCATAGTCTTTCGAAAACTAACACAGACGGACACTACTCAGAGATGCTAATCTGGGCTGGTAGGGAGAATGAAAAAAAAATAATAAGATGCATCGTATGTAGTACAACATACAGCATTCTCCAACTACGTACGTACAGAAACTAGTAGTTACGAAGTGAGAAATGAACAGAGTGAGGTGTAAAAACTTGGGAAGAAGTAGAAATAATATGAAATAGGTACGTACATCAGGCCTGACACTCGGGGGCCTGTTGGGGGTTGGAAGGGCAGTGCGGGACAAGGAGGGAGAGATGGGGTGGGGTTTGGGGGGGGGAACGAGGCTAGCAGGGAGGGAGGAGGGGCAAAAGAGGGTGGAAAGGGACACAGGTTGCTGTGGGAGGAGAGATGCAGTTGCGTGGAGGGATGGGAGAGTGATGGGGGACAAGGATGGTGTGAGGGAGTGGAGTAGAGGGTGGCATGGAGGCGGCCGAGAGGGGGGTGCCCCCCCTCCACCCGGGTTGGCCCGATCCTCCCTCACGCCACATCAGGGGCAAGTTCTCATTGGCCTGAAACCATATACATCATAATCGGGGTGGAGCAAGCGCTCCGCAGTTTTTTACAGGCCGCATTCAATTGATGCAATTAGGCATTTTGGCATAAAACTCAAATCGCATCAATTGATGCGATTAGGACTTAAGGGGTTAATGAGAAAATAAAGTATAATAGTTTTTCCAGAGATCTGAATGTGACCTGTGCAAGGAATATGAAGGGCCTAGGTTATCTGTCATCAAGGCGTTCTCCTAATTCCCACCTTTAACCCGCCGCATCCCGGAGACGTGAATTCACGTCCTCACATGATGTGCACTCATATCCCGGAGATGTGAATTAACGCGGCAACATTGCAAGGTCCCTAATATGCACAATTTTCAATTTTCACGAGTGATTTCGCGAGTGATTTTTGGCACGTTTACATGGGACACCTTCCTCTATTGCTCTACAAGATGCCAACCAGGGACAATGCCTTACACCGCATAACCTCTCCCCCCCCCTGCACGCCATTGTCTCGGCAATTCACCTGTTACCAGTGACCTGGCCAATAAAGACATTCAGGGCCAGAGTGATTCCCCAATCGATGACAATGTGGAGGACAAAGTTTACATAGTATTAGAGGAAGAGTCAGAAATGATGATCAGGTAATGTGGGAAAAAAAGGTCATGAATGGTGATGAGTTAGTGAGTGCAACAATGCTTATAATGCCTATATTACTGTTTGAAAACCAATATATTCGTGTACTACATATAAATTCGTACCAAGTAAATAAATAAATACTGTTTATGAGTGGATAAAATAGTTACTCTCCCATAGAACTCATTTTCTTTGGTGCCAGCCTGTTAGAAAACCCAGTCAGGTAAGGAGGTACTCGTACCTAGATCGAGTATTTTAAACCTCAGGTGAGCGATTTCTCTTTGAATTTTCGATGTTTCTCACCAAAAGCGGATGTTTGAGCCAAAAAAAAAATAAAGGTCCAAAAATGTCGGGATTGGGGCATACCACTGCCCAGAAAACGTTGGGATGGGGCAGGTTAAAAGAAATGTTTTAGGGGCGAGGGCCATTATGCACTTAGTTAGGTGTGTAGGGAGGTGGGGGGGGTGGATGTGCTTGGTCGGGTGGAGGGTTGCAACAAGGTAGCATTTCTTATGTTTTCTTTTTCATTATTATAAAAAATTACTCAAAACACAGCATTTCACCTGTCAAAAGGCACCAGTTCACTATAAGACACATAACTATGTGAAATTTCGTGACTCCATAGTGAATACTTGCCAAGTGATGGCCCAAAATCTCTATGGCTAGCCAGCGACCCTGCCGCCCAACTCTGCAGACGGACACCTGTTGATCCCAGTGATAACAACGCCCTCCTCTGACTTTGTCAGGTGGAGGGTAAGAAAAAGAAAATTATCTACAATATAGATGTGAGCTCCACAGAATGTGAAGTTCTTAATTATGAGCGAGCGACGAAAGTGAGTGTGCAATATTTACTCTCAGTTAAGTTTCAAAATGAGCGACCCGGCCCGACCGTCAAGCTAAGCAGAAGTTAAAAACTTTAATGGGAAGTAGAGTTGAAATTCTTCCTGCATGTGATACATTCGTTCAATTAATAATGTTATCATCTAAAAACTCACCCATAAAGGCATATGGACCCCTTGGAATCCCGAGTTTTCCAAGGGAGTGTTCGGCTCTAATCAGTGAATGCTTTAATAACGAAATCAAACTTAAACATAGGCATTGCTATGCTGCTGCAACCCTCCATCTGACCAAGCACATATCCCACATCCCCAAGCACATCTAATCACGTGCATAAAGGCTCTCACACCCCCATTCTTTTCGTATAAAAGTGGACCTAAGGAGAATCCCTTGAGGACATATGACCTAGGACCTTCAGATTCCTTGCACAGGTTGCATTGAAATTACTTTTTTTTTTATTATTATTATTTCCCATTTAAAAAAAAAAAGAAAAAACAAGACAGCATTCTATCTATCAAGAGGCACCAGTTCACTGTAAGACACAGAACTATGTGAAATTTTATGACTTTTTAGTGAATACTTTCTGACTTCTGGCCTGGAAGGGAAATCTCTATGCCCGGCCAGCCACCCTGCCGCCCAACTCTATGGACGGACATCCATTGATCCCAGTGATAACAACACCTTCCTCTGACTTTGTAAGGTAGTGGATAAAAAGATTTTCCATCATAACACTGTGTTTTTTGGCATCAGATCTAGCAATTATATATTTGAAAGTCCCCCTTTATTATTTTACATTTAAGTTTTTGCTAAGTTTTGATCGTGAAATCACCAACGGAAAAAACCCCATTACTGTCTTGGATCATCTCATCAATAACCAAGTCTTTATCGTTTCAGTTTCATTGACATGGCAGGTTGACAGCAGAGTGTGTGTGTGTGTGTGTGAATGTCTTTCATTCAGTATATTTTCCATTGTTCAGCTACCATAATGAAATAATATATCAGAGGGAAATTGTGATTACATGGCACTTGCTCCCTTGTCACTCGCTCACACAGCGTACTTTACTGGTAATAATAATAATAATAATAATAATAATAATAATAGTAATAATAATGAGAGCCAGTTATGGATCTCCACCAATGAGAATATTGTAGAACTTATGTTTTTTTTATTTTTTTTACCCTAAAAACGGTAGTCAAACTGCCACCAAAAAGTATACAGACCTGGTCCAGGACCAGACAAATTACTAGGACCGAAAAGTGTCTCATTTGTTTTTATTTTCCTGAATGGAACATCAATTAAAATTTGCTGAAAAGTTGGGTGTCCTGAAATAGCATAATGACACACATGAATGACCTACAATTTATTTTCCCCACATGAATGTTTGTGAAATAATTATATCACAAGATTTCTTTCTATGTTCATGTATCTGTAATAGTTATGGAATAAAGTAAGGTTGAAAAATCTTGATTTTTGGACTTTATTGTGTCTGTGACCTTGAAAAATAGGTCAGGATCACTTACTTTTTTTTTTTCTTTACTCAAAAACCGTTGGCCAAACTGCCATCAAAACTTATTCAGACATGGTCCAGGACCAGACAAAGCTTCTTGGGCCGAGCAGTGCATCATTTATGTTTTGGGTTTTCCTGTATGGAACAGCAATTGAAAAGTGAGGTGTTCGAAGAATCTTTGTCAAGCATGAATGACAAACGAATTTTGCATAGAAATGTTTGGAAAATAATCACGGAATTTACTTCCACGTTCATCTATCTACATGAGTTTTGGGGTAAACTGAGGTTGAAAATCCATAATTTTTGGACACTTTAGGACCTGTGACCTTGAAAAGTTGGCCGAAGTCAATAAGACTAGATCAGTGTAAAAGGGTCATGGTGATTTACAGCCTCAGTAAGACTGATGAAAGTTGGAGATGGAAAGTGACATAATAATAATAATAATAATAATAATAATAATAATAATATTATTATTATTATTATTATTTTTATTATTATTATTATTGTTATTAATATTAGTATTAGTATTAGAATTAGTAATAGTATTATTAGCATTATTAAATTAATCATCATCGTCATCATCATCATCATAATCATAATAATAATGTTGATAATGATGTTAACTAGAAGACCGTAACTGTCAGAGAAAGTTACTGATCTCCACCCATAATAATACTGCCAAAAGGCGCACAACTTATGGTTTTTGTAGTAAGTCAGAAACCATTCCTCACACTGCCACCAAAAAGTTTACAGACTGGGTCCAGGACTAGACTAAACTTCTAGGGTCAAGAAGTGCCTCATTTTATGTTTCATTTTTCCTGTATGGAAGAGCATTTAAAAAGCGGGATGTCCAAAATATAATGTTATGCATGAATGACCTTCAATTTTTTGGTCAGTAAAAATTTTTGGATAATAATTATTTCCCGCCTTTAGCAAGGCAGAGCGACAATGTTTTTGCCTGCTTTTGTGTGTGTGTGTGTGTGTGTGTTTTACCATTATCTGTGTATCTGTTACCAATATATCTCATGATCGGCTTGAGTTTTCCTAATGAAACCTTCAGAGTATCAAGATATGGCAAAAATCTTTAACGAGGTCGAAAATGGGCACTCGGTGCCAAGGTCAAGGTCACCAAAATGGCTACCAAAGGCCAACTAGTTTTAATCACATGCATATAGCAACATCATATCTCACGAACGGCTTTAGCAATGATCATGAATCCTTCAGGGTATCAAGATATGGGCAAAATTTTGGATGATATTGAAAGTGGGCCAGTGGATGAAAATATACAGTCTACATTATACTACACAATACATCAAGAGGCTCATCCAAACAGTTGATGAAGAGCTCTAACGGACAACCAGAATTTCTTGAGGCAGGAGTGACAAGATGGAACAAGGGGACAAAATGCCGTATATTCACCCCGCAGGTCACACACCACGGAGAGTCATGAGTTAAAATTAGCAGGGGAGATCCCACCCTCCTCACAGCGGCAGCAGTAAAGAGGACGAGTTTGATCCCAGGTCGTTTTGACTTAAGAGTCCAAGGCATTATAAAGCAAGCCACCACCCCCCTCTCTCTCTCTCTCTCTCTCTCTCTCAAACTGTGTGTGAGTCTGTGAGTGTGTCTGTTAAAAAATATATATATATATATATATATATATATATATATATATATATATATATATATATATATATATATATATATATATATATATATACTGTATATCCATATATATATCTATATCTATATCTATATATATATATATATATATATATATATATATATATATATATATATATATATATATATATATATATATATATATATATCCCATTGGAGCCCAGTGTCCCCAGTATTGGACAGAATTGGGAATTTTCAAATCTGATTAAAGTAGGGAACCCCCAGCTACGGACCTATGAGCATCATGGCTATGAGCTGACAGGCGGAGGTCTGTATGCTTAGGACCCTCCCGGAACAGTGCCTTGCCCAGCATTTCTGGGATCCAATGGGATATATATATATATATATATATATATATATATATATATATATATATATATATATATATATATATATATATATATATATATATATATATATATATATATATATATAACATCATCTAATCCAGTGTAGCCCCATGAGGAGCGTAGGAGCCCGGGACTAGGCAAGTTGGTCCTAACATTTAAGATGGGAGTGACCAGCCTTACTCATCCCTGAGTGGCATTACGTGAGCAATAAACCCCGATCACCCGTTGGATATAAACCTGCACTTAGTCCAATTGGAGGCGCCATAATTTGATTATATGGTTACCACCCACTGTAGTAAATGGTGTCCTCGTGTTCAGGAAACCATTTGGCTCATCATTCAAGATAGAGTCACCAATAGCAAAGAATGAAGGAAAGACAGACAGAAATGGAAGGAAGGGAAGAAGGAAGGAAGAGAGGAAAGGACAGGCACCTCTGGGCAGCACTACGTAGAGTGAGTGGATGGTGAACGCCGCCACCTGCCACTATATATATATATATATATATATATATATATATATATATATATATATATATATACAGAGAGGGAGAGAAAGAGAGGAAGGGAGGGGAAAGGGAGGGAAAGAGACTGAGAGCAACAGTAATAGAGTGCCTCTTCCGATAACGCTGTTTCCCAAAGACCGAGTGTACGAGTGAGCGGAGTGTGGCTGGGGATATGGTGGGGAGGGAAGCGGAGGGGAGTAAGGTGGCGGGATAGCTGTTATGTGGTGGGGAGGGTAAGGGAGCCTTTAGGGTGGGAGGAAGCTGAAGATACTCGAATGTTGGGAGTAGGTTAAGCGGGTTGTGGCGTGAAAGCTTAAGGATCTGTTAATAATATTGATCCCCCTTGATGCCAGTCGTAGGTGAATTCAAAGTCTCGGAGTAGTTTTCTGATAATATATTAAGCACCGCCTTATATCTTCACACAGCAGCCGTGAACACCACTCTTATCCATTCCCAGACCGTTGCTAACTGCTCAACTCTCACCGGCTAGGCGGTGGTGCGGCCTCAAACTTATGGTTCAGAAAAATTTGAATCAATCCAGACATTAGTAAGGGATCAATGGCGTCCTACTTGGATCCTACTTACACTACTTACATACTATACTTACACACTACATATTACTACAAATGGTTACAAACAATTATCCCCCGCATTAAAAAGTGTCTCCTGACACAGTGGTGGAGGCATTATGTCATATTGTGGCAAGAAAGCAACTGGACAGAGTATACAGTCAACTGGGGACTACATGGGAGTATAATAATAAAAGAGATATTATAATATAATTCAAGAAGTGGGATGTAGTAAGGGAGAAATATATTTACAGTACATGGCCATGTTGGAAAGGTAGGGAAGTTTATAGGTACTAATAAATGCAAAGTAAAATGTAAACAATGCACTATCGTGGTATAGGCCACGAACTAACTAGGCTCAGAGTATATGACAAGCGTTGTGATAGCATACATATAGGTTTGGTCAAACTTACAGATGAATGTCTTAATATATATATATATATATATATATATATATATATATATATATATATATATATATATATATATATATATATATATATATATATACGGTAAGTACTAGTAATCACAATGATACCTCTATGAGAAATATAGCAACGGAATGCACCACTTTATACACTGCAGTTTATCTTACATAGAAGGCACTGTTTGAGGGTGCTCAGATATTCACTTCCCTTATCTCATTTTTATTTCACTAGTTTTCATGTCCTTCACTCACTGTGTAGTAATTATATGGATATTATTATATTTTGTTTCAAGTAGTTCAACTTTCAATTTTGCACAGGGATTTCCTTCGTTTTTTTTTCAGTATGATCACATCTTCACCAATCATAATGAGTGTTACTTAGAACTACCAGTTTCCAGGTCTTTTGGTTGTCGCACTAACCTTGTTGCTACACGGATCTCATGCAACCTTTTGTCCATTCGCTTGTCAACAGTATAGGATACACACAATTGCAAGAAAACCTAGAAGACAGAATACCACTGGAGGAAATACACAGACTGGATGTACCTAGGAGCGGTTAAAGGCTGAAGAGAACTGATTCATAAGGAAATTAGACTGATTCAGAAAGTTTAACATACGTAGGTTGTCTGATGTGATGGAAAGATTGTCTCTTGGTAGCTGAAAGGTAGTATTAATAGGTTTGAAAATGTCATATTTGTGGGAGCGATGTGCGAAGTGATAATGTGTAGCATGGGCTATTACGGACTCAGACTTTACTGTACAGTAATCAGGGTCCTTATACAAACCAACTGCGGATAGTGAGCGGAGAGGAGTTCCTGGACAAATAAGAATGACAGGAGTTGAGACACTAAAGAAGAAATAGCGGATGTGATTTAGACGAGCATGGTGCACTTGGCGTTTGGGGGCCGGAACAAAGTTACAGACAGGTTGTACTGAGAAGTTACGGGCTAAGGCAGATGCGCAACGAGCAACGCTGCCAGGAAAAATTGTTAGGAGGTACACAGCACAAACTCGAGAGTTGGGTGTGAGAAAGGCACATCTGTCGAGGTCAGTTGAGGAGATGAAGGCAAAATAGAGATGATCATGGGAAAGAAGGAAGTACTCTAGAGAGACAGGCTTGTACCAGGGAATTATTGTACCAGAAGGGAAAAGGAACGATGTGAGAGATCGAATGTGACAGAAGAACGAAGAGAGACATGAACAATTATACCTTTAGTAAGGAATGTGGCCTCTTGGATTAGGTAGTAGTGTTCTAAAGAGGAAAATGAAATCACAGGAGACAAGTCGAAGGTTGAGTGAGCCCATTCCAAGGTAGAGAGAAGGTCAGAGAGAGGTACTAAATCTAGGGTTACACGACCATCGACAGCATTGACTAAAATACGAATTAGGCTAGAAACCTGGGAGACAAGAGAGTCCAGAGAAACCTGCAAATTATCTACATGTAATTTTACACACATTAACTCTGATACAATATTTACCTTCCATACTTCATGCTTAAGAATTGACATAAAATTATTTAAGGTGATCAGATCTTTATAGTTAGGCATTTGATGCAGCAAGTTAATGAAATGAGAGTACCGTTAAGTCTTTGTTTTGTTGATTTTGAAAAGGCTTTTGATAGTGTTTCGAGAGAGACTATGGGGAAGATCATGAGACATTATGGAATACCAGAGGAGTTTGTGAGGGTCATTATGAACATGCATGAGGACACATTTTGTAAAGTGATGGTTGATGGTTGTCTGAGTGATTCGTTTGAAGTCAAGTCCGGAGTAATTCAAGGTGGTGTTCTATCGCCTTTACTATTTATATTGGTCATTGATTACATTATGAAACGCGTTGCAACAGAAACCGGTGCAGGTTTACTTTGGGGAGAGAACAGGAAACTCTTGGATTTAGATTATGCAGATGATATAGTTTTGATTTGTGATGGGCCAGAAGAGATGCAGAGAGTGTTGGACTGTTTGGTGAGTGAAGGTCGCAAGGTGGGTTTGGTTATTAATTGTGGAAAAACTGAAATAATCAATATGAATATGGAAAATGCGCAGGAATGTGTAATTGGAGGTATGGTTGTAAAGCAAGTTGATAGGTTTAAATATTTAGGTACTTATTTAGCCAAGGATGGTTCTTTGAACTTTGAATTCGAGGAAAGGTTAAAGAAGGCTAATCAGGCAATGGGAATGCTTAAAAATATTTGGAATAATAATTTTCCTGTGCATACAAAAATCAAACTTTATAAGGTAATGGTTAGGAGTATCTTAATTTATGGACACAAGTCTTGGTACAGCACACTGACTATGGAAAATAAATTCTTGGTGTTTGAAAACAAAGCACTTTGAAGAATATTAGGAGTTAAGTGGTGGGAAAGGATACCAAATAGTAGAATTAGAGAAATAACGGGAGTGCAGCCGGTTGATGAATATGTTAGGTTCTCACGATGGAAGTGGCTAGGACATGTGTACAGGAGACAGGGAATAGTACGAGGTACACCAGGGTGGGTGGCACTTGGTAGGAGAGGTAGAGGAAGGCCAAAAGAGACGTGGGTGAGGACAATGAGACGGGAAGCTGGAGATGAGTGTTGGGGAGATCTTGAGGAGTTAGCACAAGATAGGATGTGGTGGTGTGAGTTCATCGAGGCCCTATGCATCCCCGAGGGTGCCACAGGAAATGATTGATTGATTGATTTGTAACATCATTTAAATGGTGCGTGATCTCTTGTAGCATAGAATGTTGAACACTTAACACCTTTTCCTGGGTCTCTAGAGCATTTGCTAATTGAAATAAGTCTTCCTTAAATCTAGAAAGGTCACGGGCAGTCGCTACACCAAATAATCCGCTCTGAATTTCTCCTCCAAGATCAAAAAGTCCACGTTTCACTCGTGAGCGACCCATAGGTGTTTGGTTAGGGAAGGAATCTTGGAGATGGTTGAACTGATAACGAATGTAGTTCAACTTCCAGCAGACGGGTAGCTAGAGTGGGTACCAAAATGTGTCTGCGGGATGTTGATTTTTAATACCTGACAGGAGTCCCTGCAGGTCCTCTAGCTGACGTGCAAAGTCAGATAGGGTGATGGCCACGGCGACCAGCGGCTCTAGGTCGTAGCGCAAGGAGACTACATCCTTCACCACCATTACCTCGCCTCCTGCGCTAACCAAGGCCCCAGGTCATACGACACCATCGTCCTTACCCGATCCAGACCCGAGCAGAGTCAGCACTGCCAGCACATAGACCCATAGCATCTTTCCTATAAAATTAATTGATGTTAGAGGTGATGTTAATGCAGATGGTGACGAGAGTGTGAGATGATAGCGTTATGCAAGAAACTTAGTGGCAGAACGCAATTTGGCATGATAGTTATTAACAGTAAGGGAAGGTTGAGTAGGAGTGTCAGAAGGACTTAGGGAAGAGGAAGAAGGTTCAGTAGGAGTTTGTTGTGGAGAAGATGTGGTCTCTCTCAGTGGCTCCTCCAAGACTATGTGCTTTGATGCACGTTTGAGATCATCTGCATGCACCCATGTCGTCTCTGCCTTGTACGGATCTCTTAATTCGAATTTATTACCCTTACGAGATATGACACGGAAGGGACCCAAGAATTTATTCTTTAGTTTTGAATCTCTGTCATGATCTAGGGCAAAAACTAAGTCACCTACCTGGATGGTAACATCTGTGGCAGGGGCATGTTGGTTATGTACCATCTCATTTGTAAGGGCCAGATTATCCTAAACGTATTTATGAATTTTCTGGAAGTTGGACAAGTGGACTCGCACGTAGTCATCATAGTTGTAGATTGGATCAGGTTTGGATTGCAACAAGGAATAAGGTAGTCTTTTGTCAAAGCCATAGATGACAAAGAATGGCGCTTCACCAATTGACTTACTGATGGATGAATTAATTGAAGCAGCTACCTGCAGAATCCACTTGTCCCAAGTGGAAGTCTGATCTCCCACTATGTGACGCAGACTCTCCAATATCTTCCTATTCTGGCGCTCTACTAGGCCATTCAAGGCTGGATGATGGGTCACTATACTGCATTTCTTAATTCCATATCGAAGACAAATTTCTTCCAGTACTGAATTATTGAACTCTGACCCGTTATCAGTTAAAATTACTTCTGATGTTGTGAAAGGGCAAATTACTGAATTAATAAAGGCATGTGCCACTGCGTTAGCAGATTTTTCACGCAATAGAGCTAAGCCAACAAATCTAGATAAATGATTGACTACCATTAATAGATAGACAAAGCCAGATTCTGTACGAGGCAGCTTCAGGAGATCAAGAGAGACAGTTTGCCAAGGTTTTGATGGTACTGGGTACTGCAATATAGGAGCAGGTTGACAGGTTGTCCCCTTATGACGGGCACATGATAAACATGCATCGCAGTGTGCTTCTATATCCTTTTGCATAGAAGGCCAGTAATATGACATGCGTGCTTGCCGTAACCTTCTGTCTTTGCCAGGATGTGATACCTGAGGGGAGTCGTGGATTAAATGAAGGGCAGCAGGAATTAAGTCTGTTGTAATGACTAGTTGCTTAACTTCGCAATGAGGTACGTTGTTACCTTTCAGTACTGAGTGTTTATAAAGCAATTCATTGTTTAGGAAGAAATCAGGGACTGGTAACTTTGGCAAGGAAGAATCATCGCCTGTAACCATTTGTAATAATATGTAGTGTGTATGTATAGTATGTAAGTATTGTAAGCAGGATCCAAGTAGGGCGCCATTGATCGCTTACTAATGTCTGGCTTGATTCAAATTTTGCTGAACCATTAGTTTGAGGCCGCACCACCGCCTAGCCGGTGAAAGTCGAGCAGTTAGCAATGGTCTGGGAATGGATAAAGGTGGTGTTCACGGAATCACGGCTCCTATGTGAAGATATAAGGTGGTGCTTAATATATTATCAGAAAACTACTCTGAGACTTTGAATTCATCTGCGACTGGCGTCAAGGGGGATAAACATTATTAACATTTGGTGGAAAGCGAGTGGGATAATAGTGATTTCATGTCTTCTGTGGGCGACCTTGGCTGTGTCTATTTTCCCACGCTGCTGTTCTTCCCACAACGACACACAGTCTATCTCCGCTCCAGCCTCCAGCCCTTTTTGCAGACTTAGTGTGGTTTTTCCGTGGTTACGGAATCATCCTTGTAGCTTTGATGTGGTTTTGGGACTTTCCTCCATACCAACACCCCATCTACCACCACACCACCACAGCCACATAAGCCTCCACCATTACCCTCACTACCTGCCTTCGCCTGCCAGTCCTGTGTAACCTGTTATAATATCATGCTGTCCGGGGTTAGTTTTAGCCACACAAACTCCAACCCAGACCCCACTCCAGGAAGTAGCCCACAACCACCGCCCAACGCCGTTATGTTATCGTCCCCCAACCTACCACACAGACTGACGTCATCCAGGGAGCGTGGCCACTCACAACGAGCAACGTTGCAGCCTCCTGCTCCTATCAGTTTCTCGCTCAGCCCAGTGCCTGGTTGCCGCCCAGTGACGTCACGAACACTTCCGCCCAATCAAATCTGGCGGGGGGAGGAGACACTACTACACAAGAGCTTCACTTAACACCAAGCTATTGCACGGAACACATCTTACTACACAGTATTTTTCTATCTGCATTTTCATGCATTTTCTCATCCCATCACATTAATCGATTCCTTGCTACAGAGATGCCAAGCTGTCTCTATAGAGTGTGATATTTTCATCATTTACTCTTATCCATTCATTGCATTTTCGTCCCTCATTTTCATTCATTCAGAATTTTTCGTTCACTCACTCCTGCTTCATCCCATTTTCTCCCACTTATACTCAGCTGTAAATAACGCATTCATTTTCACTCATATTCACTGTATATAAATCATTCCTTCATATATAATAAATATTTTCATTTATTCATTCATTTATTCATTTATTTTCATTTTCTTGCTTCCTATTCTATTAACGTCCTTTTTTAAAAGGGTAGATCTCTCTCCTATTGAATCTGATGATCCTGTGTGTGATGATAGTGTAACATATCTTCGTAGTGGCAGATCTTATAGTAAACAAACCGTAAGTTCCCTGCCTGCTACTACTACGACCACTTTTGTTACTCCTCCCACACCTACTACCACCTATATTAACCCTACTACTCCTACCCTAAATCCAGATATATCAACACCAGATACTCTATCATCTTCCCCAACTAGTTCTCTTGAAGTCACTCAGCCTTCTCCACAGCTTTTGTCCTTACCTTCTACTACAGATCACATAAAGCGTGACATCGGCCAAATATTCCTTTTATTGAGGGCATGTTCTATTCTTGTAAAGGGCAAATTATTAAATTCAACTTTGGAGTGCCTCTCGCCATGATGCTGTTAATAAATGTTATACCTAATCCCTCCAGATCGAAAAGCCTCTCTCAAGCTAACTGCAGCCATCTGGAGTTATCAAGGATATAAATGAAGACATCATAATGAAAAAGTTGAAACAAAAAGGTGAAATGCAGGTACGATGAACAAGTATTTACGACTAAGTATAGCATAAGTAGACGTAACTAATACTGACCGAATTATTTAACACTGATATAAGTAGTTAAAGCTCAGATTGTAAAATTAATGCTGAAAGAGTTAGAACATGTAATATTAATGCAGTAATAGTAAAAGTGATGTTGAGAGCATAAAGGTAGACAAATACAGGAACGTAAAGAAAGGGTCGTGCTGATTTTGGCGACAGTCATTGACCGTATCAACAAACTCTCTTCAGCTTCAGTTGTGTACTAGCATACGTGTACAACATTGGCATATTCTTTTGTTTACTCAGTAGGCCATCAAAAGTTCACAACCAAATTATACTTAATAGTGAAAAAAAAAAAAAAAATTATCCATGACAGTTTACGTCAATAGAGACCTCCATATTGTAAAAATCTATTAAATTCTCTATAAGTGCGACTCCAAGTCTCCGCTCCGCCTGCCTCAGAATGTTGGTGTGTTTAAGATATTAGCGAGTGTGATGTGGGGGTAAAGAACCATCCCACATACCCCCACATCAACCTGCCCCCCTTCTCCATCGTCTCTACTCATCCATTACTTCCATTACCTCCTTTGTCCTATTTCTTATCATAACCATTCCCCTTTCTATCTCCTTCCTTTTCTTGCTTCATTTCTCTGTGTTCCCCTCGTCTTCGTCCCACCATCCCATTCCCTTATCCTTTATTCTTTTCTCTCTCTTGCTTTCTCTCCTTCCCACTCTCCACTCTTCTCTTCCCTCATTCCCCATTTCTCCCCCCTCTCCTTTCTTCCCTCCTTTACTTATTCTCTCTATTGCTAAACACCACACTGACCACCTTCCCCTGCATTCCCTTTCATCATTGCCTCTCTTCTCATCTTACCTTCCCCTACCCACCTTTCCTGTCTCCTCTCTCACCATACTCCTTTACTCTCTCTTCCGTTGCTACTACTACTACTGCTGCTGCTGCTGCTGCTGCTACGGCTAATAATAATGAAAATAATAATAATAATAATAATAATAAAAATAATCTATCTATCTTTCTATCTATCTATTGCCACAATCCTTAATTCCCTAAGGGGTGGCCACAGACAAATCGCCTCCATGTCGCCCTGTCCTCCGCCATTTCACTGCCCTGCTTCCAGCTCACACCCCCTCTTTCATATATCTCTCCACTCCATCCCTCCATCTCATCCTTGGCCTCCCCCTCCCTCTTCCCTCTCCACCTCACTCACATACACTCTCCTCGTCAGTCTCACACTCTCCATCCTCTCCACATGGCCAAACCACCTCACTGTGTTTCTCCTAACGCTTCCTAACACATTCACATCCACATCACAACGCTCCTTCACTTCCTTATTTGTCAGTCAGTCTCTCCATGTGACTGCACATGTTCCTCTCAGATAACTCATTTCCACTGCTCTCACTCTTGACTTCTGTCCTTCCTACAAAGTCCAAGCTTCAACTCCATACATAAGTGTTGCTATCACAATACTGTAATGTAGTAAATTTTTCACTTCCATGCTCACTTCCCTACGCCTACCAGGACAGTTAATAATAATAATAATAATAATAATAATAATAAAATAATAATAATAATAATAATAATAAAATAATAATAATAATAATAATAATAATAATAAAATAACGACTACAGCAGCAACAGTAACGACTACTTCTACTATTACTAGTACTACTACTATTGCTACTACTCTCCCTCCTCCACACACTGAAACCCACCACCTCCACTAACTTCTCCCCTCTTCTTCCTTTTCTCGCACTGTCTCCCTCTACTCCTCTCTCTTTTCTTATCTTCCCTTCCTGCTCTGCTCGTTGTTTTGTCTCAGAATATTTACACTATTTATGCCTTATCGTATAACAAGCAGTCTCGAAAGGGTTAATAGGTCTGTTGATCTTTTAGCTTTATTCGTATTTCTTTGCACGCCCTTCGCCATTCTCTTCTTCCAGATCCCACACTAATTTCCCTCTCTATCCCTCCCATTCCCTCCTCTTTTCCCTCATCTCTTCTCCACTCCTCTCCTCTCTTTCCTCACTCCCCTCCCTTCTTCCTGCACTTTTCTTTTTCTTACAACGCTCCCCCTCTTCTCTTCTCCTTTTCCCCTATCCCCTTTCTCTTCACCCTTTACCCCTTTCTCCTCCTCTCTTCTCATTCCTCCTTCCCATATTCTATCTCTCTTCTCACACCACACAGTGACCTCTCTCTTCTCTTCTTTTCCCTTTCCTCTCATCTCTCTTCCCCTGCATTCCTATACTCCCCTAGCCCTGAACTTTTCTTACAACCCCCACCATGCTTGTACATTTCAATCTATTTGGAACTACTCCTCGATCTGTCCCTCCTTCCTACCTTCGTCCGTCCGTTCCCTCTTCTACTTCCTCTCACTCTTCACCACCTCCCCCCACCCCCGTTTCCCTCTCATCCCTAAATATCCCCATCAAGACAACAGTGCCCTCCCCCACCCACCCCCGTACCTCTCCATTTCTTTTCCTCCTCTCTCTTCAGTCTATCTCCCATATCTCTATTCTTTTTTTCTCTCTTAACCTCGCAGTCCCCACCAAAGCTCAGTACTGCCTCTCCCTCAGTCCATCATCGTTTCTTCTCACCCTTACTTTCTTTTCAGCCTCCGGTAATGGTCAAGCACAATGTTTGATTCCCCCCTTGCTCCTGTTAACCCAGTAATGCAACTGGGACATCGACTACTGAAGGTTGTATTCTAGAGGATGACTGGAATTTATCACAGACTTATTTTCTTCTAACAGACCCTCGTGTGGCAGACAGGCATAAGACCTAAGCATCTTTTTTCTAAGTATTCCCTTACTTAAACCCTTACACCCCTATCTTCCTCTTCCCGCCATCCCCCCAAGCCTCCCCTCCTTTTATATTTCTTTATCTCATCCACTCACTAACTTTAATTCTCTCTCTCTCTCTCTCTCTCTCTCTCTCTCTCTCTCTCTCTCTCTCTCTCTCTCTCTCTCTCACTGCACTTTTTTCTCCTTTCATTCCTACGCCTCTTCCTATTAGCAACCTCTCTCTAATATTTCTATATTTTTCTGTCTTTCTCTCCCTTTGTCACCCTCCTTTCCTCCCTTCTCACTTTTTCCTCGGTTTCTTCATTACTCGTCCCCCACCCCGGAGGGACTCGGGGACGGCTATTGCTTTCACTCGGTTTGTTTATTTGTTTGTTTGTCTGTCTGTCTATTAACAACGTTTCGCGAAAACAACTGGTGCGATTTTGAATAAAGTTACAGGAATGATGGGCTATGACCTTCTGATCATCTGACAAAAGTTTAGGCCAAATTGGGCCAAAGCCCAGGCTGAAGGCCCCCCAAATTTACAAAAACGGGGTATGTGGGATGGCTCTGTACCCCCACAACATACTCGCTAATTTCTTAGAACACCACCAACATTTTGAGTCAGGCGGAGTGGAGACTTGTAGTTGCATTTATAGAGAATTTTAACTCCTTTCAAATTCGTCATATCGACATGAAACCAAAACCTAAAGGTGCATCTTTCAAATCTGCATCCTATAACATGCTTCATTACATCAGGCGGGTCACCCTCCAGTTAGCTGTAGGGGGATCAGTGTCAGCTGGGTCGGGACTAAAATTTCAAATGGGCATAAAATCGCCAATTTTCAATGGATTCACCCCAAATTTGTTATGTGACATCTTTTACTAGATATCACGTGGTGTTTATACGTCAGCACTAAAATGACTGCCGGGACGGGTTTGCTGTGCCTTGGCACTGCTTCTAGTTTCTCTAGTTTAAAGTTTTACTAGTTTCGTCATTTTTCATTACTCCATTTCTTCCTTTTATATAATTTTTCTTTCTCTCTCTACCTGTATTATCTAGTTTCATCTTCTTGGTATACGTTTTCTTCTTCCTCTTTTTTTTTTTACTTTCACTGCCTAAACTGCTTAGTTTTCCTGATACTGTCTATTTCCACCATACCTCTTTTTGTTATTATCCTTTTCCTTTTGTCATGCTTTCTGTAATATCTAGAGTCGTCTGATTGTCTTTGATTCATTCCTACAGATCTGTTTACTTCTTTTTCACCTTATTTTTTTTTTCCATGCTCACATTATCTAGCTTCAGTTTCCCATATTTTTAATTTATTTTTAAAGTCGAACAGGGCAGTAGGCTACTCCCGAGGTGGATGGCAAGCTGGTGATAGGGGGAGCTGGAGCTCCCGTTTCACCAGCCCTCCGGTCTGTTTTCAGTGTTTTCATTAACAAAGAGAGTAGGCCATCATACTCATATAATGCCTCTACCTTCAGCTGTCTGCACCTCGCTACCTGCATATTAGATATCACATCTCTTTCCATCTCTCTTCAGCAATGGACGCTGCATTATTATCAGCAAATTCGGTGGTATCTCGGATTGCCACCACCGACAGGGTAGGGCTGGCTGCACTGGGTCCTCCTGGTAGCAATCAAGCGACTGTGTTGACAGCGGTTGTTGCAAACACTGTTAATGCTCATCAACAGAGTAGCGCAGGTTCGGTCTTATGTTTCCCTAATATCCGTGGTCTTTTTACAGATCTGAAAACCGTTCACTTTTCCTCCAATCTGTATCCCTTCTAGCCCTGTCCCTCACAGAAACCCAAATCTCTCCCTTTACTGACATATCCCCATTTTATTTTCCTGGTTACCATCTCCTCACGAACTTCCATATCAAGGGTGGCACCTGTTGCATCAAACCCGAATTAGCAGTTGAAACTATTTTGAACTTCAGCTAACTTTGATAATTCACTATATAAAGTAAATTGTCTTAATATTGCCAAATATATCAGTATATTTACTATATAAACTAAGGTATCTAAATATTGTCAAATATATCTTAGTAGTTTATTGTTTCCCAAAAGCTTCTTCAGAACCCAGCGTATCTGACTCCATACCCACACAATTGACCAACCTTAGCCCTCCGTACACCATGTGGGGTCAGACTGACCCCAACACATATCTAAAATGATGCCATTCAGTCACTTATTGTTTTGAGATCTGGTGAGCCATGACTTTGTTTGTCTTTGGCCATTGTATAAACACACAACATTCGAGTGGAAAAACTCTTATAGTTCAGGAGTTAGGAAGGAGCAAACTTCATTGGCGGTTGTCCGGTACCCCACCTAGCATTCCGTGTGTTATTATTATTATTATTTTGTTTCAGATTCTATTTATTATTGACCATGCCTCAGAACGTTGAGATGTTCTACAGTCAGCAAGAGAGAAACATAGATGATTCTCCTATTTCTGATGCTGATAATGACACCTGCAGTGAATTAGCTGATGTTCAAATAATTCAGGGGGTTTCTGATTATAAATATGTTTATGTTTATGTTTACGTGATTTGTAAATCATTTACGGGTTTTCTGAATGTAAATGTCAGTTCTGTTTATTTTCTGAACATAGATTCAACCAAACTTTTTACATAATTTTATTTTCATAATATTGTGTTCTTTCTATGTTATAATAACAGATAATACATATATTTTATTATGTCAAGAGCATGCTGAAAGAATAAGAATGATGTAACCGAAAATAATACGTCACATTATTCACTAGATGTGCAAACGTTAAAAATAATTGAAGAAAATAAAAAGATGTACTTTCATTAAAAAACACAACAATAAAACACAAAAGAGACACATGGTGGTTTGGCTACACGTGCCGTGTCCTGGGCAAAATATGTACAGAATTTAACATTTGTAACTTTGTGTACATGACAGAAATCCGAAAATTTAGATGGGGTCTTTCAAGACCGCACATGGCTTTCCGGGTTATGTTTTTTCACCTGGTGTACGAAGGGTCAACCTCATCCTTATCACTAAAATTACCGTTTTGGGTGATTTTAACGTCCGTAATGTAGTATGGATATTGTATTCTGCCAGAACTAACAATACTGTAGAATCGGTTAATCTCACACAGTTTGTAAAACAACCAGCCAGAATGCCAGATAATCTTGACCATAATACCTATCTCTTGGACCTATTCCTGACAAATAATCCAGATCAGTTCAGAATAGAAGTACTGTTACCACTTCGGTCCTCCAACCACAATCTCATAAAAGCCTCATTAGCCAGTTCCCCTAAACCTTCCTGTTCTGAACCTGTCAGACTGACCAGATCACACTTGAGGTAGACTAGGATGGATTTAGAAATTATCTTGCTGATATTCCAACGCAGTCTTTCTTATTCAGTGATATCAATTACATAAATCCTACCCAGTCCCAAATTTATGATCTGATACAAGCCGTATAGACTTGTTCATACCCGGTCAACAGTTCACTAAAAGACTGGACTCCTCAAAATGGTTTGACAGTAACTGTGCCAGAGTAATGACCCAAAAGTCCTTAGCATTTAACTTTTACTTAAGATAAGAAACATCTGAATCGCTCGGTCAATTAAAAATTGCTAGAAATCATGTAAAAGCAGTAATAAATCTCCCTTTCTTCACAATGAAGCATCCAAACTATTAAATTATCCTAATGACAATACAATATTCTGATCAACTCTCAGTTCTACAAATAATGACTTCAACAAATCATCATCCATACTCCCACTAAAATCTTTAGATGGTAACACTGTAAACGATCCACGTGGTAAAGCGAACATCCTTGCCATTACATTTGCCAGAAATTCTCCCTTAGAGGAAGTGAGCCAGAACGTCCCTGTACTAGAACTTAACTCTCCCAAAATCGCTCCACTTAAGATACGGACTACATATGTAAAATGGATCACAGACAATTTACTAACCAACAAAGCTCCAGGTCCAGATGGAATTCCTCGAACTGTTTTGAAAAAATAATTCCCCAGGGCTTACTCCTGTTCAAACAAAATTATTCAGATTAGGCATATGTACTTCTTTCCCTAGTTTTTGAAAAGAAGCCAAAATCCTCCCAATTCCGAAGAAGGAAGTTCCTCTGACTCCTCTGATTACAGACCAATAGGTATCACATCTTGGTAATGTAGATTTCAATTAATATGCACACAGTTAAACATTTTGAATTCAACAACTTAATTATTGATAAACAATATGGTTTTCGCCACGAAAGATCCACTGTTTATTTACTCAATCTCGTGATGCATACTATCCATCAGTCAACTGACCAACATGGAGAAGCTCATGCAATACCCCTTGGTATTTCTAATACACTGGACAGAAAATAGGACCATTCCCTGCTGTCCAAACTCCCTTGCTATGGCCGATCATCTTTTATTCTTCTGATTTCCTCACATCCCGTAGACAGGAGGAAAAGAACAAAAGGAGATGATATATATTCTAATTTCCACTAGATTAATGGCAGTGTGTCACATGGTTCAGTTCTGGCTCCAATCTTATTTCCGTTTCATATTAATGATCTCTTACCTGTCACCCATAATTCAATTCATTCATATGCAAAATTATGACTCAACACTTCACAGTCCATTCACATTATAAACACCCATTCACAGAGTATCTCTGACTCGCAACTCAGTACAGCAATCTCCCTAAATCACAACTTACCTAAGACCACTGAATGGGGACAAAATATCATCGTGTGATTTAGTGCTAGGAAAATCAAATACATACATGTACAATTTATTAATAGACACCAACACTTCTTCCCTGTGTAACAGCAAGTGGAGGGGCGGAGGGTTAGTGCCCTTCCCCAGAAAGCAACTACCTAATAATACAAACCAGGACCCACCAACAGGTGATGACTAATGACCAAACAAAGGACATGGTTTGGACTACGACATAGAATGTAAGTGATGCGAATGATGAGGTGAAAGAGAGTTTGTCCAGGCGCTTGTGGGTGCAAAAGTGGGCGTATGTGGAATAACTGAGACTAAATGCTGAGGTGAGTGTGAGAGCGTAGGAGTATGGATGGGGTATATGCGTGGGAGTAGGTGAGAATGAGAAGGCAAAAGAAGGAGTATGTATTGTTGTGTGCAAGAGACGGCAGGAGAATATAAGAGAGTATGGAAGATTTCACCCAAGGATTTTGTGGGTAAGACTGAAAGGAAGACTACGATAGTGGGTGATTGTGTGTGTGTATGTGCCAACACAAGATCGTGCAAGTACAATGAAAGAAGAGTTCTGGACAAATGTGGAAGTGTTCATGAAAAAGTTTGACAGGAGTGAGAGAGTTTTTTTGTTTGGAGATATCAATGGAAAAGCAGGGAATGTGAAGGTGGATGGAGTAGTTGGTGAGTGGGGTATGCCTGCAGAAGAGGACTGATAATGGCAGTGCTCTAGTGGAAATCTGAGTGATCCACAGGTATACGTGGCAAGTGATAAGAATGGTGGATGGTGAACTGAATGAACGGAAGGTAATCATTGATCAAGTGTATGTGGATGACAGGATGAGAAGGTGTGTAATGGATACAAGAGCATACAGAGGGTGGGGAGTGGACTTTCTCACCATCATGAGGTGATAAAAGTCAAGGTTCAAATGCACTGGAGGAATAGGAGGGAAGGGCAGGAAGAAGTAGTCTATACAAGAAGGGTAGAAAGGTTGCAAGAGGATGGAAGATAGGCAAAGTATAAGAGACAAATGGAGGAGTGATTGAATATTTAGGATTTTGAGCAGATGGGGGAGGTGGAAGGTATGTGCAAGATATTCAAAGAAGAAATCTGTGCAGCATGTGAGGTGGTGTGTGGGGTGAAGAGAAGACTAAAGGGGGTGCATGGAACAGCAAGGTGGAATGAACAAGTGAGACAAGCTGTGGCACAAAAGAAGAAAGTATATATTGAGTGGATGGGAAGCAGAGGCGTGGAGGAAGTTGAGAGATGGAAGAGAGAGTTATATGTTGAGAGGAAGAGAGAGATCATAAGATTAGTAAGAGAGTAAGAAGAGGGTGGATTAGGAATTTGGAAGGAATTTGAGTGTAAAGTGGAGGGAATGCAAGAAAATGTTCTGGAAAGAGGTAAAGAAAGTAAGACAGGGTGATAAAGAAGTTAGTCACAGAGTGAAAGATAAAGAAGGAAGATTCTTAGTGAAGGGAGAAAAGGTGAGTATCTAATAACCAAGTCTCTGAGTCCCCAGGGGATGAGGGACCATAAATGCCCTACCATCTGCCCCTCTCCCAGTGATGACCCAGCGAGATGCCTGGAACCAGTGTCTGACTCACTTCTTCTCCATTTCTGCAACATTCTCAGCCTTCCCTCAAACTTTACCGCTGTTGAGCACTAACTTTTGTTCCTAACTGAAACTTAGCTGTCTGAGGTGACAGACAGCAAACCGTTCCCTGTATCCTCCTACTTTTTCTATATTCATTTGAAAGCCAAATGTGGCTATTGTTTATATGTACGCAACAACATAAATTGCTTTCGTGTTCCTGAACTTGGATGTTCTGAATTCCCTACTCTCTGGCTTCAGCTTTCCTGTCATTTTCTAACTAAATATATCTGTGTTGTTTACTTATCCCCAAACTCTACTATTAAAATTTTCTTTGACTACCTTACTACTAACATGGAACGCATCCAATCCGTTTCTCCTTTCTCTGAAATGTCCATTCTAGGAGATTTCAGTGTTCACCACCACCTTTGGCTTCCCTCTCCTTTCACTGATCCACCTGGTGAACAAGCCTATATCTTCTGTGTCTTTAACCCATGGTGTCCAGCATTTATTTCCGCCGACTCTTCACCCAGCCGGGGATTTCAGGAAAATTACATTTTTTTTTTTACTATATCAGCTAATACTTGGTCAAAAAAAAAAAAAAAAAACTAATAATACTCTCCAATCCTTCGACTTCATGTTGATGGCCTCAGAATAAGATTTCCTTTCCCTCTTTCTTACGAAATTTCCATGATAGCTTTTCTGTGCTGCATGGTGGTCCTTCTCACTGTTTCCTGCTGGCTTCGGCTGGAGGGTTTGGTGGGTGGGTGGAGGCCTTCTTGCTTTTCTATTTGCATGTCACGCAAATAAACACTTCTTAATAACTGGGGATGTTTCCATACCTAGAACAGCATTCGAGCTACAGTACGCAAGTTAAAGCACTAGGATATCATGCTAGTCACGAAGAAGTACCATAAAAAGGATACAGAGTCATAAAGTTGTTTATTTTGCCACTGAGTGATAAGAAAAGGGCTGTAGAAGCACAAAAATCCCCACGACGCTAAAGTGAATGAATAATGCCCGTGTAAACGCTCTTCTAGTCCCTTATTCGCTTTTATATAATTCTGTCTAACGCATTTCCTTATTATTTAATTCTAAATAACGCTGTGTTGTATCATTTCTAACACTATTATCTATTATTTATTTCAGTCTAAAGAGATTTAGTTAATTGAGCCTATGTAAGGCTATTCTCTCTCTCTCTCTCTCTCTCGTAACCCCAGTCTGTCTGGCTGGGCAGACCCATCTACGGCAGACAAGCAACCTCCCCTGCAGGGCCATCCCGTGCATTGAACCGATTCACCCCAGCGGCAGTCAGTGACTCCCACAGTGAGGCGCGGAGAAGAGTGTGAAGATTTTTTATTCGCCAAGTTAAAGGGTGATATATATTGAATTTTCCCACCAACTGCAAATCCGCGAAACATAAACCAGCCAAAATGGAGGGCTTCCTTCATCAGAATATGCTCATTATTCAAACCCTACAATGCAAAGAATTAATAAAGAGAAGAGAGTGTTAAATAGATATAAATAACAGAGAACAGCATTAGCTAGAATGTAATAACAGAGAATAGCAGAATAGCCCTATACTGAAAAAAAAAATAATGATACCGTTACACAGAATTAAATTATAGGGAAAACTTGAGAAAAACTTATATAGCAGAGAATAATTACCGGTATATACCCAAATATATAGAATATCGTTACATTTAATTAAAAGGTAAGGAATCGCATAACGCGGAATTAAATAATATGGAACAGCATTACATACAAAAAATAAGAGTGGCGCTTGAAAGAGTAAATATCAGAGAACAGCTTTACAGATATATATATATATATATATATATATATATATATATATATATAGTAATACACAGATTAAAATAACTAAGAAGAGCGTTGAACAAAACTTAACGATAAAAAGTAGAGCTTCAGGGAAAAAAAAAATAGAAAAATAGAGAATGCCTTTGAACAGAAGGGAATAATTGAAAATATCGTTGGTATTACTCAAAATTAATTAACAGATTAGCGTTAAGATAGAATCAGTCAGCATAGAATAGCGTTAGACAGAGTTACATAACAGAAAATGGTGTTAGATACAAGCAAATCCCAGTAACAGTATAATGCTTCACAGTTATATAACAGAGAACAGTGCTTGATGGAAAAAAATGATAGAGAACAGCTTATGACAGATTTAGATAACAAAGAACAGCGTTCCACAAAATGATATAGCAGAGAAATGGGGTAGCTGTTGTTAAATACTTGAAAGTAGTGTAGGTTTGAATTACGTTTTAAATAACAGCAGTAAGTAGAATTAAATAATGGAGAATGGAGTTAGAAGAAAGAGAATGATAAGAAATAATGGTAAACAGAATTGAATAATGAAGAAGTGCATGAAATGGAATTAATAATAGAGGAAAGTGTCACATAAAATTAAATAATATGCGAGGAGGTTGGGCAGAATTAAATGATAGAGACAAGCATCAGGCAGAATTAAAAGCTTGAGATTAGTGTTAGGTAGATTTCATTAGAAGAGATTTAAATAATAGAAAGTAATGCTAGAGAGACGTTAATTTTTTATGCAAGGAAGAAGGAACCAAGGGCCAGGAACCTACAAATTGTTCCCTCCAAGAAAATAAAAAAATCAACAGAACCAAATTCAAGATCCATTCATTTGAGATGGTTGAACACACTGCGTTTGAAAGACTGGAGTTCATAGGTAGCACAAAATATAGAAGGAAGCAGTTCCAGAGTTGACCTGTTGAAAACATGAAGGACTGGGAGTAACGATTATCTCTTGCATTAGAGTTGGACAGAAAAAGGATGAGAGTTTGTTGCTAGACGGATGCTAAGTGCCTGCCGTAGTGGTGGAGCGATGCAAGCGGACAGTTTGAAAGAGAAGTGACCAATGAAGTAGCAATACAAAAAGAGATAAACTTGCTACGGTGAGGCAAAATGACAAAGGCTAAAGGGAGCCGTTAAGAGGAGGAGAGTTAATGAGAAGAAAATCCTTAGTCTCTACCTTGTTGAGAGGAGCTGTATGTGGGAAGCCTCCCCATACGTGAGAGTTGAACTCGACACAGGGGCAAATAAAACCCGTGTATAAGAAATAAGAATATCTTATAAGATATAAATTATATAAGAATAGTGCATGGTATAATGTAATAACAGTGAATAGCATTAGTTAGCATTAAATAGTTGGTACTAGCTTTAGACAGATTTAAACAACATGGAATGGCGCTACATAGGACTAAATAATAGAGTGACGTTAGACAGAACTATGTAATGGACAAGTTGGTAGGTGGGGGTGTCCATCATCCCCTCCGTTGATGTAGTAGGTACTGTCTACTTCTTTCTTCACCTTCATTATTCCTTTCTCTGTCTGCCCTCCTCTCTTCCCATTTTTTCCATCCTTCCTGTCACCTCTTATTAATTTTCTTTCCACTTCATATGGCTCTACACTCAGTGTCCTGTACCCAGGACACCATTTAGAACGATGAGTGGCAACTATATAATTAAATTACACGGTGAAGCAAAACCTATTGTGGCGCCCTTTTTAACTGGGTGGGGAAATGCAATGTGGCGCCCATCCAGGAACCAAATCCCCAAGTCTTCTCCAAGCCTCACTATGGGAGTCGCTGACTGCCGCTGGGGTGAATCGGTTCAACACACTGGATGACCCTGCAGGGGAGATTGCTTGTCTGTGGTAGACGGGTCTGCCCAGCCAGACAGGGCGGGGTTATTCGAGAGAGAGAGAGAGAGAGAGAGAGAGAGAGAGAGAATATAGCCTTACGTAGGCTTAGGTAACTAAATCTCTTTAGACTGAAATAAATAATAGATAATTGTGTTAGACAGAAATGATACAACACAGCGTTATGTAGAATTAGATAATATGGAAATGCGTTAAACAGAATTATATAATAGAGAATATGGCACTAGAAGAATGTTTACACAGGCATTGTGCAATCACTTCAACTTCGTGGGGATTTTTATGCTTTTACAGGCTATTTCTCATAACTCAGGGGCAATATAAACAATGTTATCACTCTGTATCCTTTTTATGGCACTAGCATAATATCCTAGTGCTTCCAGCCGTAGCCAGCAGGAAACAGCGAGAAGGACCACCATGCAGCACAGAAAAATTATCATGGAAAATTCGTAGGAAAGAGGAAAAGGAAATCTTATTCTAGACTCTCTACCAGAAAATTAAATTAACATTAAGTCAACAATATTTTTCAATGTTGTTCATCGGGTTACATCATCATATCCAGGCCCCAAATATATGTATATATATATATATATATATATATATATATATATATATATATATATATATATATATATATATATCCAGGTCCCAAATATATATATATATATATATATATATATATATATCCAGGTCCCAAATATATATATATATATATATATATATATATATATATATATATATATATATATATATATATATATATATATATATATATATATATATATATATATATATATATATATATATATATATATATATATATATATATATATATATATAATTCAGGCGTAAACATATTCAGATGAGGGTTAGAAAACAGATACTTATCCAAGCAACCTTTAAAGATTTGTACTGTATCACAGTTTACTTCACAGGAGGGCAATTTGTTCCATGAAATAACAACTCAATTAAAGAAATAATGCTTAGCTTCACGCAACTAAAAGATATTGTAGTGAGGTGTAGAATTCTCCAGTTGCCCGTTATCCCCTTAGCCCCAATGACATAATTATGATATGTTTGTTACTCGCGGCGAAGCCAAAATGTCTCTAAGTGGTACAGCTGAGGGATTTCTTTTTTCTTCAAGGAAAGTTTGAATATCTACACTTGTAGAGCTCTGAGCGATTCTCTAATGAAATACAAAGTTGCTCAGCTCGAAATTTTGAGGTGATTCTACATGTCATCTGTTGTGTCAGTTGATGCTACAAGTGACCATTAGGCGAATTTCAATTTCGGCTATAAGGAGGCATTTTAGCGACTTTCTTATGAAATAAAAACGTTGCTCTGCTTGAAATTATGAGTTACTCTGACAAGTCAGCTGATGGTTTAGCTGATGCATAGTTTCGGCACAGGTCATGAAGATAGTTTTTCTAGCTTTATCATCACACGTTTTTATTAAACTTTCAGCAATACCATGTATTGAAGGAGATAGTTGTAGTGCCATAATTTTAAGTAATAGTTTAAGTTAGTATACGCTAGTATTGTATGTGTAATCTTAAGCTTAAGTATGGTTGTAGGTGTAACTCATGATTTAACTGTTAAATTCTATGTTTCAGTTTAGTCTTAGTTGATATTCATAATCAACATGACTCTGCTACTGATAGTACTAAGTCAAGTACTGATGTGAATATGATTGTTATACATATGGACCAGCTTTTCCCCAACAAAGACGTATAACCGCAGAAATTTTTCCAGATATTAAAAACTGCGAATGTCTTCCTTTATATTCTAATCCAGAGGTTTACCTGCCGATGTTAATAGATTTCCCCTTTTGAACTATGCAGTGGTGATTAAGAGTTAACTGAAGTAAGAATATTGAAGACTGTCATTTGTGAAGCGCGAAATTCATATTATTGAGTCCTGTTTACAGTCACGTAGGCATGTAACGGACACGAGTAATAAAACTGGTCGAATTCTTAACTGATTTAGCTTCATTATGATTAAAGTTCCTGTATGCTTATTACAAAAATTTCAACATCGTAAGTCACTTTTCTACGTATGTTGAATGCAAACGTATTTTTCATATTCATTGGAGATCGAGTAGAAACAGAAATATTATAAAGTAATCAGTTAAAGTTTCAGTTGATCCCTGAACACTGCATTGGTCACGTACAAAAAGGCAGGTTACAGGCTACAGCACCAACCGCCAGATCGCTGTTCCTCTCCTCTTTGTTGCAGGATGGTGCCCGAGCTCTCATCCCCCCCCCCTTTTATCTCCGTCGTGTATTAAGTCATCATATACGTTCGTGAGTTAAATTAGTGATATTTTCCCCTGATCCTTCTTGTGCTGAGTAATGAGATCGCTGTTCCTCTCCTCATCGTTGCAGACGATAATTATGGAGGGCCGTGGCTCGCATCCCAAGGATTCGAGCGTTCTAGCCGCGGCCTAACCTCTAACACTAAATTGCCCTCCCCCCCCTTTAGTTCATGGAATCAAAGTAAATATCGGCTGGTCCATTTGTCCTTTTGAGTACGGTCCATGTGATTATTGGTCCTTTTGATTACTGTATCTAGTTTATATAAGATTCTTCAATTATCGTGTACTTAGTCTAAGAGAATATTCTTTGGTGATAATCTTTAGGTTCCCTCGCGACGTGTCCGTCAGAGACCACGGGACTATATCCATGCGTATTAGTATTCTTGGAATATGAATCCATTGTGTAAAGATACATATTTCTGGAGATATACTGTAAATCCTCATTAGTGAATATTAATTTAGTTCGTGAAGATTCATATCTCTGAAAAGTGTAGCAATATTCTTTGAATATTCAGTTTGAGAAGATTCATAGTTCTATTGATATAGATCCTCATTATAATTTGTTTGGTATCATTTCCAGTTTGAAAAGTAATCTGTATCTCAGTTCTTAATACTTAGTAAATCTTAGGTTAAGTCATTCGAGTTTGAATTTTGCTATCCTCCAAGGAGTGGTGCAGACGAGGTTGAGTGGCCTGCAAGGTGTGCTAAGATCCAACTACTCACGCCGTCTCTAATAAGATCACGCTACCTCGTTTCTCATAAAGCCATATATTCTCAAATTAGATCACACTACCCTATTTCTCCATAATATCTAATATTCTCGGTGTTACACTGGAGGTATCTAAATTCTGATCATTACACTGGTGACTAATCCTCAGCGTTATATTAGTGGGGGGGGATCTAAATTTCCGTTATTACAAGTTAAACTGTATTTTACTAACTCACTCCAAAGTGGATCAACTAATCGTACCAGAGAATGAAAAACAAGGCTCCATACAACGTGAAAGTATACCCTAAAAATAAAAATAAAATAAAAAAAATGATATAAACTAAGGGGCATATTATAAACTGGAATGTCAAAATCAGGATATATTTTAAGAAAGGAGAGAACCAAAATAGACTGGAGGATATTGAAAAAAATGGGAAGTAAGTGGCAAAGTGTAAAATATTGGAAGATATTCTATTTTTTATTCAATTATTTATTTAATTATCTATATTTATTTCTTTATTTTGACTCTAGGTATAGTCTACACAGTCAGTTCCCAGACAATGACGGATATGGAAAAGATTATGAAAAGAAGTGAATTTACTGCACTAAAATTTAACTCTTGGCACAGTCTACAAGACCATTCCCTGAGACTCAGTAGTTCTACATTTTACACACCCTTACTGTCACGGCTTCTGCAATACTATCAACCGTCCATACTGAACACATTCTAGGGCTATCTCGTTCACGATTGACGTGATGATATTGACGTTAGTATTATTATAAGCCTGGTTTTGCTGGGTCAGCATTTGACTTAGCACCGTGATCTTGACCTCTGACCTATTGTTCTAATCCAATAGATTTCCTCACGACCTGTCCCACAGTTATTCCAAGCTTGGTTAATATCGGATAAAAAAAATTTGAGATATTCTGTTCACACACACACACACACACACATACACACACACACACACACACACACACACACACACACACACACACGCACACACACACACACAGCCCAAAGTATAACTCTCCCTCTCGCTTCGCGCGTCGGGTAGTAATAAAGCAACACACTTCATAACAAATTACAAACGTCACATAAATATAAAAGTTACTTCAACATACTTTTAAAATGTAGCTCCCAAGATTTATACTGTATTCCATTTATCTCTGGTGTTTTCCTGCAGCTAAATAAATGTGTCCGCCGGTAACATATCGTCGGCCAGGACCAAATAAAGGCCCTCTCCCACTTCGGCGAAAGTGGGGAAGATAAAGTCACGATGCGTCAAAAATCCCTAATCGTGGGTATTCATGATCAAAATCTTGTCCATTCGTGGCATGTCGCCGATACGTCGCACGAGGTGGAAATTTGTCGTGGGGGGCCATGACGTTTTCATGCTGCATGAAAACGTCGTGGCCCTCCACGATTTTGTAAAATTTCTCAGATTAGTCGTTGACAACAAGGCGATGCCTCGGCGACGTCAGCGATTACCCGGTGTATAAACCGCGTATGATCGCAGACATCGGCGAGGCGTCGGCGGTGAAAAAAACCGTTGAGATGTCGTACGGTCATACTGCGAAGCGTCGGCAATGTATCGGCGATGCGTCGGTGAGGTTAATACGACATAGCTTACGTAAACCGTACGATACGTACCGGGCTGTGCAACAGTTATATTTCATCTTATGAATGTCGGTGATATATCGCCGACATTTCGCGGATGAACCGTCGATTAATCGCCTTAAATACGCTGATGACGGCGTGGCACATGCGATGGCCTCGGCGTTTTGTCTGCGAGGTGCGTGCGATTTATTCCGCATTGGCGCCGATGCATTCGCCGACACATCGACGATACATCATCGAAAGCACGCCGCCGTTGTACCTTTATCGCCATTGAATCACTGTAAAAAAAAAAAACTTTAAAATTTGAATTTAGAATAATGCTTGCGCATTACGCCAACATATCGGCGATATGTCGGCTACTAGTCGCTGGTTATATCGTATACTCCGCCGAGGTGTCGGCGTTTTGTCGTACTGGTGTCGCCGGTATTACGCCAACACCACGATTCTTGGTCAGAGTCGTCGACACATCACCGACTTCGGCCACGATTTTCATTGTGACTTCATCATGCCTATTTACACCGAAGTGGGAGAGGGCCTTAACGGTTCATCGTGAAGTAGAGATTCAACAGGTGTGACGGGGATTTGTGTATTTTAAGGACTTTGTATATTTATGACAATATATATATATATATTTATATATATATATATATATATATATATATATATATATATATATATATATATATACATTATTCCGACATAATACCATATACAGTGTGCTTGTATATGAGAGAGTGATGCTCAGAGTTAACTCTTTCTAATGCCGGCCATGTACTGTATGTGTAGAACTGATTTTAGTTAAGAATATTACCTACCCTAACGGCGCCAGGTACAATACTAGCGCTCCTCACCCCACACCATTTCATCACCAGGCACAGTGTACTGCAGGTGCGTGAAGGAGAGTGACGTCCATAATTAACATTCTTCATGCTGGCCAAGTCAGAAGTGAACTTAACGTGGTTAAGATAATACTTTATGATCTTCGAGGTACTAACACACCATCCCCTGCACACCGTCATATATAAGGGCGAATGCTAACAAGATTGACTCGCTCACATTACCACCATCATGTACCATCGAACCTCACCCTGCACACTGTCTTATATGAGGGAAAGTAATAGCAGGACATGACTCACTCGCCATTACGCCGTTGTGGCACCATTGCACCTCACCCTGCACACTGTCATCACCAAGCACAGGGGATAAGGTTAAGTGTGTACAAGGGAGAGTGACGACCAAAATTAACCCGTTATGTCCCGAGGTTTTCCGCACCTCCGATATCCCCCAATCCCGAGCTATTTTGGAAAAAAAAATTTTTGGCTAAAACTTCCGCTTTGGTTGAGAAACAAAGGAAAATCACCAAGAAAGGGCTTACTGTGGTCCATAAGTGGTCGGAACAGGTGAGGTCCCCCGCTCCAGGTATCGTATTCTATCATTGACGTGTGAGGCGCTCACGTTTTCTATGGTAGGAAATATTGGGAGAAACAACAAACAACACCTCTATATTTATTGAATTTGAACTAATAAACAATAAGAGTAGCAATATAATGGATTTCAAACACATATATATGAAAAATAAACATTGTACCATCGCGCGAGCATAGCGAGTTAGGTCCAAGTGGTAACATGTTATGTGCTAAGTTTCTTGTATCAGTCAACATATCATTTTTTCTACTTGTATACTTCTGTTTCATTGACATTTTACCTATTTTTACTGTTTGTAAATGTTTTCAGATGTTTTCATTCATTATGATGACATGCAGCATAAGTTTAGCGCACATCGGCTTACTAAGCACACTCGCTATGACTCGTATTTCAACATACCCAATTGTTTGATCGCTTTCCTATTATTTTTTCCTTTACATAGAAACTTTCCTCCACCACTGTAAATGTTTTCAATTATTTACATTCAGTAGGAGGGCATTTAGCAAAATGCTAGCGCTATTCACGTAGCAGGCACAATCTCAAACACTCGTGTTTCATCTTCTACTTTATTTTTCACTCCAATTATACATTCCCACTTACATTACACACGTTTACACCCCTATACTGCACTATACATAGTTACTGGCATTATTTATTCAAGTAAGCGTCAGAATATCACATGAAAATACCCTCGCAATGAATGTTTCGACCAACATAATACTCAAACATTTACATACAAATTCTTCACATCTATTACACACTTTCCCACTTGTTGACTTCTATTTTCATAATTATGGGCCTTATTCATTCCACTGAGTGTCAGGATATTGCATCTCTATACATACGCTAGGAATATTTTGACTTAGAATATATTTCAGCACTTACAATAATTTGAACTTATACCCGTTTGCATTTCCAATAATAATATTTACATATTTACGGGCCTTATTTATTGCACTGAGCGACAGAATATTGCATCAAAAAACCCTCGCTAGGTATGTTTCCACTTACAGCATATTTATACACTTACATACAATTTTTGCAATTATGTTACACCCGTATGCACTTTATACTAATATTTTCAGATCAACATGACATAATTTCACTGAGCGTCTGTTTGTCGCATTTACTTCATAGTTTCAGCGTCCCATCGGATTCACACCATATTAGAATTGCATCAAGGTGTGATATTCGCTGAAACATGGGTGAATACAGAGACCCATGTCACACTCGACGCACTCATAGCGAGTGTCCTTCCTCTGTGTGGTGAGTCTCACCCGGAAATTGCTACACATGTGACACCTGCGTTGGGGCCTAGGTCTGTTTGGCTGGGGAGGGATAGGAGTGGGGAAATGGTGGCAGGATATTCTCAGGGGAGTTTGGGCAATAGGGGCAGTGCAGGTGTGATGTTAGGGCCTTTCAACAGCATACCCTGCAAACATCTCTCTTATGAGCTCCCTCACAAACCCTTCAAAGGTTTCCTGAACTCCTGTTGTCATGGCGTGAAGGTGGTGGCAATTCAGAGCAGTGATGTCTAGCAAGTGAAAGAACAGTTTCCTTTTACCACTTCATCGTGGTCCTGGCACACTCTACCGTCGATATCATGGAGTCTGACTGGTCCACCAGGCGCATATTTATGTTATAGTCCATGACACACTCAGGTTTCCAAATGTGATGCCTGTTCTCGCTCCAGTAATCAACGGAATCAGTATGGTGCATCAAGGGGCGGTGAACCATTGACAAGAGGCTTACTTCTCTATTATGGTTCCACACAGTTGCAAGGATGTTGTTGGCTTTGAAGAAGACAACCTCATTCCTGTCAAGTTTCCGCCCTACCTTGGCCATGTGACGCCGGTTCACCTTCACGGTTCTACAGATTCCCGTTTCATGCATGTGAAGATAATGAGCGAGAAGAGGGCTAGTGTACCAGTTGTCCAGGTAGAGGACGTGACCACGATGAAGGTAGTCATCTATCACTGTCTTTACCACTGCTCCCGACAGCCCAATACTCCGATCTTCTATTATGTCTGTCTGTGCACCAGTGTACAAGACTATGTCTTGCACGTATCCAGTCCTACAGTCGCAGATAACAAAGATCTTGAACCCAAAACAGTGCCTTTTGCTGGGTATATACTGCCTATATGAAATATTACCTCTCCACAACACGACACTCTCGTCTATGACGAGGTCTCTATAGGGATAAAATGACAAACGAAAGGTTTGCCTCAGGTGATCAAAGACCAACCTAATACGCCTCATCTTATCTGTGTCGTTTGCATTTGCAGGATCATGAGCATCATAGAAATGGAGGCGACTTAGAATTTGTTGAAACCGATTACGGCTCATGACTTGCCCAAATATTGGTGTAAACATAACAGGGTCCCTTGTCCAGTAAGCCGGAATTCTGTTTTTTCGTGTAATACCCATCAGAAGGACCAGGGCAAAAAATAGGAACATTTCTGAAAGGGAGACAGGGTAATCATATATGATAGAATGCCTACTCCTTGTTCCCAATCTTTACCTCTCAAGGCGCTGGGTGCTTGCAAAAAGGTTGGTTTGGTAAACCTTCTGCTCCACGAATGCCTCACTAAAAAACAGGTGGAAAAAATCCAACCTGGTGGAATTACGGTGAATTCCGGGAGCAATGCAGCCAGCGTGCCCCTGCTCAGTGAAGGGGTGAATGAGGGTAGAAAAATCACTCCCATCCTCCCAATTCCATCCCAGAAATCCCTCGTCCCCACCATCCCCATCACCGCCTTCGTCTGGGTGGGGAGGAGATGCTGGTGGGGGAGGTTGGGGAGAAGGAGTGTGGAGGGCTTCCACACTCTCACTCCTCTTCCCTCTGCCTTTACCCTTTCCCTTACCCTTACAGCCTTGAGGAACATTAGGGGGCTGTGGGGATGAAGTTTGGGAATATTGGGGAGCATAAGACATGCTGGGGATTGGTTCCTCCCCACCTTCCCCCTCCATCACAACACCACGTGATTTTTCAATCACCCTAACTCGCCCACGTGTTAGGGGATATTGGGGAGCATAAGACGTGCTTGGGAGTGGTTCCTCCCCACCTTCCCCCTCCATCACAACCCCACGTGATACAGAATGCACCAGCACTCGCTCACGTGATACACCCCGCTGCCTCACACTACCTAGGGAGTGCGATGACTCACGCCACTCTCACTTTCCATACTCCTCCCTGCACTTTCCCTTTCACTCCCGACTCCCTCCACGGCACTTTCTACCTCCCCAAACAAAATACTAGGCTCATACCTGCTCGTCTGACGTGGTGTGCACTCGGGGCCACGATGAGTAATCACCTCACGTCCATACCACGTGGCAGCACGTCCCACGACTCTGTCCTCGTCCTCGTCATCAAATTCGGGTTCCACATCATGTTGGGGCTGGGCATAGGATGTTGCATGTGGTTTCTTGGCTGGCTGCCCCTCTCTAGCAGCACGGTAAGTCACGTACTGCCGCTTCCTGGGGGACGGGACTTCTTCATCACTGCTGGTGGTTTCCTCCTCCTCTGGCTGCACATAATCTTTGTCAACAACCTCGTCGTCCAGTGGGGAATCACTGTCGCCTGTAAAGGCGTCCAGGGCGGCTTGAATTTCGACCTCTGAGAGACCTCTCGTAGCCATGTCTGAGCAGGACCGTTGCTAACAGGTGAGTGAATAAGCAGCGGGTTAGCGCGGGTCACGGGGGGTCGCCGAGTGTCCCTGCCTGGTGGGAGGTAGGGGAAGGTCAAGCGAGGATACATACCGAAAATCAAGTGCGAAATTTGAAAATTGTGGAAATTACGCACTTTGCCATTGCACGACGTACCGGTACGTCGCCAGGACTGGCAAATGCAAAACGTTGCAACGTACCCATACGTCGATGGGATGGGGCGGGTTAACCTTCCCTTGCACTAAATACGAAAGGTTAAGAACAACACCTATCCTAACGCCGTTGAAGCAGTAGCCTACTATAGCAGCTTCCCTTGCACACTGTCGTATATGAGGGAGGGTGAGACCCAAAATTAATCCTTATTACAGATCTACACGAGCTTCCAGCTTGAAAGGTTATCCCCACGCCACAACCAAAACGTCAGTCTGCCCTCCTGCCACCATGAGGACACACACCCAATCCCGTCGAACATCCTCCTCCTCAACCAGCATCACGGGGAGGGTGAAATTGTTCAACTACAGGGCAGGCTACGGCGTCATTACCAGATCCAATAACTACGAAGATTTATTCATGCATCGCTCGGCCATCAAGAAGCCTAACACCAGGAAGCCTGGGAAATCCCTGGCAGACGGAAAGGAGGTGAAACTCAAGATCACCCAGGGGAGAACAGGGCCAGAAGCAGCCTCTGTCACCGGCCCCCTCTGGCTCAAGAGTGGAGGGATCTAGACTTGCACCAACTTGACCCCAACATCGTCCAAGAGCTACAGCTGGTGAGGGGAACATCTTACAAGCAAGGATCTTCGCCTGCATCCAATCTGCATTTGCCATCACCAGAGAAGACCGTGCAACCCTCATCAGGCTGATCCCTCTACTTCTCCACCACAACAAGTTGCCTGTCATCTCCATCCCTGACGAGGCAATTACTGACATACCACCACTATCTCCACCTCCTGTCTCCGTGCCACGAGACGACCAGCCTTAGCTTCAGCCTGCCACGAGATCATCCCAAGCTTAGGCTGAACTACAACACCAAGCCCACCACCAACCCCCAAGACACCACACCATCACCTTTAACCATCATCGAAGAGGACCCAGCACCTCCCTGTTCTCCATCACTGCCTGCCGAAGACATGGACGTCTATCCTGCTTCCCCACCTACCAAAATGAAAAGGAAAGGGAAGATCAAAAGAAAGACAACTAAATAACCTTCACCTCCTGCCCCAGTAGAAGCAGACATTGCTTTTGAACAACCATCCACCCCTCTGCCTGAGCCTCCTGACATCTGACAGTGCACTCTTACCATCCTGCCACCTCTGGATGCTGTACTTCATGCTCATCTCAACTCACTGGACATTGACGACATCAATGGGAAACGGCCCAAATACCTCGACAACAACTTCGCCAATGTCATCGACTCACTGTACTGGGTTAACACCGACATCCAATTCACCTCGAGAAATGAAAACTGCCTCATCACCATCTCCAAGACACACCCAGAAGACGTTGCAGTCCACAACTACATCGTCACCTGGATGATCGACATCAACTAGACCACTCACATCACCTCAACAAACCAGCTACCACCGACTGGGCCAAAATCAAGGCTCGGTCTCCCCTACAGGAGATAATCTATAAACGAACGAACGAACGAATCCTTATTATTACTGGCCAAATACGAAGACTAGGATCTATCTTCATACCTTTATGGTCCCCCACTGAACCTCACCCTGCACAATGTCATCACCAGACACGGGTAAACGTGTATGAGGTGAAGTAACAGCTAAAATATTAACCATCCCTCATGCTGGCTAAGTACGAAATGGCAAGGCTTAGAGTCTGTACCCTAACGCCGTCGTGGTACCATCACACCTCGCTCTGCACACTGTCATCACCAGGTACGGGTGTGCCATGGTCAGGCACCTCACACTTGAGCACCGCCTCCTGTCCCTGCACCACCACCAGCTAGTACAGCACCCCACCACCGCCGTCCCCATCCTCCTTAACCAGTGCTTTCCCAGGGGCGTCTATCGCATTCATCACAAAGGCCACATCACCAGCCTCCCCCCAACCACCCCTGTGACACAGGTACCACACATCTGCAAGTAGTGGTGATTGGGTTATGAAAGGCAGAAATTGGTTAAACTAAGGTTAGAATTCGTCATGTCCACCGTCAAGACCACCGTCTTGACACAGGCATTGCATAACTGGTAGCAGGGCATCCTATTTCTCCACATCATCATCATCACCACATCATTAGCGTCATCAACAAAGACATCAAAATAACACAAATATCAACTTCATCATAATCAGCAGCAACAGCATCATCATGGTAAACATCGTCATCATCATCATCATCATCATCATCATCATCATTAACATCATTTTCAACATCATTAGCAGTCTCAGGAGCATCATCATCATCATCATCAACAACACCAAAATCCCGTTCATTACCTTACTGATGCAAGTAATGCACATCTAGAAGCAGTAGGATAAAGGTTAATTTATGGTCATTATCATGACAACAGTAGCATACTGTTCCGAAACAACAAAGGCTGGAAATTTCTGAAAAATAAGATTTTTCCTTTTTCTAAATATCCAACTTTTTTCTTTTTTCTCATCTCCATAATTGGACCAAAGCCTCTCAACATTTCATTTATGACCTTTAGCCAGGGAATGCAACTTTTTTTTTTCCTAATGCCAAAGGAGTTAATAAAAGTTATATAGAACCTGTCGAGTTCCAAAATTATCTCCTAAACTGAGTATAATGGTCTGGAGGTAAAAAGAATAAATAAAATATGACCTTTGACTGAACGGAGTAAGCAGCAATGGTACTTTTAGTGACAGAGTACAATAAATTTGACTCAGTTCCAGAATTTGCAAGTGGTGCCAGGCACAACAAACCTCACCCGACAGCAGTTACGCTATTGCCATGGAAGACTGTCTTGTTTCTGTCATTTAGCGTCAGTGCACAGTTAAAGTCTTAGGCAATGGTGCAAATGTTTTCAAGTTATGCCATCTGAAAATTCGTAATCTTGCATTTGACCTTTCAAGGTCACTCAAGGTCAAAGGACATGCTACTAAATGAAATCACATACGAGACTTCCTATATCTTGGTAATAGTAAATATCTCTATCTTAACGAGTTTCGAGTTATAGCCCCCTGAATATCCGTGATCTTGAGTTTGACTTTTCAAGGTCACTTACGGTCAAAGGTTAAGGTACCAGTTTAAAATCCATATGGGATTTCCTATTTGTTGATAATAGTAAATACCTCTCTTCAACCATATTCGAGTTATAGCCCCCTGAATATCCGTGACCTTCAATTTAACCTTTCAAAGTCATTCAGGGTCAAAGGTCTTTTTGTCAAATGAAAGCCCTTATTACGAGATCCTGTATGTTCCTAATAGTAAATATTTCTATCTTCATCCATTCTCAAGTTATACAATAGCCCTCTGAAAATCTGTGACCTTGAATTTGATCTTTCAAGGTTACTCAATTATCTCCAAAATTAACCCAAGGTGTCCCATCGACGTATGGGTACATCGCAACATTTTGTCACAGCATCGACTTACATACGTACATACCGGTACGTCGCGCAATTGCAAGGTTCATAATTTGCAAAATTGTCAATTTTTGCGCGTGATTTTTGGTATGTATACACGGGACACCTTCCTCTACAAGATGCCAGGCAGGGACAATGCCTTACCCCACATGATCTCCCTCCTCCTGAAGGCCATTGTCTCGGCAATTCACCTGTTACCAGTGACCTGGCCAATAAAGACATTCAGGGCCAGAGTGATTCCCTAATCGATGACAATGTGGAGGATAAAGTTTACATAGCTTTAGAGGAAGAAACAGTCAGAAATGATGGTCAGGTAATGTCACCAAAAAGGGTCAGGTATGTTGATGTGTTAGTGAGTGAAACAATGCTTATATTGCCTATATTACTGTTTGAAAACCAATATACTCTCATACTGCATATAAAATCGTACCAAATAAATAAATAAATACCGTTTATGAGTGGTGTGAAATAGTTACCCTCCCATAGAACTCGTTTTCTTTGGAGGCAACCTGATAGAAAACCCAGTAAGGTAAGGAGTACTGCTATCTGCATTAGGTATTTGAAATCTCAGATGAACGATTTCTCTATGAATTTTCAATGTTTCTCACCAGAAACGGAGGTTTGAGCCAATTTTTTTTTTTCATCCCAAATTGGTCGGGATTTGGGGGAGTCAGTGGTGGAATATCGGTCAGGACGGGGTGGGTTAATCACTTTTTGGGGGGACCAGTGCCCACATCCTGAAAGTTTCATGTAATTTCATTCTGCCATTTTTCCTTAATGCTGCTAACAAACAAAGAAACAAACAAACAAACTCGACCAAAAACATTACCCCGGCGGACTCCGCCTGGGCAATGTAAAAAGTGAGTAAAAATTGTAAGAAAAGCTTTTGCAGAAAACACAAGTATCTGCTCTGACTTCTTGTGCACTGCGTCACATACCAGTGAGCTTCTTCTCATAATCTCTGGCCTGTCGGTCCATCAGCGATTTCTTATTTATAACTGAAGTAATCCATTTCACGTACTGTCAGCCTCGAAGGAAGTTTAGTGAGTAACGGTAGCAGGTAATAGCTAATCCCATATTATCACCTTCGTGATGTAGTGGCCAAGGCAACGCTACCGTAGTCCAGTTCATCTGAGGGTAGATGACCTACCTACTTCCCTTGGTGGTATTATGTAACCGATAAGCTTCCAGTCATCTCTTGAGGACCGAACCTATACAAATGGCTAGACCGTCACTCCCATGGTGTGCTCTAATCACTAAACCACAGGCACATATTGGAATTGCAATGAATTAATACAACCACATGACTCTTGTTTGTTGTTCACCCAGAGAAATGGATGCTCAGCGATTTTTTTTTTTTTTTTTTAATAGCGAGGTGTCAGCTCCATTGGCAGCCACACCATTCTGTCACATGTAATTACATCAGAGTTGCGTGTGCAGGATTCTTCAACTTTCTTGGCATTATGAAATGTTGGATATATAATTGCTGGTGACAGTAGGTGGCGTAACTATGTTACAAATTTAACCAAACAACCTGATCAACAGCTACCATGACTGAATTCTTTTAACACTAGCCAGTATGTCTTTGATGTGTTCCAAAACATCACACCATTTTTTTACCACTGGTCTGGTACCATTAAATGGCTGTGATTGACAATCTGCTTTGTGAGTAGAAATAAACCTGATTATGCTTTCTCTCTTTTAATATGCTGGAGATTTAACAGCAATAAAAGAAAAGAAAAATCAGGCGAGATACAACTAGTAATTCCTTCTTTATTCCCAAATTCATGGAAAGAAGCCAATATCCACCCAATTCTGAAGAAAGGAAGTTCATTTGACACCTCTGATTACAGACCAATAGCTTTCACATCTTCTCTTGGTAAGGAATTTGAAACTTTAATTAATAAGCACATTGTTAAACATCTTGAATCCAACAACCTAATTAGTGATGGACAATTTGGTTTTCGCCACGAAAGATCCACCATTGACATACTCAATCTCCTAACTCATACCATCCATCAATCAATTAATCTACATGGAGAAACTCATGCAGTAGCTCTTGATATTTCTAAAGCCTTCGACAGAGTATGGCACCGTTCCCTGCTGTCCAAACTCCCTTGCTATGGACTAATGTCTTTTGTTCCTTTAATTTCTTCATATCTTAGTGACAGGAAAATAAGAGTAAAAGTGGATGATGTATATTCCAATTTCCACTCAATTAACGCCGGCGTGCCGCAGGGGTCAGTTCTGACACCAACCTTATTCCTATTTCATATTAATGATCTCTTATCTGTCACCCACAATCTCATCCATTCATACGCAGATGACTCAACACTACATAGTTCATTCACACTCAGACACCCATTTACAAAGTCTATACAGCCATCTCCATAAATCAAGACTTATCTACGATCAGTGAATGGGGACAAAACAACCTTGTCTCTTTTAATGCTAGTAAAACTAAATTTAAACAGTTTACTAATAGACAGATATTGCCAGATTCGTACATTACCTTCAGTGCTACTAATATTCCCATCTCCAAAAGTATTGAAATTCTTGGCATCTCAACGATGCCCTCAGCTGGACCACTCATGTTAGATCACTTGCTAAAACCGCCTCAAAGAAACTTGGATAATTGTAGAGTCTGTAACTTCTTCGCTGATGACCAGTTAGTTATAATTTATAAGAGTCACGTGCGCTCTCAGCTTGAATATTGCTCACCCTTGTGGAATGGATGTGGAGAGGTTGCATTAAAACAACTAGACAAAATTCAGAACAAAGCTGTTAGAATTATTAACAACCCTGCCATTACAAATAAACTACCACCCCTGCAAGTAAGAAGGAATGTTGCCTCCCTTGCATTATTTTACAGATATTTTTTTGGCAAATGCTCAGACGAAGTTGCGTCCATGGTGCCGCCTCTTCATGCCTTCCCTCGTGCTACACGGGTATCTGGTAGCGCTCATGACTGGCATGTCACTCAGCCATATTGCAGAACTTCTGCCTATCAGAATTCTTTCATTCCCCGAACTGCATCTCTCTGAAACTCGCTTCCCCAGAGTTGTTTCCCTCAAATTTCAACCCACAGCTGTTCAAGTCTAATTGTTACAGATATTTAATGAACAGAGGACACCAGTAATCTGGTGTATGGATTAATTTTTTTTTATTCATTTGTTTTTCCTTCCTCAGTTCTGTTATTAAGATTAAAAAAAGGACATCAAACCCCCATTACCTTTTGTCCGCCAGAGATCCCTTTCAGCTGGATAACATCGACTGGTGTAGACCTAAATAAAATATCGAAGTGAAGTCATCCATCACAATGGGCTATAAGTGCAGGATTGAGCCAGGACTCGTAGATTTAATCTGATTAGGTTCACACACACACACACACACACACACACACACACACACACACACACACACACACACACACACACACTACCAGATATACAAATATCAGAAAAAGTAATACGGGAGGAGTTAAGTAAATTAGACAGAGGAAAAGCAAATAGTCCTGATAAAATTTCATGTTGGGTGCTACGACAATGTGCATAGGAGTTAAGTAAACCATTATTTTTAATTTTCAAGAAATCCTTGAGTCAAGGTAAACTACCTGATATTTGGAAGAAAGCAAATATTGTCCCCTTATTCAAGAAAGGGAATAGACAAAATCCACTCAACTACCGACCAGTATCACTGACCAGTGTTGTAAGCAAGGTATTAGAAAAGCTTATAAGAAAAGCTTGGATAAATCGTCTAGAAGAACACAATATGATAACAGAAAGACAGTTTGGTTTCAGAAAAGGAAAATCATGTGTTACTAATCTGTTGAGCTACTATGACAGAGTAACAGACACAATACAGGAAAGAGAAGGATGGGTGGAAAGTATCTATTTAGATTTCAAGAAAGCATTTGACACAGTACCACACCAAAGACTATTACGGAAACTGTACCATCAAGGAGGAGTTCGAGGCAAACTGTTTTGTTGGATGCATGATTTTCTCATAAAAAGAGAAATGAGAACAGTACTAAGGGGAAACTACTCATCATGGAAAGAAGTGACTAGTGGAGTACCACAGGGCTCAGTCCTGGCACCAGTCATGTTTTTAGTGTATATAAATGATACAGACAGTAACACTGGAAATGAAAGCTATCTAAATATGTTCGCAGATGATGCAAAAATACAAAGGAGAATTACTACCACGGACTCATGTAAAGAGCTACAAGAAGAATTAAATAAACTTCATGAATGGAGTAATACATGGCATATGGAATTCAATGTGGACAAGTGTCATGTAATCAAGTTTGGTAAAAGTGGAAAAAGACCTGTTTGGGATTATACGTTAGGAAATACAACCCTACGCACATCAGAAAGAGTGAAGGACCTAGGTGTAATTATCAATAACAGACTAGCTCCGGCTGACCACATCAGTGAGAAGGTACGGAACATGTATATATACACTGCTTGGAAATATGAGAATAGCATTCACATACATAAATGAAGACATGCTAAGAAGGATAATAACATCATTCATCAGACCAACGCTGGAGTATGCATCAGTAATCTGGAGTCCTCATCTCAAAAAAACACATAGATAAGATTGAAAAAGTTCAAAGGGCCGCTACAAGATGGATACCAAGCTTAAGGGATCTAAGCTACGAAGAAAGACTAAATAAACTGAATCTACCAACACTACAGGAGAGAAGGAAAAGAGGTGACATGATAATGCTATATATATATATGCATATCAGGGAAGGAGAAAATACAGATAAATGATTACTTAACATATGGGGAAGCATCAGCAAGAGAACACTGGAAAAAACTGCATAAGAAGAGAGGTGATAAAGACGTGAGGAAATTCAGTTTCCCAAACAGAGCAATTGATCAGTGGAATGGACTACCCAAAGAAATAGTGTGTGCCAAAACAATTCACAAATTTAAGGATATGTACGATAAATATGGTTTAAGACACGGGACAGTACGAGCTTGACTCATTCCTGTAAAGATACAATTATGTAAGAACAATTAGGTAAGAACACACACACACATACACAATATGAAATGACACAACACTGGAGCACTATGCAATTTCATAATTATCATCATGGTCTTAATCATAATTATCATCCTTTACCCTAACAGAGGGAGGGCGAGATAAAATCTAATAAAAATAAGGGGGGGGGGTAAGGAGTACTGAAGTGGGAGAGCTGTCAACGACATTCACAGTGAAATGGCGAAAACAGTTCTTCACACATCATATGAGCCCCAGAATTCTGACTACACCTGATTAGCACAATCACTGGACACATGTGTTTATGTTATTCCTTACATATACACTTCACGTGCATTACACCTGCTAAGCAAAGTCATGCCGTCAATTGTCCAAAGTGACAAAACATACCCATCCCTGCGACACATAGTCACTCACATTTCTTTTAAGCTCCCGAAACAGTTGATCAACGTCAGAAACCTTACAGTTTATATATATATATATATATATATATATATATATATATATATATATATATATATATATATATATAGATATACAGAGAGAGAGAGAGAGAGAGAGAGAGAGAGAGAGAGACAGACAGACAGACAGAGGCCTACGCGTATATTTTCTTGAGAGGTAATTCACATACGCCTGCCGAAGCTACACCCGAGCCTCGTCCTTTCAGGAGGGTGTAGAAACGGGAGAGGAGTGGAGGGAAGTTTGTGTATCCAAGCAGGTCCTCCATCCGGGCACAAATGTTCCACTAAGAGTTGGCCGGTTTCCTGCATTCCACTGAGTTCAGCTGTAGATCAAGCTGGGGTTATAACAATAAGTGTAACAACAGGCACCTCTCTAATTGTCATTCCGTCGACTATCCAAATCAAAATATACCCTTCCCTCTTCACACACACACACACACACACACACACAAACATACACACACACACACACACACACACACACACACACACACACACACACACACACACACACACACACACACACACACATTCTTGATAAGCTGTTTACACTTCCTGTGCGGTTTGTCCTTCCTTGTTACACTTTCATATTCTTTTGCATTAAACGCATAACTAATAATACCTAAATAGCAAAAATGTCACAAAAAAATACGTTTCCATCGTGGCACAGCCAGAAAAAAATTCAGCGAATGACGTGTTCATGAACCTCCGAGAATGACGAGGATGCGTCACATCAGACTGTACTGTATTCTTGACAGCGAAGGAGGCTTCCTATCACGTCCTCCTTAACCGATTCATTTACGCATAGTACATGGAAATATTCATTTGTCTGCTACATGTGCAATGTAAGCCGATATAAAAATGAGACAATATCCAGCTAATATAAACAGTATGCAAAACAAATCGATTTAAAAAATGCCTGCCCTAAGATGACAAGAATACTAGCCACAATCACACGTCTGGGACCTTGTTCATTAACTTTTCTAGGCACAGGTAGCACATCAGATTATGTCTGTATATCTTTAGCTTCACTCACACAGCTACCGATCTCGTCAAAGCTAAACTGGAATGGTTATTTTCTACTATAAAGACTTTATCGTAAAAATTGGATGGAATGGCAGGTAAGAGCAAACAAAGGACCGGGCAGCTTGGAAGACAGAAGTTGAAAGAAAGGGAGAGGAGAGGGTCCAAAGAAGAAACAATTGAAAGGATGAGACGAAGAGGAAAAGATAAAGTACGGGGGGGGGGAAGGAGAAAGAGATGAAAAATTGAGATTGAGGAGGCGAGAGATGAAAAGGTAGGAGGGAGGACAAACAGCTGATGGAAGGGTGAGATGGAGGGGGAAACATGAAAGGATGGGAAGAAAAGACGGGGGGATGGCAGGTGAAAAGGTGAAGAATAAAAACAAGAGATGAAAGGGTTAGGGGGTTGGGAAGAACAGGCGAGATGGTGAGACGGAGGGGGTGAGGGGGAGATGCAGTAGGTATAGAAGACGGGGTGAGGATGAATAGATGAATTACTGTAGGTTGGCGGAAAACAGAACAAACATGTCCTGAGAGGGAAAGGGCAATACAAAAATAGAGGAAGGGAGAAATGAGGAAACAAGTGACTTGAAAAGAACTGAGAGAGAGAGAGTACGAGTATACAGGTATTTCTGTGCTGGTTTGTGACTGTACACGCATGTGTATGTGTATGACTGCATGCACACACCCCTGCACGCGTGCACTTGTGTGTGTGTGTGTGTGTGTGTGTGTGTGTGTGTGTGTGTGTGTGTGTGGTGTTTACTCGCGTTTACTTACAATGCCTCCCTCATGACCATTGCTCGGAAATGCCAAGGACCGTCAGCACAGTGAAAGGGACACGGCAGTTTAAATTTACCTCTTCACAACCCTTCTTACTCCCTGCCCCAGCCACAACACACACACACACACACACACGCACACACACACACACACACACACACACACACACACACACACACACACACACACACACACACACACACACACTAAGAAAAGACAAATAACACCAACGCGTTCAACATTTCAAGCTCACATACCTTCTTTATTTTCCTTACACTTTTTTTTTTTTGTCTCAGAGTTTTTTCTTTTCATCTCTGTTGTTTGTCAGTGATAGCCATCTTCGTATCACACATATTCGGTAACACATACCCCCAAAGAAAAATCTTTTTTTACCCTCCGTGTATCTTTGTTTTTCGTTCAACAGTTTTGTCTCATACACATTTCTTTTGTTAATCTACGTTATGGCTAGTAAAACTTACAGCCGTCTCTACTACACCTTTGTAAATGCGAATTATATATATATATATATATATATATATATATATATATATATATGGAGCCACAGTGGTAGAGTGTGCGTTTTCGAACACGGGTGAGCCAGGGTTCGCTCCCCGCCAGGGTAATAAACTTTGGGAGTGTTCATCCAGACACTTACTGCTTTGGCGGACACAAGGGGTGCTGTGGTTGAACTAGTGTCGCTTACTTTAAAGTATGCTTGCACCCAGTCGGCTTGCGCGAGCCAACTACACTTGGTTCACAGACTACACACACATCCAAAGCCATTATAACACTACAAGTACACTTACAAGCACTTCTCACCCTACATACAATCTCTACCAGACAGCCTAAGCCACTTGGTAAAGATACATTGGCTGTATCGTCCCGACTTCGGTCGGGATAGGCCGGTCCTGCAGTGGATACTCAAACGGCTGATGATGATGATGATATATATATATATATATATATATATATATATATATATATATATATATATATATATATATATATATATATATATATATATATATATATATATATATATATATATATATATATATATATATATATATATATATAAAATTATAGAAAGAGAGAGAGAGAATATGTATACATTGTTTCATTCATTCCCTTTCAGGCAGTCATCTCTTACTACGCCCTCCAGATCAAACACTCCCAGTAACAAAAACAAACGGCGGAAAAATTCGCAAAACAATCAGGCTCCGTCGCCTTCTTTATCTCATTTTTGTTTTGTCTTTTTGTTGAAGAGTCTGCTTTTGTCAGTAACAGCCGTCTTTTCACACTTCCCCACAACACTCGTCCTAACAAAAGCATTCTCTCTCTCTCTCTCTCTCTCTCTCTCTCTCTCTAAATGCGGTCTTTACTTTCCCCGACCTTTTTTTTTCGTTTTGTAATATTCTACGGGAGTTTTATATTATTATATTTTAATGCTTTCACCCTGTCTTTCTAGGTCACTCTGAGGCTTTAGGACTCGCTTTCATTATGCCGTCGTTGTAGTGTAAGAGGACTAACGGTGACATTATTAGGAATCAGACTCCTTAGACCTTCACTCAGCTGAACACAATTCGTCCTAACAAAACGAATAACGACCCCCTCCCCCCCGCCACACACACACGTTCAGCTTCCTAGTACATTTATATCATTCCTTTTGCATTTTTCTCGATCAGTTTTAATAATTCATCTTGGTGCTGTCTTTCTCAGTTATAGTCGTCCTTCTCTGCGGTCTCCAAAACACTTATTCTAAAAAAGCAAACAACGGTAAAAACAAATACATTCGCTTTTAAGGTTACTGGTTTATATTCTTTTTTCTGTAATTTTCTGTAAATTTACATCTCTTTCAGTTCTGTTTTTCCTTTACAACAGTCGTCCTCCACGCTAAAACAAAGGAGTAAAAAAATACCAATCAGCCTTCTAGTTTCGCCCTTACTTTTCTTTCGTCTGGCAATTTTTATCAGCCTCTTTTCATTCATGTTTTTTTTTTTCATTTTCAAAATGCTTTATGCCTTGCTTACTTCTACAACACCCACCTGTACCAAAGTGGATGAAAAAATGGAAACTACTTGAAATTTATATACTTCTTATACTTTCCTCTTCTTCGCCATTGTTTATGCAACCACACTGCAGCAACCCCAGTGTGTGTGTCTCTAAATGTGTCATTCATTCACTCATTCACTCACTCCCAGTATCGACTTGAATTATGATGTCCAGATCTTATGCTAGTGAGGGGGTAGGGTAGCTATTAATGGTGTGTCTGATGGGCGTCTGGGGCATGTCCGGGGTGTGTCAGAGGTGTGCATGTAGCCAGCTGCACATCTGTGTCGTACCGAAACAGCCGTAAATGTGGAAAACAGAGGGGCATAACAGAGCAATAGGCAGGTCACTGTGCTGAAATGGCCTGTGAATCAGAGGGATGTCACTGAGTTGCTTAACTAGGTATTAATTTCTTTCTCCCAGAATACTGCAGGGGCGGGTATGACTATCAAAGGTGGCCTTTTTCTTGATATCTCGGTTATGTTTCTAAAGTATAGCCATGTCAACGAATGTCCTCACAACACACAATCAAAAGAAAAAATTGCGCCCCCCTCCCCCAAAGAAAATAAAAACATTGTCATCGTACTTTACCTTTCTCTACCTTTCTTTCGTACTGCAGTTTCTCCCAGTATTTAACTTTCATTCCAACTCTTCTCTGCTTCTCAGTAAAAGCCGTCTCTCCCTTCCTTTTCTGAACTCTTCTATCGTGAACGCCCTGTCTGTGTGAATGAACAGCCCTCCTTTGTTCTGCTTCAGCCTATTCTTCACATAATTTCAACATTTTTTCATACTGGATTCCTACTGAATCCTTTAAATTTAAGTGGTGATTTTACTCAGTTACAGAAATACGTCCTTCATGAAACTCGATAAATCTCTCCTAAGCAGGGCATACTAGCTTGAAAGAAGCAATAAAGTTTTTAAAGAGACATTAGCGTAATAAAGAAGTTACTTTTCCTTAGGTCCATGCTTGCATCTCTCTCTCTCTCTCTCTCTCTCTCTCTCTCCTTTGTATTTAATCCTTTTTGTCAGGTGATGTATTTATTTATCCCCGCTACCTCCACAAGAGCTTATAAAGCTTATCATTGGCTTTTCAAACTGCTAGAATTAAATACAGCCTCATTTAACTCCTTCAATAATAGAGACCCTGACTGACTGAAATACTGTCTTATGGTGGCAAGAATTAAAGACCAAAACACAGCATCAGGCTGAAGAGGCTAAATTCTACTCTGACTAGCGCCCAATCATTTTAATAAACAAAAAACAAAGAAAAAAGACACCCTGGACTGTTTAGGTTAAGTATGCTGCCATTGTAAATAGCTCTGTCTTTGCCTGAGTCTCCTCTGTTCCAGAGGTGTCTCAAAGTAAACATGCCGTCTTATCCTCCAGTCGAGTCCCCTCTCAGACGTATACATCCTCACTCATTTTTTATCACACTTCCTGTTCAAAATTCGCTTGACCACATTTTCACTGTAACAGTTCTCTTTCGAAGTACAATAAAAGTATTCTCTCATGTGTTTTCTTCTCTCTCCCCAAAGAAAGCAACAAACAATCTTCGTTTATTTCAAATTTTTATCAAAGTAGAAATAATCACATCCTTTATTCTGATTCCCCCTCACAGTAAGCATCCCCACACGTCCCTTATTCCAATTCACCCATAAACTAAAGATCCCCGCTCACTCTTTAAACGATTCCTTGATGTAATTTTCCGTATTCTGTTGAAAAATACTCCTAACACTCAAGGCTGCTTCCAAAACACACACACACACACACACACACACACACACACACACACACACACACACACACACACACACACACACACACACACACACACGCAAACACACACACACACACACACACACACACACATACACGCAAACACACACACACACCTTCACGCATCTTTCGTCTTTTGAAGTTGTGGGGTAATAGTTGTAATAACTGTTCCTAAGGCAGTCTGGCCGAACGGCCCCGAGTCCCTAAGGAAGGCCAAGGCCGAGAACGGGCTTTCCCACAGAACTTTCAAGGGGTGTACAGTATGTTGTGCTATTGGCAAAAACAATTTTTGTGCAATGCAGTCTTCCATAATGTGTTTGATAGTATTGGGTGCAATGCTGCATCCTGGACAGGCATCAGCAACAAAGCCATCCAGCCTCTTCTGATAACTCAAGAGGGCTGGATGATGCCCACATCTCAGCCTGGCCAGGTGGACCCTGTATTCAAAAAGGAGATAGGATTCAGAAGGGTGGATATCAGGAGGCCGTACATGCAGCTGTTTGCTGCCTTTAAGTGACTGAATGGAGCGGCGGATGATTTGAGCATGGAAGCTGGTTTGAGGTGGGTGAGGGGGGGATAGATGACAGTATTTGTGTACGAAATCATGTGCAAGGTGTAGTTTTGAGGTTCTTTGGTGTGTGGATGTGCTGCCATGTAGTGTAGTGGATGGTGTGGGTTTGTGGAGGCTGCGGCAAGAATTTGTGTACCTCTCATGTCTAGATGATCCTTGACTTTGAGGACTTCGGTTTCTTGGTGTAGGTGGTCTGTAGGTGTAGTAGATGTCCAGCCTGTGATTATTTTTAGTACCTGTTTTGTATGGTCTATAGAGTGTTGTTGTGTGTTTTTGTGAGGTTAGAAGCCCAAACAGAGCTTGCATAATTCATCACTAAATGTACAGTATATATTGTTTGTATACTATGGTGGTTGTTTCTTTGTTGTGTCCGAATGTTGTATGAGCATGAGACTTTAGGGCGTTGAGCGTTGGTGTTAATTTATTTTTAATGTTTGTGATGTGTTGTTTAAATGACAGTGATGTATGTTACACCAGTGATTGTGTGTGTGTGTGTGTGTGTGTGTGTGTGTGTGTGTGTGTGTGTGTGTGTGTTTGTGTGTGATACGGGAATGTTGTTTCTGGTTAGGTGTGGAACGTGACTATGCTCCGCTGTCCAGTTTGTGAGAAGGATCACTGTAGATTTGGCTGGGGCTATTGTGAGTATGTTTCTGGTGAACCATTTGTGTAGTGTGTTGAGGTAAAGTTGGAGGATGTGTCCAGCTGTGTTTGAGTTCTGGTGTGTACAAGGTTATGTCGTCTGTATAAGAAGCTATGTGTATTTGTGGTGTGTGGGGTGTGGGTATGTCGTGCTTGTATAGGTTAAAGAGTGTAGGGGACAAAACAGACCCTTGAGGGATACCGTTTGTGAAGTTTATGATTTTCGATGACTGACCGGCAAATATTACATTATTTTTTTTAGCGAGGAAGAAAGAACTAAAGGCTAGGAGCCCGTAAATCAGTTCCCTAAAAAAAAAATAAACAATATAGAAGCGAGCCAAATTCAAGCTCTGTTCATTTCGAGATGCCTGGACACATTGCATTTGAAAGACTGGAGATCATAGGAAGTAAGAAATACAGACAGAGGGAAACAGTTCCAGAGCTGACCTGTTGCATAAAAGAAGGACTGGGAGTTGGACAGAAAAGGGATGAGAGTATGTTCCTAGACGGGTGCTACGCACCTGACGCAGAGGTGGAGGAATACAAGCAGAAAGTTCGGAGAAGCAGTGACCATGGAAGTAGCGAAAGAAAAGAGATAAAGAGGCAACAGTGCAGCAAAGAGACAGATGATGAAGGGAGCCAGTAAGAGGAGGAGAGTTAATGAGACGAAAAGCCTTTGACTCGACCCTGTTGAGAAGAGCTGTGTGTGGGGAGCCTCCCCACACATGAGAGTTGTACTCTACACAGGGGCGAATAAAACCTGTTTATAAAGTCAACAAATGTGCAGGGGTGAAAAAGGTACTGAGTCGGCTTAGCACACGTAATCTCTTGGAAGCAGATTTCACAAGAGATGTAATGTGAACTTTCCAAGATAAATCCCGAGTGAATGAAACCCCAAGCATGTTCAAGGATGATGCAGGATTGAGCTGGATATTATTAAACATTAGTGGGTACTCCTGTGGATGATTCGGGTTGATCTGTGTAAAAACTGAGTCTTTGAGGCATTAAAAACAACCAGATTATTTTTACCCCAGTCAGAGATGCAAGCCATAGACTCATCCCTTGTTTGTTGAAGTAACTGCTGAGATGGACATTATGGGAACCGAATGGAAAGGTGAAGGGTGGAATCTCCAACGTACGAGTGGATAGGGTTAGATGTACAGCTTAGATCATTGATGATTAAAATGAAGAGAGCTGGTAATAGGACAGAGCCCTGAGGAACACCACTGTTCTAGCAGAAGAACGATCTAGGAGAAGAACGATGGCCGTCTACAACAGTGGCTATAGAACGACCAGAAAGGAAGCTGCAGATGAAGGCACAGATAGAAGGATAGAAACCATAAGAGGGCAGTTTGGAAATCAAAGGTTTATGCCAGACCCGATTGAAAGCCTTTGAGATGTCATGTGCAATGGCAAAGCTTTCGCCAAGTCCCGAAAGGAAGGAAGATGACCAGGAGTCTGAAAGGTAGGTGAGAAGATCGCCAGTGGAGCATCCCTGACGGAACCCATACTGATGATCAGAAAGAAGTTTGTGATAGGAAAGATGCTTTAAAATTTTTCTGTTAAGAACAGACTCGAAAACTTTTGAGACACACGATGTTAAGGCAATTGGACGATAGTTAGAGGGTTGGGAATGGTCACCCTTCTTTGGGACTGGCTGAATGAGAGCAAACTTACAGCAAGAAGGAAAGGTACAAGTTAACAGACAAAGGCAAAAGAGTTTACCTAGGCAGGTTGTTAGCACAGAAGCACAGTTTTTTACAACAACAGGAGGGACTCCATTAGGCCCATATTCCTTGTTAACCCGTCACGTCCCGAGCTATTTCGCACCTCTGACACCCCCCAATCCCGAGGTATTTTCGATTTTTTTTTTGGGGGGGGGGCTAAAACCTCCGCTTTTGGTGAGAAACATCGAAAATTCATAGAGAAATGGCTCACCTGAGGTTTAAAATACTCGATCCAGGTATGAGTACCTCCTTACCTGACTGGGTTTTCTAACAGGCTGGCACCAAAGAAAACGAGTTCTATCGGAGGGTAACTATTTCACACCACTCATAAACAGTATTTATTTATTTACTTGGTACGAATTTCTATGTAGTACAAGAGTATATTGGTTTTCAAACAGTAATATAGGCATTATAAGCATTGTTTCACTCACTAACTCATCACCATACCTGACCTTCTTTTGCCACATTACCTGATCATTATTTCTGACTGTTTCTTCCTCTAATGCTATGTAAACTTTGTCATACACATTGTCATCGATTGGGAAATCACTCTGGCCCTGAATGTCTTTACTGGCCAGGTCACTGGTAACAGGTGAATTGCCGAGACAATGGCGTGAGGGGGGGAAGGGGGAGGTTATGCAGTGTAAGGCATTGTCCCTGCTTGGCATCTTGAAGAGGAATAGAGGAAGGTGTCCAGTGTATACGTAAGAAAAATCAGGCGCGAAAATTGAAAATTGTGCAAATTAGGGACCTTGCAATTGCACGACGTACCAGTACGTCGCCGGGACTGGCAAATGCAAAATGTTGCAACGTACCCATACGTCGACGGGACAGGGCAGGTTAATAGTGCGGCTAGTGATGGCAGAAAATACATCAGCTGAAGAAATTTTAATGCTAGCCATGAGGAAGTCAGAGGGGGGAAGTGATGGAGGAACAGCACCGGAATCGTCTAAGGTGGAACTGGACGAGAAAGTTTGAGCAAAGAGATCTGCTTTATCAGTAGAAGGAATAGCTACAGAACCATCAGTAGAAAAGAGGAGGGAAGGATGATGAAACAAAGTTGTTAAAAAGGTTTTTGGCAAGGTGCCAGAAGGAGCAGGATGAATTTGAGTTGGAGAGTTGAGAGCATTTAGCACGGATGAAATTATGTTTAGCTGAGCGAAGAACAAACATAGCATGATTCCGTGCAGACACATAAAAAAGATGTGATGCAGGGGTGGGTTGGCTCTGGTACCTTTTATAGTCCCTTTCCTTGTTGTGGACAGCATTAGAACAAGCGTGATTAAACCAAGGCTTCCTTGCATTAGTCACAGGATATGAAAAAGGAATGTATTCTTCCATGCCCGAGAAAATAACCTCCGTAATGTGCAACGCACACTCAGATGGCTCCCGGCCATGGAAGCAATAATCATTTCAGGGAAAATCAAAGAAGTACTGCCTGAGGGCCTCCCAATCCACAGCTCCAAAGTGCCACAGTCGATGTTTCTTTGGAAGGTCCACAGGCCATACCGGAGTGATAGGACAGGTTAAGGTAATAAGGTTGTGGTCGGAGAAGCCCAACAGAGAGAAAACATTAACAGTGTAAGCAGAAGGATTAGTTGTAAGGAAGAGGTCAAGTATGTTGGAACTCTCTCCAAGGTGGTCAGGGTTACGGATAGGGTGCTGTACAAGCTGCTCTAGGTCATTAAGGACAGAAAAGATGTAGGCTTGTTCACCAGTTGGATCAGTGAAAGGAGAAGAGAGCCAAAGGTAGTGGTGAACATTGAAATCTAGAATGGAGATTTCAGAGAATTGAAAAATGGATAAAATGCGTTCCATCGTAGAAGTAAGATAGTCAAAGAATTTCTGATAGTCAGTAGAATTAGGAGATAAGTAAATAGCACAGATATAATTAGTCAGAGAATGACAGGACAGCCGAAGCCAGAGAGTAGAGAATTCAGAAGAATCAAGTTCAGGAACACGAGAGCAAGATAAGTCGTTGCATACATATACACAACAGCCACCTTTGGCTTGGAAATGAGTATAGAGAAAGTAGAAGGATACAGAAGGATTTGCACATCTGCCTGCTAAATAGTTTGCCAGTCATCTTTTTGTATTATTGTGCATGTTTGTGTAGAATTTTTTGTTTGTGAGGTTGTTGCGGGGGATGGCATCAAAAGCTTTGCTTATATCTAGCGTGGTTAGGAGTGTTCTGTGTGGTGGACTAGCTGAATTGATGTCATCAAAAACTCTTTGTATAAGTTCTTTTAGAAGAGTGTTTGTGAGGTGTATCGGCCCAAAACCATGTTGTAATGGTGCTAGGGGGATGTGAGGCGTAACTATTATAATTGAATTACCAGTCGTTCAGTGACTTTGCAGGGGGTGCAGAGGAGTGTGATGGGGCGGTGTGAAAAAGGTAACGTGAGGTCTTTGTTGGGTTTGGGGATGGTGATGATAGTACCATGCTTCCAGATGTTGTGTATTATGTTGTGTGAGTAGCTGTAGTTTGATATGTTGGTGAGTGCCTGTGGGGCGATACTGATTGGTGGAGGAGGAGGTGTTTTGTGGCCACCTTACCCACAGCCTCACTTCATCACCCTCATCTGGGAACCCAATTGCTGTTAATGGATAACGTTCAGTTGGCTTTGATGTTGAACCTAATAGTGAATGGAGTTACGAATATTCATTTCTCGGCACTCTGGTGTGTGTGTGTGTGTGTGTGTGTGTAATGAGGAACGTGTGAATGAACTGCAGAGTGTGTTGGTGTGTGTAATGAGGAATGTGTGAATGAACTGCGGAGTGTGTTGGTGTGTGTCACGGATACATATTAAGCCTACCTAATTCTGCGTGTGTTGGTAGGATGATGTCCAGTACCGTTCATAAGTAGGGATACATACAGTACTTCCGTGTTGTCTATTTTAGTGTCCATTGCTTCTGGGATGTGGAACTTTTCGACTTTGTGCCGGTGCACTGATGATCAGTGAACCATACTGTCACCCTCATAAAGGAACTGCCTAAGTCATTTTATCTACTTTTCGGGAAATCGAAAAAACTCTCATTTTCTTAACATTTCAATGACTTAAGTAGAGACTTGAGGTGCATTTTAGACCACTCACACCCTAGACCTGACAATGGCAGCTATACCAATAGGTGCGCCACATGATGAAGAATTGATTTAGGCAAAAATCCAGAAATCGCCGAAATATGACTTAGGCAGTTGCTTTATAAGGGTGACGGTACAGTATATGAAATAGTTCCATATCTGGCCAATAGTGAGCACTATAGTAAACAACACGGGAAGCCATGTATCATTACATATGATCGCGGCTGTACGAAATGATAATATGCGAACACACACACACACACACACACACACACACACACACACACACACACACACACACACACACACACACATAGAAATTAACGCTATGAGCCTTTGTCCTTTTCATTCGGTTACTACATGTATTTTCCCTCGCATTTTAAGTGAAAGCGTGATTTTGTCCTTTATATGAATGACTATGAACTATCTCTGGAGCTGTCATGGTTCCTGACTTCATCCATAATGTCTATCTATCTATCTATAGCCCGACGCCCTAATCCCGCAAAGGGTGGCCGCAGACAAAACGCCTCCAAGTCACTCTGTCACCCACCATTTGACTCCCCTCCCCCCAACTCACCCCCCCCTCCCTCATATACCTCTCAACTCCATCCCTCCACCTCATCCTCGGTCTACCTCTCCCTCTCCCTCCCTCCACCTCACCTACATACACCCTCTTAGTCAGTCTTTCATTCTCCATTCTCTCCACATGTCCAAACCACCTCAGTGTATTTCTCCTAATCTTTTCAACCACATCCACATCTACCCCACAACGTTCCTTCACTTCTTCATTCGTCAACCTGTCCCTCCACGTCACTCCACATGCTCCTCTCAAGTAACTCATTTCCACTGCTCTCACTCTCGACTTGTTCCCCTCTTAAAAGGTCCACGCCTCGCTTCCATACGTCAGGGTAGGGATCACAATACAATCATGAAGTGACTTCTTAACTTCCATACTCACCTCCCTATTTCTCATCACTGCTTTCAGTGTACCAACAACCTTTCTTCCCTGCTGTACCCTTTCACGTACTTCATCCCCCAAAGTTCCATCCTTACTCATCACACTACCCAAGTACTTGAATGCACTCACATTCTCCATATCCTCACCATCCAATCTCACTGCACACTCTGTGACTTCATTCCTCTCAAACATCATAACTTTACTTTTGTTTACATTAACTTTCAGCTTCCTCCTCCTACACACTGTCCCAAATTCATTCACCAAACCTTGCAACTCCCATGCATCTTCACTCAATAATACTGTATCATCAGCAAACAGCAACACCGGAAGCTTCCAAATCTCACCCTCATTCATTAGGGCCACCCCCACATCCACTGCCCTACCTTGCACCTCCTTTACAACCCCATCCATATATATATTAAACAGCCATGGAGACATCACACACCCCTGTTTCAGTCCCACATTGAGATCAAAGAACTCACTCAGCTCACCATCCACTCGCACCGTAGCCCTAGCTCCCTCATACATACTCTTCACAGCACTCAACAATTTCCCCTCCACTCCATATATTCTCAATACCTTCCACATACCTTGCCTATCTATTCTGTCATAAGCTTTCTCCAAGTCCATGAAGGCAGCATACACTTTCCTTCCCTTCTCTAGATACTTCTCCACTAAACATCTTAGAACAAATATCTGATCTGCACACCCTTTTCCCTTCCTAAATCCCCCTTGTTCTTCTCCAACTAGCTCCTGTGTCATATGCCTAACCCTATCAATGAGTATTCTACCATATATTTTACCAGTCACACTAAGAAGGCAAATACCTCTATGGTTACCACATACTTCTCTCTCCCCTTTTCCTTTGTACAGAGGAACAATTATACCTGATTTCCAGTCCTCTGGAACCCTTCCCTCTTCCCAAGCCAATCTACACAACTTCCATATCCACTCCACAACAATCTCACCCCCATACCTAAGCATTTCACCACACACTCCATCAATTCCTGGGGCCTTTCCCAGCTTAATCTTCTTCATCGCTTCCACTACTTCCGACCTACTGATCTCTTCCTCCCTCCTCTCATCTCTTCTTCTCCCAGCCATTCCCCAACCACTTATACTCACACTGCTCTCACTCTGTACATTCAACAAATCCTCAAAGTGCTCCTTCCATCTCCTCAGTTTCTCTCTCTTCTCCACCAACAATCTATTATTCCTATCTTTCACTCCCCTACTATTTCCCCTTTCACACTGCCTTACTTTCTTTACCTCCTTCCAAAACAATTTCTTACTCTCCCTCCATTTCACACTCAGATTCCTCCCAAACTCTTCATCCACTTTCTTCTTACTCTCCTTCACCAGTCTCTTAACCTCCCTTCTCCTGCTCACATATACCTCTCTCTTCTCTCTCGCATCTTCTCCCCTACCTCTACTCGCCAACCATTCACCATATGCCTTCTTCTTTTGTTCCACAGCTCGTTTCACCTCATCATTCCACCATGCTGTCCCTTGCACACCCTTGCATCTCCTCCTCACTCCACAAACCGCCTCACACGCTGCGCTTATCTCTTCCGTGAATATCTTACATACGTCTTCCACCCCTTCCATCTGCTCTAGCTCATACCTTCCCAATCTTTCTTCCACTATGCTCTTATACTCTGTCCTTTTCTCACTATCTTGCATTTTCTCCACTCTTCTCACAGGAGCTGCTTCCTCCTGTCTTCCCCTTCGTCTCCTCAACCACTTTCTTTGCAGCTCTACCTTGGCCATCACCAAGTGATGGTCCAAGACTCCATTCCCCCACCCTCTCCACACCCTTGCATCCATAATGTAAAAACTGTAATACCTTCTCTACTAATTTATATATAAAAAAAAAAAAAAGCTTGGACAGTTGTGTATAATAAATCCTCGGAGTAACCAGACGAATTCACCTGGGACTTGTATTCAAATCTTTCTCCTATTTCTGATCTTTTTCACTTTTTGGTAGGGGGCTAGACCCCCAAGAGTCATGGTGGGGAGGGTTATGCTCCTAAGATATCAATGTGCGGTTTCTTCTTGTGCATTCAAAGAAAACATGGAAACTGCATGCCTTATCCTATGATATGTATGGTGATTTCGTCGAAACCCATGTGCTCGCTTTCCCCTATTTTTTATCATTTTTTTTTTAGGGAGGGAGTTGACTGTTCCAAGCATCTCTGGGGATTCACATTCTCAGAATATTCCATTACGAATGAGAGTCCATTGCACAACATGTACTAAGATATCAAAGCTATATCTACTTTCACTTCACTATTTCTAAGAATTATTAATTAGGTGAGGGGTGGCTGATCCTCTTAAAAGTCAGGGCCAGAAAACTGTATATACAGTAGTGGAAAACATTCCCAGTAACCAAACGAACTGACCTGGGAAATTTCATGTCAGTATTTCCACCTTATCTGATCGTTTTTACTTTTGGGAGGACCAACCAAGCATCACTGTGGGGGTTTCACTATCCCCAAATACCGCATTACAGATAAAAGTCCATTGTATATCATATACTGAGATATCGAAGTCATATATGCCCTCTTTCCCTTATTTTGTATCTTTTATATATTTTGGAGGGAGGGGAGGCCTGACCCCCTAAAAATAATGATGAAGAATATTATGTAGTTGAGGACACTATCAAGTATTTCACCGAACGAACCTGAGAAGTTTCATTGAAATCCACCTGCATACTTTCCCTTTTTTTCCTGATCATTTTTATTTTTAGTCTGGGGGCTGACTCCCCAAGAATCATTAGGAGGATCACGCTCCCTAAATGTCGTATGAAGGATACGAGTCTCTTGTACAATTTATACTACGATATCATAGTCATATCTGCCTCCCTTTCATTATTTCTGAGAATTTTAAATCGGGCTAGGGGGCTGACCCCCCTAAAACTCATGGTTAGAAAATCGTATATAGCAGGAGACTTTCCAAGAATCCAGTGAACACACCTGAGAAGGTTCGTTGAAATCCATCTTGTCACTTTCCCTTATTTCTGATAATTTTATTTTTCGGAGGGGCTAACCCCCAAGAATCACTGGGGGGGGGGGTCATGCTCCCCAAATACCGCTTTATGGGTAAGAGTTCGTTGCACAATACACTACGATATCAAAGTCATATATGCCTTTCTTTAATTTCTTCTGACAATTTTTTATTTGGCTGGGAGAGCTGACTCCCCCTAAAAATCATGGTTGGAAAACTGCATACAGTGGAAGACCTTTTCAGGAACCCGACGAACACAGAAAGTTCCATTCAGATCCAACTTACAGCCCAGAAGAAATTAAAGCACACACACACACACACACACACACACACACACACACACACACACACACACACACACACACACACACACACACACACACACACCTTGATTATAGTGCTAAAGGATAGGACGCGTTGCCGAAAAAGATACCATCAAGTGTCGCAGGATTGTTAAATGCCAAAGAAATGTCCTTAATGACAAACATACTGAGGGGAGGTATACTGTACTTTGAAGGAGGGCGACGGAGTGACGGAGCACTTAAACAAATGTCCCCCGATTCGGATGGTTTGATGTGCAGTCGATATTTCAGCACCCACGAACATACTGTGTATTTACTGGTTCCGAGGTGTGAGAGTAGTTGTGATGTGGAGAGAGAGAGAGAGAGAGAGAGAGAGAGAGAGAGAGAGAGAGTTGTGTGGTGTAGTATGATGTGTGTGTGTGTGTGTGTGTGTGTGTGTGTGTGTGTGTGTGTGTGTGTGTGTGTGTGTGTGTGTGTGTGTGTGTGTGTGTGTGTGTGTGTGTGTGTGTGTGGCGGTGAGTAGGGATACCATTCACATCATCACCAAGTAGGCTGAAAATACTGAGTGTGTGCTAGTGGCAGACGATTCAGGTGCTGAAATGAGTGAATATATAATGGAATATCATACTGGAACTCAAGAGTGTACGACTCAGTATTTCTCTCGCTCCCCACCCTTGCTTACCCTCCGTGTGTTCAGCCAAAATGATGGCAGATGGAAGACAGAATGGTATATAATGGTTACTGCTTTTCAAGTCTCTCCCTATTTTATGAAGTGGCCTTCTCGTGAAATATATGGATCGTAGCGCATTGGCAATTCATTGTTCTTTACCCATTTTGGTGGGAGCATTTGGACAGTGGAGGTGAAAATAGGGGTGGAAAAGCTGCAGAATTCATCACCATTTGGTGGTAATTTTCTTGGGAACTGGAATTCGATTCATAGGCCTGTTAGATACTTGGACGAAGTTTGTCTCTCCTGTTCCTGTTCACCCATCAATACTTCTGAGGACCTGGAGGTAAATTAAGTGTCATTCATGTCATATGCTTGTGAAAGACTGACTTCATCATAGCATGATCATCATAATCATCAGTCTGACTCAGCCCACTACAGGATAATGGTCTCTCCTATCTTTTTCCACTCTGACGTATTGGTTGTTAGCCTGTTCATTGAAGTCCTAATGAAACTCCGAATCTCATCTCGCCATCTCATCCTCTGTGTACCTGTTCTCACTTCATCACTGGGCTGCCACTCAGTTACTCAGATTGTTCATTCTGTTATCTGTTTTGCAGAGGATTGAATCTGACCACATCCATTTAGTTTTATTTATTTGTTATTAATGACTGTGATTATATCCTCTAGATTCGTCTGTTCCCTTATCCAGGAAGCTCTCTTTATATATCTCCTTGTGATCCTTAACATAATCTTTTCCATTCCTCTCTGAGCACTACTAAGTTTATGTTCCAGCATTTTGTTATTCTCCATGTTTCTGATCAGGAAATTAGAACAAGTAGGACACAGATGCAACCGTTTCTTTTGCCACAGCAGACTTGCTTATCCCTCACAAAACTACCTAGTTTGCTAAGAGCCCGGCAACCCATTCCTCTTCTTCACATGAAGTCATAGTCATGGACTGAGTTGGCCTGGACTTCTTGCCCTAGGTATATGTATCCCTCATCACATTTTGGTTCTTTGTCTCTTAATTTTACTGGATGGGCACGAACATGTCTGTCGAGCACAATTTTCCACTTCTTCATATTTATTTTGCGACCTACCTCGAGACTTTCCCCGTTCAGGTGTCCTATTATATCTTGCAGTTCCTCACCTAATCCACTGAAAAGGCTTGTGTGTTCTGAAAATTAAGTTTGTTCATGTGTCCATCATTTATGTTAATTCTTTGCCATCCCAGTTTACATAACGGATAATGATGTCTAGGCATGCAGCGAAAAACTTGGGTGATATTGTCTCATAAGCAAGCTCCTTTGTTGCCTGATATTTTCTGGCTGCCCATATGATGTTTTATGGTTCTGTGATGTCTGTATTAAGCATCTTCTAGTACCTTAGCACAAGTTTTTCCTACACCTTGACATTGAAATACTCTCATCACTGCAGGTGTTTTGGGTGAATCAAATGTTAGCTCATAATTAATAAAGGCCATTTAAAAGCGTTTCATATATTCTGAAGTTTTCTTAATTACCTTGTTAATAACTTGCATATGGTCTGTTATTAAGTAACCTCTTCGAAACCCTGCATGTTATCTTCATTGGTTTGCATTTACCGTATGACTTTTATCATATTAACCCATAGCCCATTCATCGGTTATTGTACCAGGCCAGTGCATCTAGGTGGTCCTCAATTGGGCTGAAGTCAGAGTTATTTTTATTGTGGAAGAGTTCAATGTATTAAATGGGTGTCAAACGTGATAGGATGAACCTGGAGAAGGGAACCAGATAGATGTCCTAAGTCACACTCATCCCGTTCCTCATCTCCTATGCTATGTATACGCAGTAGGTGATGTAGCACTTTGATTATCGGGGTGGGTGTTTGACAGAGACAGTCTTCACCTGCTCAGCTGTTGATGTCTTGCAATGAGCCTGGCAGCCACAATTGATGCCTCAGGTGCAGTGGTTGGTTGAAAAGTTAGACAGTCTTGAATGTGGCAGTGTCAGAATACTTGAGGAGGCAGTGAAGCAAACGTTTATTGGATATTTCATTGCAATGCTGACATTTCTCCTCATTTCTGGTGTCTAGCACTTGACATGTCCCTTTGCAACCCAGGCAAAGGCAGTGTAGGTGTGTGTGGACATGGAGAGTAACTGCCTTGCCAACATTGAGAGGCAGGTACTGGGTGGCTATTGCATAATAGATGGTTGTTGGTCAACCTGATGTCACCTTGTCACCTCTGACTCATGTTTGTGTTGAGAAAGAAGATATGCATGGCTCTTTGTTTATCCCTTGATCTGTGCCAAGCTTGGGAGAATGTGTTTATCGACCTTAGGTCTCTCGGTGGCATAATTGGTGGCACAGTCAGCTATTTCATTCCTATTATTACCAATTTGGCTAGGGATCTAGTTGAACGAGTTGTGTTTGTCTTGTTCTTGCAATTCCAGGGCAATGGAAAGGACATGGGTAATGCAGTGGGTGTTATCATTGACCCATTAATGGCCGTCGATGTCGAACGATGCTTTACCGCGGCATGGCTGGTGGCATCAAATTAACGTGATCTGTAAAAACTGCAAACAATTATGGGAGGGAGACAAAGGTCTGGGAGACGCTGTCACTGACCTACTCTACCCTCCAAACGACTCCGGCGGTCAGTAAATTTCGTGAATCAGCCATGAGTGGATATCCGTCTTTGCTCCCCTCAAGTGTTAGCGTAAGTACGAATAAGAAAGTAAGTCAAGAAAAGAGAGAAAGTGTCTTTCACAGACAGTGACTGCTTATCAAAGTTTGCTTTTGGCCCGGGAAGGGAGAGATAAGCATCCATTGCACTACCTCGCAATGCCCACTCTACAGCCCACAACCCACAACCCTACATGCACAAAGAGTAATTTTTATTACCTTTACTCTTTTTATTTGTCACTATTCCTTTTATTGTATTGTTTTCCTTTTTTTTTTTTTGTGCATTTGCAGGGAAACATTTATATTGTTTATTGTACTTATATCTATGACTGACAACCTCCCCATCCCATATTCTTCCTTTCCCATTCCACCGGCTAATCTCTGGTCTTATTGTTTGTTGACCGCGAGGGTTGCCCAAAATACACAGAGCTGCACCCATTATCTTCAAACAGACTGAAAATAACATCCTTCTCTCTCTTTTGGCACGCACTGCACTACCCAGAGTGCAAACAACTCCATACAGGAATAAACATCGTAAACATGAAATACTGTAGAAGGAGGCGCCCTTCATCCACCCACTTAGTGTAGTGCTACTCTATTTTAAGACAGCTACACACTGAGTGGCAAGCCAAATGACTTTCTGTAAACCAGGAAATCATTTGCAATGCTGGGTGGCAACCTTATAACCAACCAACAAGTGTTCCTTATGCGGAAGCAAGTCGGTTGATGGAGGATTAGTGCCCCTTCCTGAAAAACAACGAACTAAAACTTCGAACAAGAAGCCTTGGACCAGGACTGACCAACAAGTGACAGCTAAGGACCGAACAAAGGACATGGTACAGATTATGACATGGAATGAAAGGGGTGCAAATGATGATGATGATGATGATGATGATGATGATGATAGAGAGAGAGAGAGAGAGAGAGAGAGAGAGAGAGAGAGAGATTGTCCAGATGCTTGAGGATGCAAAAGTGGATGAATGTGGAATAACTGAGACATAATGGAGAGGTGAGACTGTGAGAGAATGGAAGTATGGATGGGGGTTATATGCGTGGGAGTAGGTGACACAGACGGGGCAAAACGAGTTTGTATTGTTATGTGCAAAAGATGGAAGGAGGATTTAAGTGAGTATGGATCTGTTGGATCAAGGATTGTGTAGGTAATATTGAAAGTTGGATTACAAATGTGGGCAATTGTGCGTGTGTGTGTATGTGCCAACGTAAGATCATGCAAGTAGAATGAAAGAAGAGTTCTGGACAAATGTGGAAGCGTGCATGGAAAAGTTTAAAAGGAATGAGAGTGTTCTGACTGAGGTATGAATGGAAAAGTAGAGAATGTGAAGGTGGATGGAGTAGTTGGTGAGTGGGGTGTGCCTGCAGAAGTGGATAAGAATGGCAGTGCTCTAGTGGACATTCATGCTGGAGGGGGGTTGGTGATAGCCAATACCCTCTTCAGAGACAAAATGATCCACAGGATTACATGGCAAGTGATGAGAACGGAGGGTTGTGAAGTGAATGAACGGAAGGCAATGATCGATTGTGTGTGTGGATGATAGATTGAGAAGGTGTGTAATGGCTGAGAGCATACAGAGATTGGGAGATTGGACTTTCTGACCACCATGATTGTGAAAGGGAAGGATCAAACGAAATGGAGGAGGGGGAGAAAGGACGGACTGGATGACGTAGGCCATATAAAGAGGGTGGAAAGGTTGCAAGATGATGGAAAAAGGCAGAGTATAACAGAGAAGTGGAGGAGCGATTAAGTGAATATGATTTAGAGCAGATGGGGGACGTGGATGGTGCGTGCAAGATTTTCACAGAAGAAATTTGTGCAGCATGTGAGGTTGTTTGTGGGGTGAAGGGAAGACGAAAGGAAGTGCAAGGAACAGGAATGAAGAGGTAAGACTGACTGTGGCGAAAAAGAAGAAAGCATATAATGAGTGGATGAGAAACAAGGGAGTGTAGGTAGTTGAGAGACAGAAGAGAAAGTTATATATAGAGAGAAAGAGAGAAGTGAAAAGATTAGTAAGAAAGAGTAAGAAGAGGAATTTGGAAAGAATTTGAGTGTAAAGTGGAGGGAATGCAAGAAAATGTTCTTGAAAGAGGTAAAGAGAGTTAGACAGGGTGATAAAGAAGTAACTTGGGAAGTGAAAGATAAAAATGGCATATTGCCAGTGGAGAAGGGACGAAAAGTGAGCAGATGGGGGGAACACTTTAAGAAATTGTTGAACATAGGAATTAAAGTAATGTGAGTATTAGTGGCTGCAGAATAGCTGGGAAGAGGAGGAGGGAGGTGAGATGAGGAGGGAATCAGTAGGACAGGAGTAGTGGAAGCAATGAAGATAGTCAAAATGGGGAAAGCCCCAGAAATTGATGTAGTGTCTGGTGTAATGCTGAAGCATAAGGGAGAGACAGTAGTAGAATGGATTGGCCTGGGAGGAAGTTAGAGTCCCAGAGGTTTGTAAGTCAGGTATAATTATTCCCCTGTAAAAAGAAAAAGGGGAAAAAGAAGTGTGTGGTAATCATAGGGCCATTGGTATTCTTAGTGTAATAGGAAAAGTATATCGTAGGGTACTTACTGACTGAGTTAGAGAAATATCAGAGGAACCAGTTGGAGAAGAACAGGGAGGTTTAGGAAGGGAAGAGGTGTAGATCAGATATACATTCCAAGCTCATTAATGAAAAAATTTCTAGAAGAGGGAAAGAACTTGTATGTGGCCTTCTTGGATTTGGAGAAACCATATGGCAGGGTGGATAGAGAAGGAATGAGGTAAGTATTAAGGATATATGGAGTTAATGGGAAGTTGTTGAATGCCTTGAAGACTATGTATGTGGATGCTAAGGGTGCAGTGCAATAGGACAGTGAACTGAGTGAATTTCTCTGTCTGAATGTTGGATTGAAACAGGGATGTGTCATGTCCCCATGGTTGTTCAATCTGTACATGGATGGGGTTATAAAAGAGAGGCATGGCAGGGCAGTGGATGTTGGAACATCCCTAATAAGGGAGGGCAGTTTTTGGAAACACCCTGTACTGTTGTATGCAGATGGTAATGTATTGTTAAGTGAAGACGAAGGAGAACTGCAAGGCTTGGTGAATGAGTTTGGGAGTGTGTGTAAGAAGCGGAATCTAATGGTAAATGTAGGGAAGTTGTGGTCATTGAGACAAATGAAGTCAGTGAATGGGCAGTGAGGCTTGATGAGGAGAAAATGAAAAGTGTGAGTGCATTTAAGTACCTGGGTAGTGCGATGAGTAAGGATGGAAGTATAGAGGGTGAAGTGTTTGAGAGGATACGACAAAGAGGAAAGGTTTCTGGTTCTGTGAAAGGAGTCACAGGGACCACGAAAGTGAGCATAAAATTAAAAAAGTTACTGCATGACAGTATTGTGATACCAGTTCTAACGTACGGAAATGAAGCGTGGACATTGTTGGAGGGACACAAGTCAAGAGTGAAAGCAGTGGAACTGAATTATCTGTGAGGAGCATGTCGAGTTACATGGAGAGACAGACTGAATGAGGAAGTGAGGGTGCACTGTGGTGTGGATTTGGATGTGACAGAAAGTATTAGGAGAAATACATTCAGGTGGTTTGGCCATGTGGAGAGGATGAAGAGCAAGAGACTAACGAGCAGAGTGTATGCGAGTGAGATGGAGGGGTGGAGAGGAAAGAGGAGGCCGAGGATGAAATGGAGGGATGGAATAGAGAGGCATTGAACAGGGCAACATTGAGGTGATTTGATTGCGTCCACTCCTTATGGGATTAAGCAGGCCGGCGATAGACAGATGGACTGTTTTTTTTTATAATAAGTACACACATTATATATTGAATTTGTTCAATTTACAAATTTCTTGTTTTGCACAAGCATTTCAGTAAGATACGAAGTGTTCTCGTGGTGAATAATTATGAATGTAAGACCTTCCCTTCTCACCATGCCTATTCCTTTATGAGAGGAGGAAATCTCGGGTCGCATCAAATTTTGACCACAGCAGTTCAGCCTATTCACATACAGGAGTACCCTTACCTGGTGACAGACTAAAAATAGCATCATTTGCCTCTTTTTAGTCACAGACTATACCATCCAGACAACAAAACTAAATCCATACATACATAAACACAATAAACATTTAAAATAGTGAAAAATATCATATTAGATATTTGTTGATAAAATTTTCCATATCATGTACTGAATTTCTTTATATTATGTATTTCAGGTCAGTTCCAACCATTTCAGCAACATTGTTTGTTTTTTTTTTTGAGGGGGGGGCAAATATGCGCTTATTTCATAGTGCACTATATTACCACACATTTGCTTAGTTTTCACCAGCGTGTCCACAGTCATGTTGTGAATTTTTCCACGATTCATTACGAATCACAGGAAGGGTTTAGGAAGCTACAATTAAATTGCCAGGTGCACCAGACGATTCTCTTGAAATCTGTAGACAATCGATTTTCGAAACCTGAAGAAATGGCCCCGATCCCAGCTAGGGTGGGGCCATAAATTTCCGAAGGCACTGAAAATGAGGGCTTATGATGAATGCGAACAAGTGTGTGAATATCCGTCAGAGAGGCTGTATGTATGATGTGGTGTGAGTGTGGTTGGTTAAGAGCATTTTGGAGGGCCCATGCTATAAGAACGGGCTCAGTTGTTAAACCCTTCACTTTTTTTTTTTTTTTGGCTCGATGTCCCAGGGTTTTCAGATATATAAAGATAATTGTTTTAATAAAATATTCCACACCAAAAATAACAGTCTATACTTTCCTGAATAAAATTATATCTAACATAATGTAAATAATAATAATTATTACCTGTGTGGTAAGCTGTCAATTCCCGGGGTGTTGGAGCACCTCCACTGCCAGACGTATGTCATTCGGTATGATAAACTCAAACCTTTTCTTTTTTTTTTTCTTCTATTATAGTACTTTCATTTTCACTCCCATTTTCATCTGACAACATAATCTGACTCATCATGCATCACTTCCATCAGCTCCAAGTAACAGCAAAACTTCTCATACTGCATGCCTCGACATACTTCTTATATGTGACAAAAATAATAGGCAATAAAATTGTCCTCCCGTGATGGCAACCCCTCAGTCTTGCTACCTTCTGGTACTGAACCACTATTGGGCCCCCAGTATAGATGCACAAATATAAAATGTTCAGAACATGTACACGTACCACCTGATGGCTACAGATATTTCCTTAGTGGGGCATCGACATGCCACCCAATGTGAAAGGGTTAATGTGGAGGTACCATTTGGGAGTCTCCACATTTGAACAGTTTCATTGCAGATCATGGCTGCCCCTGCAGTGTTGTTGAGGAGGTCTACTGAACCGTAAGTGCCATTTGTCAGGGCCCCGTTGTGGGGGATAGTGTATACTTTGGAGTGCTTCATGGCATAGGTGACCTACAGATGCTGTCTTGGAAGTGGTGGGGATGAAAGTATGCAGATTGATGTCTGGTTGTGCCCATGGTGGAGGGATGGTAAAACTGAGGTGTAGTGTGTCCTCTCTCTTGTCAGTGATGCGGTTGTTGATACCAACAGTTGAGATGGCTGCTGCTGCATGTTGTATCTAGGTTCTCTATAAGGAGCAGGTAGATGACAGCACACCAGTAACTGCTTCAGCAGGAAGTGATGGTCTGGGTAGATGTACCATTTTTGCAAGTATGCATGCTGTGTGTTGCTGGATTCGAATACTTTCAGCAACAATGGCAGTCTCCCATTGGTGGTTGCACAGTTTGGTCCACGAGAAGGCACCAGGTACAAGATTAAGTGCATTGCTTTGTATTACCTCCAATTTGATAACGAGTGTTTATGGAGTGTTACATGGCAGGGGATGCAATAGTCAATCAAGGACCTGAAGGCATGGATGTACTGGGTGTGATGGATATTGTAGTTGGCACCTTACTTCAGGATAGTGATGGATCTCATGACTCTGGTCCATATAACTGCCATCTCCTGCTGGTTCCTTTCCTGTACATCAAAGAACACCTTCATGTCAAACAAGACACCCAGGTACTTGTGGCTAGCAACCCGGTGAAGCTCCACATCCTGGCTGGAGAGTCAATGTTCTGGGTCTGAAAGTAATGGCTTTGGATTTATGAGCATTGGTCTTCAGCTTCAACTCACAATATTGCTCATGAATAAGCTCCAAAGTATGCTGAGTATTGCGCTCATTATCTTGCTCTGCATAAATAATTACAAGGTTATCAGCATAGCAAAGGATGCTCACTTCTTGTCACAGAGGCAGATTAACCCATCTCGTCCGGGTGACATGTATACATGTCTTTCCAGGTCTGTCTGGGGGTCATGTATACATGATCTAGTAATTTGCACCATTGTTTGAATACTCAGCTGATTATATTCACCACCAGCACCTGCTGACAACCCTCCCACATGCATCCCAGTCACACTCCAGTTGCCTGCGTACCTCCGTGATGGATAGGCCTACGCATAAAGATATTCCCATGTCCCGACCCTCGGCCGACAGCCCACACCCTCTGACTTCCACTCCTTTGAAGTCCAAAGGCCCTCAGAGGAAAAGCTTAAGTGATAGTGGAATAGGAAGGGAGTTGGGTGTACCATTATCACCGATTGTGAGTGGGGAAAATGACTCCTCCTCTGAAGAACCAGATTTAGCCATGCTGAGTATGGAAAAATATGCATCAGAGGAGGAGAATGATCGTGAATTCTCCACTGTGCGGCAATATTTTCCATCTGCAAGATCAAGATCATCAGCCTTTTCTGATGGTGAAGGATCAGATGTAGGATCAGATGTAGTTGATGATCCTGCAAAGGGCAATATACGCACAGTGGAGATAGTGGGGGGGGAGGAAGAGAGTGAAGGAAGTGAGGAGGCTGGCAGGAGGAGAAAACACCACAGGCTGAGTCGCCGGGCATGAGAGCGGTGTAGGGTGGAATTTTCAACCCATACATCATCACCACCACCTTCATCCACACGGCCTGCATAACTTTATGCATCACCATGTGCATCACATGCAGACCTGCATCACTCCAGGCCTCACCATGCCGACCTGCCTCACCATGCCGACCTGCCTCACCATGCCGACCTGCCTCACCATGCCGACCTACCTCACCAAGTGCATCACCAAACCGACCTTCATTTCAGGCCTCACCACATGCATCACCACGCCAACCTGCCTCAATTCAGGCCTCACCATGTGCCTTATCATGCCGACCTGCCTCACCACATGCTTCACCACGCCAACCTGCCTCATCCCCTGCATCACCATGCCGACCTGCCTCAAGTCAGGCCTCACCATGTGCCTCACCAAGCCGGCCTGCATCATTGCAGGCCTCACCATGTGCCTCACCACGCCGGCCTACCTCACCACATGGTGCGCCACACTGGCAGGCACATGCCGGCCCACACCTTTCACCAACATCATCACCACCACGATCGCTGTCACCAGCATCATCACCTGCCTCATCTAGTGGTGAGTCGGAGGAATCGCCACCATGCTGCTATGCTAGGGGCAGTGGCAAGGCACGGGGCAGGTCACGTGCATGGCAGACATTACAGGAGCCATGGACGGGTAGGTTAGAAACCTTTGTGTGAGAGGAAGGGAGGGGGTTTCAGCCTGAAGTACCTGTGTTTGATGACTCAAATGCAGGTGTGCAGCCAGAATTTCCCTGCTACAGAGCTTCTTCTGCAGTGGACTTCTTCCTTGCTTTCTTGACAACAGCATTCATGGAGTTCACTGTGAAACAAGTGAACAGTTTCAAGGATTTCTGCTGCAATTGGGCTGAAACCTCGCACCAGAGAGAGAGTCCGAAAATGAAGGAATGGACTGCAACAAGTGTTAGAGAAATGTATGTTTGGCTAGCACTGACAATGCTGATGCCTCATGTTAGAAAACATAACATACACGATCATTGGCTCATGGACGATATTGTTGCGATGCCAGTATTTGGTAAGTATATGCCACGTGACCGCTATCTTGACATCCTGAGGTACTTACATTTTTCAACGAATATGGGCCCGCATTCAAACGATAGGCTGTGGAAAATTCGCTCGATTCTGGAGATGATGAAGGAAAATTTTCAATCATTTTGTAGGCCATTTCAGAGGGTTGTTATCAACGAGTCACTTGTTTTGTTCAGGGGACGTCTTGCTTTCATTCAGTCCATTCCATCAAAGAGACATCGTTTTGGAATAAAGTTCTTTGTCTTTTGTGCTTGCAAGACTGGGTAAGTGCTTGATTTCATTGTGTATACAGCGAGTGATGCGGTGTTGTCAAAGGACGATCCCCATGGTTTCTCTGGATCTGTGATTAATAAACTAATGGACAGGTACTTCGGTGGCAACCATATCCATTACACTGATAATCATTACATGGCACCAAGCCTTGCAAAGTACCTGCAAGAAAACAAAACTGGGTCGTGTGGCACTGCTTGTGCGAAGAGGAAGCACTGGCCATCCTTTCCCAAAGGCGCTGCGAAGGGGGAGTGCAGGGCCTTGCAATCAGGTAAACTCCTGGCAATTCACTGGCATGATAAGAGAAATGTTAATGTCCTCTCCACGGTCCATGAAGGTAAGTTGATTGACACAGGCAAGGTCGACAGAAGAACGAGGCAGCCAGTCTTCAAGCCCGATGCTGTTATGGACTATAACGTGAACATGCGACTTACCGATAAATCAGATATGCAGCTAGGCACAATCGACTGTCTGAGGAGGTGTAATGGTATAAGAAGGCATTCCTACATGTACTGGACATCTGTGAACTGAATGCCTTCATTCTGTACAAGGATGTTACACAGACTAGCAAATCCCTCAAACAGTTTGAGAATGATGAAATTTACGGTCTTCTGGAGAGGTATGGACAGGTCAGTCTTTTTGTGAAATGTAGGCACAGTGTGCAGCAACTGCCTCACCGCCAGCAGTGCAGGGACTACCTCAGCAGGCATTTCATGGAAATAATACCTCGCACACCAGCAGGCAAAGAAGCCTTCCGGCATTACTATGTTTGTGCCAATTCATCGTACCGACCACAGCAACGCCATATGACGAGGTGGTGGTGTGCTGAATGTGAGGTTGCAGTGTATACTGACTGTTTCTTTGATTTACACACAAAGACTTTTTTTTTTTTTTTAATGCGAGGAAGAAGGAACCAAAGGCCATGAGCCCGCAGTAACAGTTCCCTCCAAGAGAAAAACAAAATACAATAGAGAGCCAAATTCAAGATCCGATCATTTTGAGATGCCTGGACACACTACGTTTGAAAGACTGGAGATCATAGGTAGCAGGAAATACAGACAGAGGGAGACAGTTTTTGTCGGGTTGATAGGTGTAAGAACTGAGTCTTAGATGCATTAAAGACAACCATATTATTTTTACCCCAGTCAGAGATATGAGCCAAGTCAGACATTAGGTGTGCCATAGCCTCATCCCTTGTTTCTTGAAGTAACTGTTGAGATGGGCTTTGCGGGAACCGAATGGAAAGGTGAAGGGTGGAGTCATCAGCGTATGAGTGGATAGGGTTAGATGTACAGCTTAGAAGATCATTGATCAATAAAAGGAAGAGAGTTGGTGATAGGACAGAGCCCTGAGGAACACCACTGTTGATAGATCTTGGAGAAGAATGATGGCCGTCTACAACAGCGGCTATAGAACGACCAGAAAGGAAGCTAGCGATGAAGGCACAGATAGAAGGATAGAAACCGTAGGAGGGCAGTTTGGAAATTAAAGATTTATGCCAGACTCGATCGAAAGCCTTTGAGATGTCAAGTGCAATGGCAAAGCTTTCGCCAAAGTCCCGAAAGGAGGATGACCAGGAGTCTGAAAGGTAGGTGAGAAGATCGCCAGTAGAGCGTCCCTGACGGAACCCATACTGATGATCGGAAAGAAGGTTGTGATAGGAAAGATGCCTTAAAATTTTTCTATTAAGAATTGACTCGAAAACTTTTGAAATACAGGACGTTAAAGCAATTGGACGATAGTTGGAGGGTTGGGAGTGGTCACCCTTCTTTGGGACTGGCTGAATGAGAGCAAACTTCCAGCAAGAAGGAAAGGTACAAGTTGACAGACAAAGGCGAAATAGTTTGCCTAGGCAGGGTGTAAGCACAGAAGCACAGTTCTTGAGAACAACAGGAGGGACCCCATCAGGCCCATATGCCTTGTTAGTACTGAGGCCAGTGATGGCAGAAAATACATCAACTGAAGAAATTTTAATGTCAGCCATGAGGAAGTCAGAGGGGGGAAGTGATGGAGGAACAGCACCGGAATCGTCTAAGGTGGAATTGGAGGAGAAAGTCTGTGCAAAGAGATCTGCTTTATCAGTAGAAGAAATAGCTACAGAACCATCAGAGTAGAAAAGAGGAGGGAAGGATTATGAGGTAAAGTTGTTAGAAAGATTTTTGGCAAGGTGCCAGACTGAGTGGTAGCTGTCTGGGTTAGTTTTGTACATACCGGTATGTTGTTTTTTGTTGAAACAGAAAATATGATTTCACTGCTCTGCGTATAATTATGTGAATAATGGAGGCAGAAGTAAAGTTTCATGATAAATTTCGCAGCCTTATTTTATTTGGAAAACATTTGTTTATACATATTTATGATGTAAAATTATAACTCAAAGGAAAGAGAAAGTCAAAGTGGTATTTCCGTTTGTGGGCAGTACGTGAATGACTATTGGTACTTGGTTCACATTTTTTTTATTTATTTATTTATTTATTTTTTTGCAGTAGTACTTGTAGTGCTAGTAGTAGTGGTAGTATGTGTTGCAGGTGTGGTAGTAATAGTGGTAGATGTGGTAGTTGTAGTAGTAGTAGTTGTGGTAGTGGTAGTAGTACTTGTAGCAGTGGTAGTTGTAGTATTAGTAGTAGTTGTTTTAGTGCTAGTTGTACTTGTACTTCTAGTAGTAATGGTATTTTTTCTAGGAGTTGCAATACCCAGACTTCTACTCAATCACCAATGCCAGATTCAAGCAATAATCCTAGCCAAACATACATTTCCGTGTGTGTGTGTGTGTGTGTGTGTGTGTATGTGTGTGTGTATGTGTGTGTGTGTGTGTGTGTGTGTGTGTGTGTGTGTGTGTGTGTGTGTGTGTGTGTGTGTGTGTGTGTGAGAGAGAGAGAGAGAGAGAGAGAGAGAGAGAGAGAGAGAGAGAGAGAGAGAGAGAGAGTTCCTGCGTTTGTCTGTCTGTCTGTAACGAGGAAGACGAGTTCAATGTCACGCCACTGTGACCGGCCTTCATTCACCCAGTACGACCGATTATGGAAAAATATTCACGGAAGGTGAGTGCGGTGGTGTATTTGGGTGTCCTGGAAGTGTCATCGAAGTGATATCAGTGTGGTGGGCTAGTGTAAGCCTTTGTTGTGTCACCGAACCTCCGCCACGCATACGGACACTGGAAAAAAAACACCAAAAATTGGCCTGCTCCCCACTCAATCAATCTCCCTATCTGCAATTCAAGGACCATCTGATGCCATCAACTTGAAGTCGATGGATTGGTGAGTAATATGAAACCTTATTTGTTCCAATTGGTTAAGTATTAACAGAGATATGAAGGTTTAAAGATAGACGTTTTTGTTGATTTCTGTCGGAAATGTCCGGCTGTGAGGAGCGCCCACGACAACATCTGCCAGACGGGACGGGTTAACCCCAAGAGACCACAAATTTCTCAAAGCACCTATCCCCAGAACCGTTAGGGTCCAATTTTTTTACTTTCTCGGATTGTAATTTTTTTCTTACAGATTTCAAGAGCTTGAATTTACACGCCTGAAAATGTATATATCAAGCTCATATGTCCAGTGGTTACCATATTAGGGACTGTCAAAAAAATCTCTCCTTGAATATGCCAGAGAAAGGCATACAAGCATAACTAAGCAATGTAATATATATGCATTAAACAAGGTGAAATAATGATAATGATATCTAAATAAAGTTGACTGGCGCATAGCAAGGAAAAGCCCCACATGCCTGGAAACAAAAGGAAATAATGAAAGTGGAAGGAGTGCGGTGGTGGATGGAGGGAGGAAGGGAGGTGTTGGGGGTGAGGAGTGGATGGAGGGAGGAAGTGTCCTTGCTATGCACACGAGCTATGGTATCCAGGGGGTATATGGGGGTATGGGTGGTTGGGAGACCATAATGAGGAGAGGGTCCAGTGGGGCAGAGGTATGGGGAGAAATTGCGAAGTGATCCCCCCCCCCCTTAGAGGCCCAATCCAGCCATACCCCACCAGATACTGTAGCTCCCATTGGCTTGGTTCCATATACATCATAAAAGAGGCAGTGCTACCTACTGCTAGTTTTTGGTAGGCTCTGTACCACTGCCAGACATAGGACTTTATGCTACATTTTCCGAAACTGTCATTCAGCAGAAATAAATCTTTAGGGGTTAAAGAAGTTAATCCATGAGGATGTTAAAGAGATACAGGCTCAAGATGCTGCCATAACTAGTTACATATTCATGATGGAGAAGGAAGGAGGAATGTCCCTGAAAGAGAACAAGTGCACTGTGTCCTCTTAGAAAGTCTGTGAGCCAGCCAAGCATCTAACCAGCAATGCTTCTGTGAACCAGAATGGAAAGAATGACTGTTGTTGTTTAGTCAATGAATTGCTTTTCTCATTGAATGGTTTATTAACCCTTAGAAGCCGGGGGGTTCCCAGCAGCTGCACACTCCTCCCTACGGGGGATTTCCGAGATTTTGGAAAAAATACCCTTACTTCAAACCCTTATATCTGACAAACTATAATAGCTAGAGAATTCAATGAAAGTTCATAAGACTCAACTCATCCACTTTCTAATGAAGGTATCCCGAGGTCTCTAGGTGATCGCATCGATGAGCAAGGATACATTGAAGACGAGTGGTTTTTCACGTTTTGGCACGCGGCTCCGAGTGTGCGCCGCTGGCAATGGCCTTGGCCCGGCCGGCTAGCGTTGGCAGCACTGACTGGAGTGGTGATGTGACACTGCCCATGCGTCCTTGGAATGCGGAATATTCCACTCGTTTTTTACTACTCCTCCTTACTCACCCCCATGAAAATGAGTCATGACGCGGTTCATGTGGCTCACCCAAGGATTTACCGCCCACAACATCATGCCACTATGTCTTGTAGGTGTGTGGGAAAGGAAATATCTCGTTTCTCTGTACTCATTTCTTCCGTAAATAATCATATTTCTCCTTTTCTAAGACACTTAGAACTGCACTTTACATCACGATTATGGGTAATTGCACTTTGACAAGTAAGTGCTGTTGCTCTTTCACGCATGATCGTAGAGCATGAGGTAATTATTTATACTGTAAATCAGACTGCTTTGTACTAATCAGGGTCATAGTGACAATCATATAAATGTTTTACACAACTAACATTATTTGTATTTCACATCACAGATACACTGATGCTCATATTTGGCACAATCCCCCTTAGTATTGAGTGAAATCAGGTACAGCGAAGCAGGTATTGTTTATTGTGGCCCGCTCACAAGTGGTTTTCTTTCAGGTAACAGGTAGGCAAACTCAAGGTATATCCAATAATTTTCTAACCAATATCCAATAAACAGTATCAACTCCTGTATTGCATTTACTATAAATCACTTATATGCACTTGTAGAACTTATAAAAGACTTATATCTTAACTCTTTCTTTAATTCACTTATAATATTACACATTTCACTCATTTATGAAAATACACAAACTTTTGCACTGCTGTACACTATTTATACTTCCCCACACACCTGCTCAGTACTCATACCACTCCGGAAGGGCCTGATTGTGGAGATTCTCCCCTTGAAGTGGTAGGCTGAGGTGTGGGAGAGCGCTGGAGGAAGATACGTCAGCAAGCAGGCTGCGAGAGTGTGGGGGAAACGGCTCTGCGGTGTTTTTTTTCCGCAGATGACCGCAGGTCCACGTCACTTTCCCGATGTCCTGGGTCATCTTGCGCCTCCTCATCGCCGAAATCATCACTCACATAGATTGTCCCTTCCTCCTGGAGAAGTCGGAGAGCCCTCTCTGACGTCGGAGGGCGAGTACCGGTTGGAGGGCGAGAACTCGCTCTCCACGTCGTAGCTTTTTTTCTCCTCAGAGGACGTACTCTAGCTGAATGTACGAGAGGAGACAGTATCGTCAAGGGCACGTCCTATTGCACTATCACTAGGCCCTTTACGTGGCACTAAGAGCTGAATTTTCGCGGGGGTTGATGAGGCAATTGGCCCTTCATGCGGTGGGACGGAATCCGACGATGTCAAGGAAGATGACATGGCTCCTCTCGCTACCACTGCTGAGCACAAACTGAACCGCGCACCCGCGGGGTACCTGGGGTTCCTGCCTACCCCGTAGGTATCACAGAAAATGGTCCTGTGCTCAAACAGTGGCGGGAACGTGAGTGCAGTATATCAAGTCAACCGGTGGCTCTCCGCGCCCTGAATCCTTTCGTGCATACACGTCAGCTGGTGGATAGGGGTTAAATATTCCATCAGATACTGCTGTCCTGATTAATACTGTGATGGATGAATAGATTGAGAGAAGGACAGGAGGAAGTACTCCATACAAGGAGGGTAGAAAGGCTGCAAGAGGATGGAAAAAGACAGAATATAATAGAGAAGTGGAGGAGCGATTGGGTAAATATGAGTTGGAGCAGGTGGGGGAAGTGGAAGGTGTGTGCAAGATACTAACAGAAGAAATCTGTGCAGCATGTGAGGTGGTGAGTGGGGTGAAGAGATGACAAGAGGTGGCGCAAAGAACAGCATGGTGGAATGTAGAGGTGAAACAAGCTGTGGAGCAAAAGAAGAAATCATATAGTGACTGGATGGGAAGCAGAGGCATGGAAGGAGTTGAGAGATGGAAGAGAGAGTTATATGCACAGAGGAAGAGTGAGGTGAAAAGACTAGTAAGAGAGAATAAGAGGAGAGTGGATGAGGAATTTTGAAAAAATTTGACTGTAAATTGGAAAGAATGTAAGAAAATGTTCTGGAAGGAGGTGAAGAGATTTATACGTGGTGACAAAGAAGTTAACAGGAGAGTGAATGATAAAAATGGCAGACTAATAATGGAGCAGGGAGAAAAAGTGAGCAGATGGAGAGAACACTTTAACAAACTGTTAAACACAGAGAATGAAGGTAATGCAAGTATAATTGGTGGGGGAAAGGCTGGGAGAAGAAGAGAGGTAAGACGGCAGGAAGAGATCAGTAGGATGGTAGTAGTGGAAGCATTGAAGGTAGCCAAAATGAGGAAAGCCCCAGAAATTGTTGGAGTGTGTGGTGAAATGATCAAGCATGGGGGCGAGACAGTAGTAGAATGGATATGTAAGATTTGCAGATTGGCTTGGGAGGAGAGGACAATCCTAGGGGATTGGAAATCAGGTATATTTATTCCCTCATGCATGGGAAAATGAAAAAAAAAAGTGTGTGGAATTCATAGGAACATTTGCCTCCTTGGTGTAATAGGAAACGTATATGGTAGGATACTTACTGGCAGAGTTAAGGATATAATAGAGGGAGTACTTGCAGAAAAAAAAAAAGGAGGTTTTCGGAAGGGAAGAGGTTGTGGAGATCACATATTCATCCTTAGGTCTTTAGTGGAAAAGTTTCTAGAGAAGAGAAAGAAGTTGTATGTGGCCTTCATGGATTTGGAGAAACCATAAGACGGAGTGGATTGACAAGGAATATGGACAATATTAAGAATATATTGAATAAACGGGAAATGTTGAATGCCGCGAAGAGTATGTATGAGGTTCCAAAGGCTGCAGTGCGTGTGGATGACGAACTGAAGTAATGTCATGTGCACCAGATTATACTGGTGAACTTGTCTCACCTCACTTACCATACCCCCATTGGCCTCAGAAATTCGACTTTTAACAGCTATGCCATCAACTGTCCCTGTCTCCACCTTTCTATCATTACCTAATGCACGCCTAACATTCTCATCTTGCACCCTACCTAAACTATCCTTTCATACTCTGTTGAGATGAAGGCTGCTTCTACCATACCATAATAACTTAAAGTCATCCCTCATTCCCCCACTAAAACCTTGTGATTGGAACACTATAAATGACCCGTATGGTGAAGCAAATATTCTTGCCTGTACATTTGCCAGAAATTCTACCTTAGAGGAAGTCAGCCAGAATGCCCCTGTACTAGAACTTGACTTTCCAGAAACAACTTCAGTTAAGATACAAATTAAGTATGCAACATCCATTCTAGACAATATACCAACCAGCAAAGCTCCAGGCCCAAATTGAATATTTCCAGTTGTTTTGAAATAGTGTTCCCAGAACTTGCTGCCGATCTAGCTAAGTTATTCAGACTATGCATACGTACTTCTGCATTTCCTAATTCTTGGAAAGAAGCCAATATCCACCCAATTTCAAAGAAAGTTCCTCTGATCCCTGTCATTACAGACCAGTAACTATAACATCTTCTTTTTGGCAAAGTATTTGAGATTGCATTTAATAAACACATTGCTAAAATCTTGAATCTAACAACTTAGTGACAGACAGTATGGTTTTCACCACAAAAGATCCACTGTTGATATACTTAATCTCCTGACTCATACCAACCATCAATCAACTGACCAAAATGGAGAAACTCATGCAGTAGCCCTTGATATTAATAAACCTTTTGAAAGACTGACACCGTTCCCTGCTGTCCAAGCTCCCTTCCTATGGCCTAATACATTGTGTTCCTCTGATTTCCTCATACCATAGCAACAGAAAGATAAAAGTAGATCATATATATTCCAATCTACGCTTTAATGTCAGTGTGCCGCAAGGATAGTTCTGGCTCCAGCCCTATTTCTAATTCATATTAATGATCACGTTTCTGTCACCCATAATCTCATTCACTCATATATAGATTACTCACAATTCACAGTTCATTCACACTTACACACACATTCACAAAGTTTACTACTGTATCTCTATCTCACAATGCAGTACAGAAATCTCCATAAATCAAGGCTTATCTAAGATCACAGAATGGGGACGAGATAACATTGTATCATTTAATGCTAGGAAAACCAAATATATACATTTTACTGATAGACAGATATTGCCTGATTCGTATATTACCGTCAGTGCTACTATTATTTGTATCTCTTAAAGTATTGAAATTCTAGGTGTTTCATTTAGCAGTGCCCTCAGCTGGACCTCTCATGTTAGACCACATGCTAAAACCGCTTCAGAGAAACTTGGATTGTTGTACAGAATCCATAACTTCTTCACTGAAGAGCAGTTAGCTGTAATTTACAGTACAATATTCATGTGTGGTCACAGCTGGAATATTGCTCACTCTTTAGGAATGGTTGTGGAGAGGTTGCACTCGACTGAACAAAAATCAGAACAAAACTAATAGAATGATTATTTACCCAACTATTACAAGTGAATTTCCTCCCCTACATGTGAGAAGGAATGTTGCCTCCCTTGCATTATTTTACAGATACTTTTATGGCAAATTCTCGGACAAAGTTGTATCCATTGTGTCACCTCTACACGCCTTCCCCCGCGCTATACGGGAGTGCTCATGACTGGCCTGTCACACTGCTTTATTGCAGAACTTATGCATCCGAATTCTCTTATTCGCCGAACTGCATCTCTCTGGAACCCGCTTCCCCAGAGTGGTTTCCACCCAAACTTCAACCTATGGCGGTTCAAGTCCAACTGTTACAAATTTTCTATGATGGAGGACACCTGTAATCAGGTGTGTGGATTATTTTTATATTTTGTGTAAGGATTATTTTTATATTCTTTTGTTTTTCCTTCCTCTGTTCTGTTATTGTTAAGCAAAAACAAACTCCTGTTATGAATAAAGTTGTCCCAAACATCAACAAACATTACATCCTCCTTTCTACACAGACCTCCTAGCCTACTATTGACTCCTATCATTCTACTCAGGATCACAGAACCAACGTCAAATCTTGGTAACAAATCACAGACAGCTAACTTCCTACGACATTCCTTGAACTTCCTAATAAGGTCCTTATACTTCCTAAGAAACTCCAATGACCTGCCTAAAGCGTACATTATTAGTCCCTACCACAATAACAATGATCGAGTCCTCTAAGGTATTGCTAAGTCATCAGCTCTCTCAGTCACGTCCAGTAACCAGCAACCAGGAAAACAAAAACGCTACCTTCTAGAACCTTAACACAAAACCCCTTCTCCTGGTGCCTAATCAACGAATCCCCGACAAGTGTGAAGCTAGGCTTAACCTGCACTTCATCCTCAAGTAACTGAAATCTGTTCCTATAGCTACAGTCCTATCAGTGCTACTTACCTTAGCCTTGAACCCGCCCTTCACTGGCTGGAAGCCTTTACTATCGCCTTATCTGATCTCCGTCTTAGCTAGTCTAGTTTTATGTTATTTACCTTCTCCAACACTTCTGTTTCCACTTCCTGTACGTACACTGCCTTGGCACTCATCGTTTCAACCTCATTTCCCCAACCCTTTAACCCGTCATTTAATGCGTGAATTACCTCATTGTTTTATACTAATTTCTAAACTAAACCTACTTGCAAACTCACAAGACTCCATGTGTACTCATCTTTCTCTTTCACCATGAATCCCCTGAGAAACTCCTTGGTACTGTACATTTGGTACAAACACAGTAGGGGAATCATTAGGCAGGCGCCATTTTAGGGACTTACGAGAGCTCCGTGCACGTCTTTACCCGAGCAGAGAGAGAGAGAGAGAGAGAGAGAGAGAGAGAGAGAGAGAGAGAGCAGAACTACATCGAGTGAATTATGCATGAAGTTAGTCGAAATATAATAAAAACAGATTAGTCCCTGTCTTTTAACCTCTCTATCCAGTGACCTCTACATTAGTTTAATCGTGTCACACCAAAGTGATTTTATTCAGCTTAGCAAAGGCTTGTCAAACTGGAGATATTTTTGCAGTCTTCATTAACCCCAATAATAATTTCGGGTGTCTCTTAAGGTACACAAAATAGTCCTGGGTGGCAAGATGTACACAATTAGTACACCTCCGATCAGATTTTGGTGATACAGTCAGCACTGCCAAAGCCAAAGCGTCTGGGGTTCAGAGTTCGAGAATATCGACTCGCGTGTCTCACACACACACACACACACACACACACACACACACACACACACACACACACACACACACACATAGAGAGAGAGAGAGAGAGAGAGAGAGAGAGAGAGAGAGAGAGAGAGAGAGAGTATACACCCAAGGCATGGTACCGGACATGGTACCAATATTTCTATGAAACATGTAATCTATATCCTTCTATATATGTAAAAGACTATTGATTTTATTATTACTTTATTTCCATGTCACAAATTCATGTGGTTAGGCAACATAGTATTACATTTGCTCAGAATACAAGCTACAGTATACGTGTATAGTCATAGCTAGGAAACGCCGACAGGTAACATTTTACCATAAGTCTTGCGTTTTGCAATTGACCTTTTAATTTCAAACTACATTTGTGTAGTTAAAATAGGTGATGAAAATATCGCGCACCTGTGTCTCGTGTGTAAGCTATGAAACACACGGAAGGTTGGGTCTCCTTACATTTTGTCTGAGCTATAGGTTAGTCACATAAATGACGGATGCTACCACAACGTGGATAAGCGTCTTATTTTAAATTATTGGCAACGTAGGATTGGATGATGGATGGATGAATGGATTGGTAAAGTAAAATTAATATATTGCTTTGTCTTTTTAATAATATTATAATAGTAAAAATAAACACTGAAGGGGATGAAAGACTCAGAAGCTTTGATATTTATCATTACCATACTTAATATCTAGTCCACCCACCATTTTTCCCAATCACTTTCTGCAGCCTCCGAGTCATTGATACCACAAGTGTTTGCATTAGTTCTGGCCTGCGCCTGTGATACTCCCACTGCGGTTGCACGTGGACCATCAGGGTGTTGGTGTTTCAATTTCCATTTCCCAGGTGTTGACAATCTGGACCCACACGTGCTCAGTGACATTCATGCCAGCTCCTTTGCTGGGCCAATCAAGGAGCTCAAGGTTGTCCTGCCTGTGAAACCACCTCTATACAGCGTGAACAGTGTGGATCAGGGATTTATCCTGGATGAAGAGAACGGGCCCAGAAGGAAAAGGGTAATCTCTTCCCCGGAGGGAAGGCAGGAAACACTCCTGTAGAATTTCTATGTATTTGTCCACTGTTAATCGACCTTCTATTTGAAACACGTCACCCATGCCGTGTTGACACACCCAGCCCCAGACATTGCACTTGACGTGACCAGAGCAGGCCTTCTCCAGAATGCTGGGTCGGTCCTAGCTGCGGGAGAAAATAAGCGTGATATTATTGTTCCCTCGTATTAGTCATTCGTCATATTCAGAATTTCCTATGTGGGATTATGAATGTGCATTTAAGTAAATATATAATAATAATATTTTACCTTTATATTGATTTCTGCAAAAGACTCAACTAAATTATTACCAAAGACCCAATTGTACATAGTTTTCATTTTTGGAATAACACAATATGCACATATCGAAATTAACCAAAGGTTTCTGTTGTGGTCAAATGTCACACTATTCTAATCTGAAAGAATATTTGTTCTCATATATATATATATATATATATATATATATATATATATATATATATATATATATATATATATATATATATATATATATATATTGCCAGACGCCTCAATCCCGTTTGAAGTGGCCACAAACAAATCGCCTCCAAGTCGCCCTGTCCCCCGCCATCTCACTGCCCTGCTCCCAACCCACACCCCCCGCTCTCATATGCCTCTCCACCCCTTCCCTCCATCGCATCCTCGCCTCCCCCTCCCTCTTCCCCCATCCACCTTACTCACATACACTCTCTTCGTCAGTCTTTCACCCTCCATCCTCTCCACATGGCCAAACCACCTCAGTGTGTTCCTCATAACGCTTCCTATCACATCCATATCAACACCACAACGCTCCTTTATATCCTCATTCGTCAGCCTGTCTCTTCATGTGACTCCACAGGCTCCTCTTAAATAACTCATTTCCACTGCTCTCACTCTTGACTTGTGTCCTTCCAGCAACGTCCAAGCTTCGCTTCCGTACGTTAGAGTTGGTATCACAATACTGTCATGTAGTAACTTTTTCACTTCCATGCTCACTTCCCTGTTTTTTATCACTACTTTCAAAGAACCAGCAACCTTTCTTCCCTGCTGTACCCTTTCAAGCACTTCACCCTCCTAACCTCCATCCTTACTCATCACACTACCCAAGTACTTAAACGTACTCACATTTTCCAATTCCTCACCATCCAACCTCGCTGTACATTCACTGACTTCACCTCTCTCAAAGACCATCACTTTACTCTTCCCTACATTCACCTTTAGATTCCGTTTCTTACACACTCTCCCAAACTCATCCACCAAGCCTTGCAGCTCTCCTTCGTCTTCACTCAGCAACACAGTATCATCTGCAAACAACGGTACAGAGAGTTTCCAAACACTATCCTCTCTCACCAGGGCCACTCCAACATCCACTACCCTACCTTGTACCTCTTTTATTACCCCATCCATGTACAGATTGAACAACCATGGAGACATGACACATCCCTGTTTCAACCCAACCTTCAAAGAGAAAAATTCACTTAGTTCACCATCCACACGCACTGCAGCCTTCGCACCATCGTACATACTCTTCACAGCATTCAACAACTTCCCATCTACTCCATATATTCTTAACACTTTCCACAATCCTTGTCTATCCACCCTGTCATATGCTTTCTTCAAATCCATGAAAGCCGCATACAACTTCTTTCCCTTCTCTAGAAACTTTTCCACTAAAGATCTAAGAATGAATATCTGATCTACACAACCTCTTCCCTTCCTAAAGCCTCCCTGTTCTTCTCCAACTAATTTCTCTGTTCTTTCTCTAACTCTGTCAATAAGTATCCTACCATACACTTTTCCTATTATACTAAGAAGACAAATGCCCCTGTGATTACCACGCACTTCTTTTTCCCCTTTTCCTTTGTACAAGGGAATAATTATACCTGACTTCCAATCCTCCGGGACTCTACCTTCCTCCCAGGCCAATCTGCACATCTTCCACATCCATTCTACTACTATCTCTCCCCCATGCTTCAGCATTTCACCACACACTCCATCAATTCCTGGGGCTTTCCCCGATTTAACTTTCTTCATTGCTTCCACAACTTCTATCCTACTGACTTCTTCCTGTCTTCTCACCTCCCTCCTTCTCCCAGCCATTCCCCAGCCACTTATACTCGCATTACTTCCATCCTCTACGTTCAACAATTCTTTAATGTGTTCTCTCCATCTGCTCACTTTTTCTCCCTTCTCCACTAGTAATCTACCATTTTTATCTTTCACTCCCCTGCTAACTTCACTTCCACCCTGTCTTACTCTTTTCACCTCTTTCCAGAACATTTTCTTACAGTCCCTCCACTTTACACTCAAATTCCTTCCAAATTCCTCATCCACTCTCTTCTTACTCTCTCTTACTAATCTTTTCACCTCTCTCTTTCTTTCTACATATAACTCTCTCTTCCGCCTCTCAACTTCTTCCACGCCCCTATTTCTCATCCATTGATTGTATGCTTTCTTATTCTGTGCCACAACCTGTTTCACCTCTTCAGTCCACCACGCTGTTCCTTGCACCCCCCTCCGTCTTCTCTTCCTTCCACACACCACGTCACATGCTGCACATATTTCTTCTGTAAATATCCTACACACACCTTCCACGTCTCCCATCTGCTCCAATTCATATTTGCCCAATCGTTCCTCCACTTCTCTCTTATACTCTGCCTTTTTCTCATCCTCTTGTAACCTTTCCACTCTCCTTGCAACTACTCCTTCCTCTCGTCTTTCCCTTCTTCTATTTCTCCATTCTAATTGGACCTTGATTCTGGCCACCACCAAGTAGTGGTCAGAAAGTCCACTCCCCCAACCTCTATAAACTCTTGCATCCATTATACATCTTCGCATCCTTTCATCCACACACACATAATCAATCATTGCCTTCCTTTCATTCAGTTCACCACCCACCCTTCTCATCACTCGCCATGTATACCTGTGGATCATTTTATGACTGAAGAGAGTATTGGCTATCACCAACCCCCTCCCAGCACAAATGTCCACTAACTCACTCCCATTCTCATCAATCTCAGCAGGCACACCCCACTCACCAACTATTCCATCCACCTTCACATTCCCAACTTTACCATTCATATCACCGATCAAAAACACTCTCTCATTCCTTCCAAACTTTTCCATGCACACTTCTACATTTGTCCAGAACTCTTCTCTCACTCTTCTAGCACGATCTTGCGTTGGCGCATACACACACACAATCGCCCACATTTGTATTCCAACTTTCAACTTTACCCACACAATCCTTGACCCAACTGATCCATACTGTCTTATGCTCCTCTTCCATCTTTTACTCACAACTATACATACTCCTTCCTTTGCCCTCTCATTCTCACCTACTCCTGCACATATACTCCATCCATACTCCCATTCTCTCACACTTTCTCCCCTCCATTTTGTTTCAGTTATTCCACATACATCCACTTTCGCACCCTCAAGCACCTGGACAATCTCTCTCTCTTTCACCTCATCATTCGCTCCTCTTACATTCCAAGTACCAATTACCAAGTCCTTTGTCCGGTCCTGGGTCGTCATCATTTGGTCAGTCCTTGTCCGAGGCTTATTGTTTGTTTTTTTAGTTAGTTGTTTTCCGGGGAGGGGCACTAACCCTCCGCCAACCCTTTTAGTCGCCTTTTACGACAAGCAGGGAGAGTTAGAGAAAGAACAGAGGAATTAGTTGGAGAAGAACAGGGAGGCTTTAGGAAGGGAGGAGGTTGTGTAGATCAGATATTCACTCTTAGATTTGTAGTAGAAAAGTTTCTAGAGAAGGGAAAGAAGTTGTATGTGGCTTTCATGGATTTGGAGAAAGCATATGATAGGGTGGATAGATAAGGATTGTGGAGAGTATTAAGAATATATGGTGTAGATGAGAAGTTGTTGAATGCTGTGAAGAGTATGTATGATGGTGCGAAGGCTGCAGTGCGTGTGGATGGTGAATTGAGTGAATTTTTCTCTTTGAAGGTTGGGTTGAAACAGGGATGTGTCATGTCTCCATGGTTGTCCAATCTGTACATGGATGGGGTAATAAAAGAGGTACAAGGTAGGGTAGTGGATGTTGGAGTGGCCTGGTGAGAGAGGGTAGTGTTTGGAAAAAACTCCCTGTACTGTTGTTTGCAGATGATACTGTGTTGTTGAGTGAAGACGAAGGAGAGCTGCAAGGCTTGGTGGATGAGTTTGGGAGTGTTAGAAACGGAATCTAAAGGTGAATGTAGGGAAGAGTAAAGTGATGGTCTTTGAGAGAGGTGAAGTCAGTGAATGTACAGCGAGGTTGGATGGTGAGGAATTGGAAAATGTGAGTACGTTTAAGTACTTGGGTAGTGTGATGAGTAAGAATGGAGGTTTGGAGGGTGTAGTGCATGAAAGGGTACAGCAAGGAAGAAAGGTTGCTGGTTCCTTGAAAGCAGTGATAAGAAGCAGGGAAGTGAGCATGGAAGTGAAAAAATTACTACATGACAGTATTGTGATACTAACTCTAACGTATGGAAGTGAAGCTTGGACGTTGCTGGAAGGACACAAGTCAAGAGTGAGAGCAGTGGAAATGAGTTATTTAAGAGGAGCCTGTGGAGTCACATGGAGAGACAGGCTGACAAATGAGGATATAAAGGAACGTTGTGGTGTGGATGTGGATGTGATAGGAAGCTTTATGAGGAATACACTGAGGTGGTTTGGCCATGTGGAGAGGATGGAGGGTGAAAGACTGACGAAGAGAGTGTATGTGAGTGAGGTGGAGCGGGGAAGAGGGAGGGGGAGGCCGAGGATGAGATGGATGGGGTGGAGAGGTATATGAGAGAGGGGGGTGTGAGTTGGGAGCAGGGCAGTGAAATGGCGGGGGACAGGGCGACGTGGAGTCGATTTGTTTTATGGCCACCCCGAACGGGATTGAGGCGTCTGGCAATATATATATATATATATATATATATATATATATATATATATATTTATATATTTTTATATAGAGAGATAGGTACAGTAGATATAGATATAGATATAATTACAGATACAGATATAATTAAAGGCGTGCAAGGGATAAAGACGGTGCAATGTGGTAAGGGGGGTGTCGCGACGCAGGTGACCCAGACCCTGTGCTTATGAAACGGTCATTTTTGTTTTATTTTTTCATGTGCTGTAGAAGGGTCACAAAGTTAGGTCACAGTAAAAGGTGATTGGAGTGGAAATGTGATGCACATATGACCCCTTTATAGCCTGATCCCGCCAAGGCGGGGTCACAATAAACAAAAAACTAAAAGATCCATGCAAACTCGGGTCACATTTGCATCACATTCACACTGTCGACACCGTAATACGTTTTACAATATTTAAATCTGTGTTTATCAATTTTTCAATAAAGCCATGTATATTATAGGACTGTCGGCAGTTCATATCTTACTGTGAACTATCCCTCCTCCAACAATGGACTCTGCCATGGGAACTAGAGAAGGAATGCTTTTCATCTGTAAAGATGGCTCTGCTCTAGCAGTCGTCATCCTTCTCAACATGGAGCTGTGCAAAAGCCAGCCTTCCTGCACGGTGCTCGTCTGTCATGCATCCCTTCTGAGCCAGGGTGCGATAGGGTATTCCAGCGCGATGTAACTTTCTTCTCACAGTTCAGGCTGACACTTCTAATTGCAAGTCATGCCTTATTGCCACTGCATTGGTAAGGGGGTTAGTTTTTGCTGCTGCAATAATGATCCCATCCTCTATTGATGTCGTCCTCATTGGGGCTCCTGTTCTATCTAAGAAAAAGAATATATTCTGTAAACCCAAAGAGGTTGTGATGCATTTATTGATGTGTTCTCAACCGTTACTGATATAGTTTGTGTATATATAGTTTGCATCCGTCCGCCTCCGTGAAACCTGAACAATCTGCATATGCAGTATCGTTTCACGGGGTGAACGTCACTCTCACATCTTGTCAGAGCCACTCAGCGGGGAGTTGTTGCCATATGCAGGTCGCTTAGTTTTCGCTAACACTGTCACCTCCATAGAATTCAAGAAAGTTTGACAACACACTGTTAACCAGTTGGGACAATTTCCATATTGATATTACCGATAAAGGAACGTGGTGGACAGGGCTGTTTATATTACTCTATACACCCTTATCTTTTCTCCTCATCCCTTATCTGTTTTATCAATGCTCACCCCTATTTCGCTAACACTGGGGAAAGGGGAATCACGTAACACATAGATATGTCGCATAATATGAATCTTTTTGTCATGTTAATGGATCCTAAATGTAATGGTAGTTTAATCACCAGCTATGCTTAATGTGTGAAACAGTAATATGGAATTGTAGTTAAAGGGTATGGGGAAAAACTAATTATCTCCTTTGCATGTCCTATAACATGGTTATCTGAGAACGGGAGGGTGGGAGAGATGATAACGTTATCGGAAGACTAAAGAGGGAGCCAGAGCTTCAATGCTTTTTGCTCATGTCTTTGCTACAGCCAAGTACGGATGCACTAAATAAACATAGATAACATGTAAAAATGAACTACTACTATACTATAATGCTACTGTAAGTCATACGTTACCGTGAACAACACTTAATAACAGCTTATCACAGACCCTCCTTTACTTCAAGGCCATTAATGACGGGACTAAACATCTGATACCCTACACTACCCCACCACCAACCAGTAATGCAGTTTACAAGACAAATGTTGATGATTACAGATGTAATTGCAGACAATATGTATTTTCAAAGAATATGATTATCTATATCTTGAATATTTCAATATAATAACTATAACCTCATAGGTAAAATATTTATAATTGTTCACATACACTATATCTTATGTATACTCGTACTATAACAAACCCAAGTATGCACAGAACACGCAGGTCGTTTAGGTTTCCACTGGTGTTCCACCTCGTAATCCACTTGGCAACGGTCCTTGGTGCCAGACCAGTTCGCTGAGCGATAGCGCGTATAGCCAGCCCACTATCGCGCAGACTGATGATGCTGCCTCCCAACGCCAGGTTTTGTTCCTTCCTGTTCCCAAGGACTGGTAACCCCCAGATTCGTATAATACAAAGAAATCTCGGATGATTCCCCTCTCCCTCCCTCTGTGTCAGTGTCAGACACGCGAGTCGAAATATTCGAGCTGATGCACACATTTGTGGCATCAATGACGCGGAGGCTACAGAAAGTGATTGTGAAAAATGGTGGGTGGACTGGATATTACGAATGGTATTCATAAACATCAAAGCAATTCTTTCATCTCCTTCAGTGTTTATTGTTACGATTATAATAATATTAAGAGACAAAACAATATACTGATTGTACATTAACAATCATAATTTAAGTAAGACTTTTATCCACGTTGTGGTAGCATCCATCATTTATGTGACTATCCTATAGCTTAGACAAAATGTAAGGAGACCCAACCTTCCGTGTGTTTCATAGCTTACACACGAGACACAGGTGTGCGATATTTTCATCATCTATTTAACTACACAAATGTAGTTTGAAATTAAAAGGTCAATTGCAAAGGGCAAGGCATATGGTAAAATGTTACCTGTCAGCGTTTCCTAGCTATGACTATACAAGTATAGCATGTATACTGGATAAATATAATACTATGTTGCCTAACCACATTAATTCATGTGACATGGAAATAAAGTAATACCTGTAATAAAATCACTAGTCTTTTACATTATACTGAAGGATATAGATTACATATTTTATAGAAATATTGGTCGTGCTTTTAATGAGATAGGGAGACGCTCCGTCGATGTCAGTTACCATGCCTTAGGTGTATACTGTGTGTGTGTGTGTGTGTGTGTGTGTGTCAGACACGCGAGTCGAAATTCTCGAACTCTGAACCCCAGACGCTTTGGCGTTGGCAGTGCTGACTGTATCACGAAAATCTGGCCGGAGCTGTACGTCGACGAACTGGATGGGCTGAACACGATGAGTTCACGCATCAGATAATGGAGAGGATTCAGATTTTTTTTTTCCGTTCGCTTTTTTTGGAAGAGATACATATTAGTTCCCCCCCAATAGGCTTTTATATATATATATATATATATATATATATATATATATATATATATATATATATATATATATATATATATATATATATACCGTATGTTACAAATGAGATAAGAAAGGAGACCAGAAAAAAAATGCTATCGTAATGATTAAAAGGAAAAAAAAGTTATTTGGCAGGAGAGTAAACCAGAGATGGCTGAAGTTGGGAATGAGTTTTTCTCCAATAACGTGCACCATTCTTCTAATAATATTTTTCTTAACTCTCTTCTTCTCAACTGTGGTAGATAAAATAGATCTACAGGCAGATAGAGAGATAGATAAAAAGATAGATACATCGACAGACAGGTAGATAGAAAGGTATACCGTATACATAATAACATAAATACATAGATACATTGTAACAGATAAGCAGGCAAACAGAGAAAGAGACAGCGAGTACAGACAGACAAACGAGAAAAAATAATCCAGGAAGAGAGAGAGAGAGAGAGAGAGAGAGAGAGAGAGAGGTAAGCCTCATGACATGTGAATGTCGTATAGAGTTCTTTGTTCGGCCCCCAGACATGTCCTAAGCACCACTCTGGGAGGCCAGACTCAACTGACGGAGAGAGAGAGAGAGAGAGAGAGAGAGAGAGAGAGAGAGAATTGCTGAATGAATGAAGGAAGGTGTGTGTGTGTGTGTGTGTGTGTGTGTGTGTGTGTGTGTGTGTGTGTGTTGTGGAATTCTTTATTCTGCTGCATATATGTGCAGGGCCGGTCCTTCTTATACGCTCACTACGCTCAGTGCATAGGGCCTCCAATCGATGGTGGGGCCTCCCGTCCTCAGGATGTGTATTTAAAAAAATAATTAATTCATCATCATCATCCGGACCTCCTTTCCCTCCCAAGGGCAGGGTGAGGAGTAGCAATGTCCAGACAGCCCAAAATTGCCCAATCCAATGGGCCACGCTTCCATTCACTCATCATTCAAGCCCCCGGAATCCTGGCTCTATCGGATACGCCCAAAACATTCACCACGTTCTGTAGCTTCACATATCGTATCCAACAGAATCAATCCAGACGCTGCCACGTTAAAAAGGGGTGCCCAAAATCCCTGATCATGCAGATCTCCTCACAAAATTCATCCAGCCAGGTCGATCTCCTGTCAGTTCCCTAGCCTCACCGACTTCCAAACCTCTCTTCCTCACACATTCATCCACCATTATCTCTCCACCTTCTCCTTGGCCTACCTCGCCTCCTCCCTCCTTCGAATTCGCTCAGATATACATTCTTCACCACTCTGTTGTTATCCATTCTCTCCACATGACCATACCATCTCAGTACACTCTCTTCAATTCTGGTGTCCACTGACTTCCTCACTCCGCATCTTTCACGAATCACATTATTTCGTATCCTATCCACCCTCTGTACTCCACATACATTCCTCAGCAGTCCCATCTCCACTGCTCTTACTCTTGGCTTTTCATTTTCATGCCACATCATAGTCTCACATCCATATGTTAAAGTTGGCACTAACACTCCTTCATGTAAGCCTCGTGCAGCTGCAACACTCAAGCCTCTGTTTCTTATCAAGTCGAGAATGGTGCTTATATCGATTAATTGGTTCCACTTGGATGAACGTTGTATAAACAATAATAACTGAATGATTGCAGGCAAAAATTATACTAGTCTTTTTGAGCAACAAAAACTAGTGGTAGAAATTTGTTTACTGGGATTTAACATTAAATGCTGATGGCAATCCTGAGTGCTGCACTGCAGATCAGCCGAGTCGCTGACAGTGTTGCCACACGTACGATAATTATCGTATGTTTACGATAACATTGCCTCTGGAACAATGTACGATTTCTATTATCGTACGGTTGGTACGATAATTTTGGGTTGAAAGCTAGCATGGCGGTAAATTTTGTGGCCACATATTCCAGTGCTGAATGTGCAAGAGTATTCAGCAAAGTTAATCTTCTCAAAACCAAGCTAAGAAGTAAGCCAAAAATCAAAATTGTAAATGGAGGTCTTCGTTCATCAGAACGCCTAAAAAATTCACGAGGGCCATGTGTCAGATTCACTCACTCTAAAGATATGGTTGCACGCATAGCTAATCATGCACAGTTGTTCCACAGTTTGACAGATCAGGATCTTAAAGGCTGATATAATGGTGATCACTGAAAAAAAAATTTAAATGGTCTTATGGAGTTTTTATCTGCAAGAGTAAGCACATTTCTATGAATTATCTATTTAAGTTCTGTGGACTGCATTCTGGTGCTATACTCCATTTCACCGAGTCTGGCACCATCAGTGATGTCTTCAACACCTATAGCATTGATAAAACTCCCCAACACTGGATATGTCTTTTCGTATTGCCTTTATATAGGTTTTCAAGGTAATGTAATAGAGGCTTACCTAGTGCAGAGGATTTACATTAACAGTACAGGCGCTGAGGACATCACTGATGGTGCCAGACTTGGTGAAAATGAGAACAGTTTACCGGACGGCCACACATAATGTTGAGTGAAGGTGTGATGACTTGGATTACTTACACTGCATGTCTTGGTGTGATCCCAGAATTTTGTCTTCTTCTTACCTCATTTCACTTATACTTAACCCTGGCTATGGCTTCTAAGAAAGATGCAAGTGTCAGTGGTGGTGTCAAGCGTAAACAACAGTGTATTCCAACAAAATGAAACCCCCTTGATTTTGGTTAATTGGTTCGCCATACTACCGCAAAGACTAACCCCCCTAATAATCAGATACAGTGGCGCACTAAGGGGGAGCAGGGGGGCGGCCCTCCCCGGGTGACAGCCACTGGGGGTGCCATTTAGCTGAATGGTAACTTTTTCATTTCACTTGCTGTCATTAGCATCAACAGAGAGCTAAAGAAGCATTTTATCTCTGATGATGTAATAGACGACTTCTCTTCAAGAAAATGCAGGAGGGTGAAAGTCTAAATTCATTGCTAAAATTCCTCGTGTAATAATAATAATATTCATTATCGCTATTTATCGCTATTTATTTATCCACTTTCTGTGGATTATGATTACTTATATATGAGCGCCTACAGCGTTGTGGTGTAAATTTCAGAATTATTACCGATTATAATGATATTTTTACTGATGTTGCAGGTTTTGTTTCAATATTTTTGTTGCAACCTGTATGCCACTATTAAGCATTTTAGATATAAATTTTTCCTTTTCTAATAGTTGTAGTTCATAATCTTGCAATATATATATATATATACGCTGTAGCCTTTTTGCCACTATGGAGTTATATGGCAATGACCCTTTCTGTTTTTATGTCTGTTTTTATATACCATTTCTGTTTTTATATATCTCCTATAGAGCCAGGATTCCGGGGGCTTGAATGATGAGTGAATGGAAGCGTGGCCCATTGGTCTGGGCAAATTTGGGCTGTCTGTACGTTGCTACTCCTCACCCTGCCCTAGGGTGGGAAAGGAGGTCCGAATGATGATGATGATGATGATGATATATCTGAGTAATAATTACTTGTAAATTATAACTTCACACAAGGTATCATTATTTTATTTTTATTCAAAGAATAAAAGATTATGCAGTGAAAGTTTTTTACTTTACATTGCTAAGGATAGGGGTATAACTTGAGGGGTGAATATATAGGGTAGAGGGAGAAATGTAAATAAAGAGTGGGGGGGGGGGCGCCAAAAGAGATCCAGCGTAGGGCCTCAGAAAAGCTAGGACCGGCACTGTATATGTGGGCTGGTGTTGAAATGCATGCAGGATGAGAGTGAGGAGGTTGAGGGGAGCCGCAGGGGTTGCGATGCGTGACTGGGGGAGCTGTAGGTGCATGAGAAAGCAGGGAGGAGGGTAGAGGAGAACTGAGGAAGGGGGCGAGGAGTTTTGCCGGTGGAGAGACTTGAGAAGTTGGAGGTGTTATTGCAATAACAAAGGAACACAAGAAGAGGGGATAACTGCAGTAGGCCGGTTGGCCCG
>NC_136982.1:11366282-11371282 GCF_032717465.1 Coenobita brevimanus
AGCTCAAGCCATTCATAAGATATCTTGTTTACCCACACACAAACAAACCCAGTCAGCCAACCTCACAACTGAAAACGTTACCACTTCGCTCGCTTACCACCCGCGTTGTGAAGCAAGCAGAGTGGTAAGGTTTTCGGTCGTGAGGTTGGCTGGCTGGCTTTGCTTGTGTGAATTTTACATCCTGAATTTGCATCCAGTCATTAATGGAGGTGCAAAATTATCTGCTGAGGAAAAACTTTCCAGTTCGCGGGTTGTGGTATCCCATCGTGAGATGGCTTCTAAATCCCATCGTGAGATGGCATCTAGTTACCATTATAATTATTATTATTATTATTACTCTCTCTCTCTCTCTCTCTCTCTCTCTCTCTCTCTCTCTCTCATACCTATCGCATGCTTCAGCATCTTCACTCCGTCTACACCCACCTACTCACTCATCCTTTCCCCACCAACTAGCCAACGCAATTACTCACCCACATGTTAACATCACTCACTCCTTTCACACACACACACACACACACACACACACACACACGTTGATACAAGCCTCGCATAGACACACTGACTCGGCAACCCACACGGTACCCTCCTATACCCTCATACCCACGCACCCACCCATACACTTTACTTCTCCCACACTGACAGTGATACAGTCTCTTGTCTTGTTACTTCATTCATTCTCCAACTATTGCCAAAATGTATCACACACACACACACACACACACACACACACACACACACACACACACACACACACACACACACACACACATTAAGCACATTTACTTACTGACTTAAAGTTGTCCTGCTACAGATGATAAGCACTGTTATTTCTCAATAGGAGGGCGTTTTTCTCATTTTCTTTGAAGGCAATATGTGTGACTATGCAGACCATTACTGAATCCGCAGATTTGGCCACAAGGTCGGCATGTCAAGTCCGGATTAGCTGGGAGAACACTCTTTTGGTTGCGCCTCCAATGTTTACGCTCTTCTCTGGCCAGGTTCCAAGTTTCTTTGAGATGAATGGTTCCTTTGCTGCAATGGGCTTGCCATTGTTTTCTGTCTGAGACACTGGTTTCAAAATCTTTTGGTAAGATGTTGCACTTCTTCAGAGTTTTCCTCATATCTCTTTTTCCGTCCCCATCGGTTGCAGCGTGCTGCAGGAAGTTGGCCATACAGAACCTATAGTCCTTCTGTTTTATGAAGGCGTTTGGGTGGGGCCAGCTAAGACCTCACATCACTAGCTCTTTTGCCACATTACCGCCGCCACACACATGTAATTACGCCTGCCCACCTCTCTATCCCTCTCTCTCTCTCCTATTTTAAGTTAGTAACTACTTATAAATGAATTTTAAATACTCTGTATACATGTAATTAAAAAAAAAACTGTATTATAGTATAAATCCCGTAAGACTTGTCAATGTCGCAAAAGCGATGTTGACAAGTCCAGTGACACAAGGGGTAGCCAAGCATGTGTGTCATACTCGGTCAGTCTCCCGCCATGGAAGCTTGCCTATCAAAAGGCAAAACAAGAGAAAAAAATGAAGAATATAAACTTAGTAAATATAAATATAAATATGAGAGAGAAAGAGAGAGAGAGACAAAGGGGGGAACACGTGTGTGGCGGCGATGTGGCAACAGAGCTAACAGTGTGAGGTCTTAGGAGGCCCCACCCAAACTCTCTTCATAAAATAGAAAGCCTATAGCAGGGAAGGCGGTCCTCAGGTATGTGGAGTACATGTCCGACCCATCCCAGCTGGTTTTTGGCTATGCTGGTTGACTTGACCCACTGGTGAATTTGTGAGTGACAGATTCTATCCAACCATGTAAGTTCTAGGATGCACTGTAACCATCAGTTGTGAAATGACGCAAGATGTCTTATGTGACGCTGGTAGGTAGTTCACGATTCTGCAACATATAAGAGGGATTAGAGGCATACAGCCATAAAGAATGATATCTTTATCCTGATTATCAAGTTGGTGTTTTCAAAGACTGAATCTAAGACGTTGAAAAGACATTCAGTTGTAGTTGAGTTATGCATCAATGGTATGTTTATCAGTGAGCACATTTCCAAGGTAGGCAAAATTCTTCGCCCGTTTTGCACTTTCAGTATTTACGTGAAATGCAGGAGGCTGTACTTGGCTTTTTCTCTGAGATAACATTTCTGTTTTACTGACATTAATTCGAAGCCCCATTATATTCGAGAAGATGGTGAGACTCTGTTGTAGGGCTTCTGGGGTATGTGAAGGACAGCACAGTCATCAGTTCATTTTGTTCTAGGAAATGGGCTATTTCAGTCTTTGATTGTGCTTGAAGACGCCTGAAATTAAATAAGTTACCGGCTAGACAGAACCAGGGCTTTATTTCATCATCAGCACTCATTTGTTGGTGACTTATAAGGATGCCTGGAGTTAGATTTAGTAAATGGCAGGACCCATGACAAATCCTAGCTTCACTCTCACGTCCACTTTGAAGAATTCAGATTTGTTCCCACCTACAGACCCACAAGTATTCTTGTCGTCATGCAGGCTCTTCAAGATGGTAAAAAAAAAAATTGCTACTTCGAATTTTAAAATAGCAATGTTAAATGTTTTTGCAAAATCGGTGAAAGCAGTATATAAGTCACAGTTCTGCTCGTGGCATTTCTTTCATACCTGTCGAGCAACAAGGATCATTTCACAGGTGCTTCATTCTTTCTGAAATCCATGTTGTGTTTCAGGGAATGTAAACTCAGTCAGATGGTCTGTCACTCTGGATACCATTACCTTGGCTAGTACTTTGCTACCATTCACAAGTAGGGAGATACCTATGCTGTTGTCAAAATATGAGTGGTCCCCTTCTTCTTGTAGATGGTTACAATATCTACTAGAATGACACTCAGTAGAGTGCATACCTCCGCCATCAACGTCCATCCAATATTCACTGAAAAATTTACGAAAATGTAAAAAAAATACCCTATCTCGCAAAGTTAAAGAAAGTGAAAAAAAAAAAAATCCTGGATCCGCTCCCGGATCCGCACCAAGATTTAACAGAGTCTATTCTGGGCCAAGGACCACTCTTCGGCCATATTTCGTGGAAAACTGTCCAGTAGTTTTTGTGTAATCATGCCCACAAACCAACCAACCAACAAACAAATGGAGGGGGGTGAAAACATAACTTCCTTGGCGGAGGTGAAGATAAGCTATTCAGACAGAATTCGTTCTTGATCCCATATAATTAGAATGAGATAATGGAGATCCTGGCGGAGTAAATGACCATCCTCCTTGATTACTTCAGATGGTATGCCATCAGGGCCAGGGCTTATGTAATTTTTTATAGATCGGATGGCCTGAACAGTTTCTGCAAGTGTTGATGGAACATCAAGATCTGCTACTTCAGAAGCATTTGGATGTTATCAAGGATTTTGTGCTCCATTGGGTTTCTTCGATTCAGTAAGATACTGAAATGTTGTGCCCATCTTTCTAGGATTACCTCCTTATTCAGGAGCTCTACTTTGGCCGATTGAATAGGGGCTATAGATGGTTTTATGAACTTGTAGAACCTATGTTAGTCAATAATATCAGCCAGTTTTTCAGCTCTTTTTCTTGCTCAGTCCACCATGCTTCTCCATGTCACGCAGTTTTTCCGGGTTTCTCTTCATAGATTCAGGAAGTCAGTTTTTAAGGTTAAGGAGCTGAGATAAGCCAACAAGTTATGTGTTCTATTCTTCATTGCAACAAAATCATGCTGGATTTCTTCTGCAGCACTTTGAAGCAGTCTTAATGTTCAGCCATTCTACATTTTGATATGTTGCATTGTTGCTTGGGTCAAGTGGTATGCATTGAGAAAGCTTCTCTTTAATAGTGCTGTGGAAGGTGTTACAAGTTGCCGTAACCTCTAAAATACCTCAAATGAAATATATGGAGGATGGTCTATGGTGCATTTGTGGATGTATGACTAGGTGGAATTTGGGCACTAAGCACCCCTCAGAGCTCGGGTTACAAGAACTACTCTTCGGTCTCAATCCCATACAATGACATACCCAATTAGATGCTAATGTCTAGCTTATGGGTGCAGCCATGTGATCTTGTATTTATTCCTAAATTGAAGAATGGTGTTGGTGATGACCATTTAGTGTTCCAAGCATAAGGAAAGCAGTTTAAGGCCACTGTTTTTCATGTTTCCAACACCATGCCTGTCTACTGTATAATGCCTGGTCAGAGGGGATTGTCATTTCCTCCTCTGACATTAAAGTCTTCAAGCAAGATGAATTTGTCATTATATGGTATTGAGGGAATGGTAGCATTTAGTGTCATAGAAGGAATATTTGGTGGTGTCCTTAGAGTCAAGTGCTGGGGAATAGCCACTGATGACTGTTATATATTGGCCTTTAGGGAGTGGTTTCTACCAGCACATCAGCATCTCTGATATACCCACAGGTGATTCTTGGATCTTTTGTAATAGGTTGCTTCAGACTGCAAAGCCAATACTATGGTTTCTTCTTACAATGTCTGGATATCCTCTCCAGAAATAGGTTCACCCTTCTTCTGCCTCTATTTCGTTGCCCTTTCCCAATAGACGAGTCTCAGTCAGAGCTGCAGTGTCAATTTTATATCTTTTCAGTTCATGGGCAATAAGGACAGTTCTGTGGCATGGTCATGTGTCCTGGTCAGTATCAAGCAAGGTTCATTTTTTCCAGGTAGCAAAGATCAGTGAGATTCTTTTTTGCTTTTCAACGGAAAAGTGGGATGCCTTGACATAGGCGGTTACCTGCCCATGTGATGTGGAACAGCAAAAGCTTAGGTTTCCTTTCAAAACCCATCTCAATCAGGGGTAAGTAGGTGGGCATCCATTTCAGGCTGATTAGCTACACCGGATGCTGCTGAAGGCATGACCTGCTCCTATGCCATCAGGTCGGCAACCACTGGACGTGTGCTGCCTATGTGCAGGGCTCAAGAAAGTGACTTCTAGCCACATCCATGACCCGTCACCATCACCCTATCCAGCTGCCACATGTATTTTGA
>NC_136982.1:11376282-11378782 GCF_032717465.1 Coenobita brevimanus
CCAAATATCGTATTCTCACTGATTAAGGATACTCAGTGGCACCTTACTTATCAGTGTATTCCTGCGTATGGCACGTTACTACGCTCTTACTTGTTATTTGTGTAAACAGTGCAAATTATTGTAAAGATAAAAGTAACTCAAAAGTGAATATAAAGGCATAACATGAAATTCAAACCATTAATAATAAGGTGCCAGAAAACATCACAACCTTGCAAGAATACTATCCCACACCTTTCAACCTATATATGCACGGCATTCATGCACCCCAACTGCTCACAAACACTGCCTCATATGCAGATGACATTACCATAATGACCACATATCACATTGCAGAAACAGCTGGCACACTGCAATAAGACTGTCTCATAGTCGCACGAGGAACGGGGTGTGGTTGGCGGAAAACCCCTCCCCTTCCGGACTTGGATAATGTATCTTTTTTCACGGCAAAGACTGATTTTTCAGGGCAGAATCTTCTGAAGGCGTATTGATACCTTGGAAAGGAATTATGGTTAAAGCTATTATAATCTTTGTATTACTTTGAAGGTATTCTCAACCATGTACGAGGGTTAAGTGGCTTAACTGTTCACAGTTATTCTAATACACAGTCATTAATCACTCTCAGTTTTCATGTGAACACAAATTTGAACATAAGATTTAAGATTTAAAACATTAGTAATACGTAAATTATTTTTATATATAATCCTACATTCGTGTACCTTGTATATTGTTATAATTACTTGGAGAACAGTGCAACTTCGAGCATTTTCAGAGGAACTTCTTCCTCCTTATCAGTGAAACGTATGCCCGTAGGCTTATGGCCTAAACACATTATAGGCATTGGTCGAGGACATCAGGCTGACTATCACTCTAGCCAAATCTACGATTACACTCATCACCAGCAGCAGTGATGATCAGGTACACCCATAACATCACACTTAACGATGAACCACTGCCACACAGACCCTTCAGTAAGATCTTTGGGTTGACATACGACACAGAAATTACCTTAAAGGATCACATGCAACACATCAAGAAGCGATTCACTCCAAACTCAATGCACTCAGGACAATTAAAAGGACAGGAGTTGGGAGCAGCAAAAGGAAACACTCTCCCTACTCTAGCAACTATATATTGGATCAGTGATGTTCCATGCTTCCCTGGCTTTGGCCCCCATCCTTTCTAACGCCCACAACTATAACTTGCAGACCATGCAGAACAACGCTCTACGCATTACTAATGCTTGCATCAATACCATTCCCACACCTCACATTTTTAAAGTCTTTCTTATTAGGGAATATCTTGACCTGACAGGCACACAGTTCTACACAAGACTAACACACAACACCCCTGTCATTATGAGGCAGAGCCATGTAAAACAAAAAGGCACACAAAACAATCCTCATACAAATATTGGCAGACCACCTTCATTACAATCCCATCTAAAGACAATTTAGCACTGAAGAGGCACCTATATACTCATTTCATGTGCAGGGCAATACAACACTTCCATCAGAATACAATAATATAAGCCCCATACCGATATCTACCCGACAGAGGTATCTACAGTAGCCTACTGTAAATGGGACTGATCGACTTCCACTGGCTAGGCTACGATCAGGGCATCACCCAGCCCTCCTCTGTTGCCAGTCTGGATCCGGGCTGCATGCAGTCACATATGACTGTGTCCAGACTGAAGAAAAGACTCACACAACATAGTCCACATTAAGGAGCACTGCGCAGCACATGCCAAATTAAAACGCAGACACATCAAAACTACAAGGATTCTATATAGAGTACCCATAGGGGCAGCTGTTTAAGAGTGGTCGATGGGTCTGCTGGGTAGAGCCTGACCGCGGTTGAGCAATGACTGCAACCACCAGCAAACTCTACAAAACACTCAACAGCATCACACTCTACAACAGTAACACTACACAATCACATGCTGCCATCATAACAACAGACACCATACCTTCAAACACACAACAAGCAAACACTCTCATCAATCACTTTTCACATGTCAGCCATCTAAACCATCGCGACGACCGACGTATCATCCGACGTAAGAGACAGTTCCCCACAGACCCAGACTATGCACCATTCACTTATAACCAGACAAAGCACATCATTAGCAACCTTAAGCACTCATCTGCCTGTGGACCAGACAACATAAGCAACATTCACCTTAAACACCTTGGACCACGAGGCATACATGCACTCAGCAACACATCAAACTACGGCTACTCACACGACATAATACCCAACATCTGGAAGCAAGGCATTATCATCACTATCCCCAAACCCAACAAAGACCCCACGTTACCTTCCTCACATCGCCCCATCACACTCCTCCGCAACCTCTCTAAAGTCATTGAACGACTGGTATTACAACTAGTTATACCTCACACCCCTCGAGCCCAATCACAACATGGCTTTAGACCACTACACTCCACATACACTCTTCTTACAGACCTTACACAGAGAGTTTTTGATGGCATGAATT
>NC_136982.1:11381282-11424397 GCF_032717465.1 Coenobita brevimanus
TTTGGAGTAAATCAGGTGATAAATGACGATTTTATGCCCATTTGAAATTTTAGGCCCGATCTTCCTGACACTAACCACCCTACCGCTATCTGGGAGGTGACCACCCTGATGTAATAAGGCATGTTATAGGATGCAGATTTGAAAGATGCAACTTTAGGTTATCGTTTCATGTCGATATGGAGAATTTGAAAGGAGTTATAATGAGAAAACGCTATTTTTTTTTTCTTTTTTTTTCACATTTTTTGGGCCTGCAGCCTGGGCCTTGGCCCAATTTGGCTCAAAATTTACTCAGGTGATCAAACCGTTGCAGCCAATCATCCCTGTAGTTTTAGCCAAATTGTACCGGTAGTTTTCACAAACCCAGTGAAAACAGTACCCGTCCCCGAGCCCCTCTGAGGCGGGGACGTATAATGACGGGAATGGAGGAAACGGGGATAAGGCTGAAGAAGGCAGGGGGAGAAAGAGGGGAGACAGGGGAAATGCAACAAGGAGGAGAGATAGGAAATGCAAGGAGGACAGGAAAAGGAGAGAGGTAGCCTACAAGGAGGGATAGTAGGATGGAGAGAATAGAAGAAGTGAAAAGAAGGAAAAGGGGAGACGGGGAAAGAGGAGGAAACGTAAAGAAGAGACGATCTAGGATGAGGGAGGGTGAGGGATGGGATGTGGGAGAGGACACATTGATAAAGAAGAGGCTAGAAGATGAAGCCGGGAGGACGAGAGGAGAAATGGTGAGAGACGACGGGGAAGGAGGAAGAGGATGTGGGAGAAGGCGAGTAGGTTGGAGGTGGGAGTGGAAGAGGAGGAAAAATGGAGCAGTGGAAAAGAGAGACAGAGAGAGAGAGAGAGAGAGAGAGAGGGAGAGGGAGGGAGTTCTCAGTTATCATCCGTTGTTAGGGTTCTTGCTGTTATTGTTCTTCATGTTGTTAACTTTGGTCTGTCTAGCCGAGCAGACCCGTCGACCACAGGTACTCAAAAGTTTCTGTGGACATGCTACAAGCACAGGACAATACATAAACCGGAGAGTGATCCAGCGCCCTCTTGTCATCGATACCACCCCACAGAAGTAGAATCAGAATCCTTCCAACGACGAGGAGCAGGAAATACTGTGTAGGCTCCTAGTGCATGCCAGTTGTCATCCAATACTTTGAAATCCACCAGACCTTATAATATGGCCAGTCGTTTTCAAGTCTGGACGACTTAAATGAAAATGGCTAATATTTAAATTAGACTTTTTAGCCAAAGGCACTTGCTTGTTTTGTCAAATTGTTTATATATAAATGGGGAGGCGGTGGCTCAATCGGTAGAGAGGTGGCCTGCAGTCCTGCCGGACCCAGGTTCAAATCCACCCTAGGGCAGGGAACAGTTTAAGGATTTGCATTTCATTAAAAGCAGACTTAACTGATCTATCAGAAGACCCGCCGACATGTCGTAAAACTGCCCCCGCTAATACCAATACACCAGTCCTGTATGAGACAGCCCTAGCATGTATTCAATATGGACGGTGGGTGTTAGCGCCGAAGTGGTGGCATGTAGAGGTGTATGGAATGTAGGAGGACTACTGGGCCTTGGGAGCAGACTGTGAAGCCTATGCCCAGAGTCAGACATATATATATATATATATATATATATATATATATATATATATATATATATATATATATATATATATATATATATAGATAGATAGATAGATAGATAGATACACACACACAAGTATAACGTAAGAAGCCTTGCAGATGACTACAGTTTTGATAAGTTAATGTCTGAATAAAACACATTTGTTGGGATACTGTGGGTTTGAGCGTGACCCTCAGAAGCGAAGAAAAAGTAATTTATCAACGAGACACCAACCACGTATTTTACTACAGAGGTCAAAACGAAAGAGTTAATGGTGTAGGATTTCTAAAGAACAGAAGTCTTGCAGACAACATTGTTAAATTCAGCAGTGCATCTGACAGAGTAGCATGGATTGTAACCAGACTATGCAAAAAATATACCCTGAATGTAGTACAAGTATACACACCGACTTCACTGAACTCAGATGAAGAAATAGAAACATTCTGTGACGACACATCCCAGAATATGGGAGACGAAAAGACCACATATACTGTACTCATGAGAGACTTCAATCCAGATGTTGGGAAATCGAAGAATGGAGAAGCATGTATGGGAAAATTTGGAGCAGGTGAATAGAATGAAAGAGGAGAGATGGTGGTAAGTTTTGCTGACAGTAATGAAAACATTCTTTCAGAAAAGAACAGGGAGAAAATGAACTTGGAGAATCCAAATGGAGAAACAAAGAAGGAAATCGATTTCATTATAGCAGATAATAATAACACTATCCCTCCAAACTTCAACCTACAGCTGTTCAAGTCTAACTGCTACAGGTATTTTATGAACAGAGGACACAAGTTATCTGGTGTATGGATTATCTTTTTTTTATTCATTTGTTTTTCTCCCTCTGTTCTGTTATTTGAATAAAAATAAGTTATCATCAAAGTAAATAAAGTAACCACAGAATGGTGGGTTGCTCAGCGAGATTCTATTTCAAAAGTGAATGGAAGAAGAGAATATAAAAAGATATACCCAGTAAAGGAAACGAAAATAAGGCAGCCTTTCAGTTAGAAACAGGAAACAAATATCAGGTTCGAAGTTATGCTGAGTGTGACACTGATGAGTTGCATGATGGGCTAACAAAAGTGCTAAGAGAATCACCTGAGGTAGTAGGGAAGGCTAATACAATCAAAGCCAAGAAGTGTTCAGAAAAGACACTCGAGCTCCTGAAATGAAGAAAAGAAATGAAAGTAAAAACTAAGCGAGATGAAACAGAAAAAGCGGAATTAATTAAGCTTATCAAAAAGAGACAGGGAGAAGAATCAAGGATGAGATCAAAGAAACCATCAGAAAAGGATAAACGTCTGAAAAGTCTGAAACAGGTAAGAAGTAAAATGGCACTAGGAATGCAAAAAATGTTATCACTGGTAGACAAAAACCGCAATGTCATTAAATGCAGAGATAATATGGTGAAGAGAGTTGAAGAACTTTACAAAGAACTTTATGCATCAAAGACAATAGAACCAATAACAAACTTTTCAGTTGACACAAGTGAAATATCTGAGGCAAAACCAGACGAAGTAAACATTTCTCTTAAAAATATGAAAAGAGGGAAGACCCCCCGAGCAGATGGAGTAGTAACAGACTTACTGTCTGATGCAGGAGTGGAAGTACAAAAGAGGCTTGACCACTTATTTATTCAGTATATAAAAAAGAAAAATATCCCAAACCACGGTGTAATGCAATAGCTATTTTACATTACAATAAAGATGACAAAAGATTTTAGAACTATCGACCCATTACCTTATTATCAGATATTTATAAATTCTTTACCAAAGTCCTTACAAACAAAATAACGAAATTGGAAGAAAACCAACCTGGTGAACAGGAAGAATCCCGAAGCGGGTATTCGGCCCCTGCTTATAATCTACACACACACAATGAATCATATAATTGAAATAATTACGAATTATAAAAAAAAACACCATGTCTCGGTTTTGTTGATTAGACAAGACTTTCGATTCAGTTGAGCATATAGCATTTATAAACTCACTGCGAGATCAGGTTGTAAATGAGACCACTGTAAAACTGCTTGAAAACATACAAAGAGAGAACTGTTACAGTTATATTTCATAAAGACTCGAAAAATGTTAAGACTGAAAAGGGCTTGGGTCAGGGAGATACAATTTCACCAAAAATTTTTACAGCAGGCCTAGAAAGTATTTTCAGAGAGCTAGCATGGGAAAAAAAAAGGAGTGAACATTATGGAGAAAAGCTAAACCATTTCAGATTTGCAGATTACATTGTTAAAATCTCAAAATCAGCAGAGCCATTGCAAGAAATGTTAAATGATCCTAAAAGAGAAAGTCTCAAAGTTGGGCTAAAGATGAACCGAAGTAAAACTAATGTTTAATCCAAATACATCAAAAATCGTCAAAAGAATAAAAAAAGAAATCCTTGAAGAAGTCGAGAAGTAGAACTACTTGGGGCAAATACTAAAATTAACGAAAGATCATAAGAGCAAGATAAAAAGACGCAGTACAATTGGATGGAAAGCTTTCCGCAAACATAGTGACATCTAGAAAAGTAGTTTGCCAATATGTATGAAATATAATGTATCTAACGAATGTATAATTCCAGCTATGACGTATAGTTGTGAGACCTGGACACTGTCAAAATACATGTAAAATCAACTAATCCTTTCTCAAAGAGCAGTGGATAGGTCGAAGTTACAAATATCTTTAAGAGACAGGAAAAGATCATTATGAGTGAGCGAGAAGACTAAAGTTAAAGACAATACAGATGTTATAAAAGAACAAAAATGGAGGTGGGTAGGTCGTGTAGCAAGAGTATGGGATAACCGATGGAGCAAGAGGCTGAAAGACTGGACTCCAAAGAGCTTGTAAACGTAGAAGAAAATGGTCAGACATTGGGTGGTGGAGATGAGATATAGAAGTTTCCAGGCAAAATGTGGAAGATATTGAGTCAGTAAAGGAATTTGTGGAAAAGATTGTGGCTAGCCTTTGCTTAGCAGTGTCCTTGCAGTGGCTACTGCTGCTATTGATATATATATATATATATATATATATATATATATATATATATATATATATATATATATATATATATATATATACCTAGGCTGCTTCCCCCAAGGAAAGGGAGGTAGCCGAGACAGGACGACACACTCCTCATTTACTCATCCATTCAAACACATTCATTCGCATCTTAGCCCCAAAGGGGATAACGGACAGATCCTCACCGCACCACACCGCACAAGGGTCAACTGCGCAATGCAATCAATGACATCAGCAGCAGGGCCCGACAGCAGAACTGGTTTACCCCTGCCACATCATAACAGACCCATCCCCTTACCCGCACCTGACCTGACTAGCTGATTAGACCAAATGCGGGAGAATATCCCCTCAGGGCTGTGTCATCACTTATTCATTCACAATTTCTCTCACTTTATTTCTGTCACGCACAGCCACTCTTCCATGCTCAACAGACATCCCTCTCGCATCCAACGCTCTCTTCACACTGTCCATCCATCCTATTCGTGGTCTTCCTCTCAGCCTTACACCTCTCACAACAGATCTAGTTATCTTTTTCACCAATCGCTCATTTTATATATATATATATTTATATATATATATATATATATATATATATATATATATATATATATATAGTGGGTAATAAAGGTCCTCCAATCGGATTGAGCCGAAGACGGTTTACATCCTAGAGGTGGTTGGGGTTTATTGCTCACGTAATGAAATGAAACGGTTTATGAAAGTTACATGTAACATTTCCGGTTTCATAAGTCTACCTTCACCTGGACAAAAATGTCTGGTGAGAACAGGAATAAAAGAAAGAAGATCTCTTTAGATGTTAGGGTGTAAGAATTTTCTACTAAAGGCAGTAAACACCCACCCTTCCCTATCGACATCTGAAATGAACCAGAAATATTTTTTGTGTTATATTGCGAAACAACACCCATACCCAAACACACCCACACACCCACACCCACACACACACACACACACACACACACACACCGCTCGCTGGCGCATTGGTAAAGTTCTCGCTTGCCATCTGGTAGACGGGAGTTCGCGTTTGGCTGAGGTTGTGAAAAGTTTCACGGATGAAGTGGGTGGTCACTGTCCCCCTCTAGCAAGGGGACGGCTGTGTGCGTGTGTGAAGGTCACAGCTTTGCACTTAGATCGGACTATATGAGCTCTCAGCTCCCCTCCGGGAGGGTAAAAGCTGATGATCACGACAATCAAGTGATCCTGACCGACTCGGTGAATTACACACACACACACACACACACACACACACACACACACACACACACACACACATCACCTCGCCCCCCGAAAGGCGGCAGGTAAAAATTAATAAAACTCTTCGAAATATAGCCGCAGCGTTTATCAAAAAGACTTTCCACATCAAAAGATATATGCAGGCTGGTATTCGGTCGTTTTGTTATCAAATCCTATCTAAAAGAAATGGTCGTAACATATCGAAAAAGTTGCAATTTCCTGAAGGTTTGATGAAAGTTCGTCCACAACGCATCGAGATTTGAATTGGAATGGGTGGGAGGGAAAATCAGAAAAGAGCTTTTCATTGTACCTTTGCTATTTCCAGACGGCTGCACCTACTGTACGGGAGACTTTCTGAACTGGATTGATTGGACACAGGAATCATCGATTTCTCCACCTCTTTGAGGGGAAAGAAAATTGTTTGAAGACAGGAATGAACGGAGGCATATTAAAGTGAATTCTGTGGATTTTCACACTAGTGTGCTCTAGTAATAGTGACCGTCTTGCATAATTTCGATTGTAAAGAGGTGACAGGAGAGTTTTCGATTTCGTAAAGACACCAAGGACTAGTCTTCTTCTCTTATATGTATTGAACACCGGTAGCCTAGCCCCGGACCCCACCATGTCGAGGGAATAACATGACACGGACAATCTACTTTTCCGTCATTCAGGTTTAAATCATTTCGTAATATGTTATCCTGATCTGCTTATTCAGTTTAGTCACTTATAACTTCCTAATGTTTGTCAGTGATACAAACTATGTCGAAAGCAAGAAGATAATAATAACATTCACTACAATATGAAGATGTAATATCAAACATAAACATCTCGATAAAGAAGTTCTACCAAGTCAACACTGCTAAAGTAGTTTAAATTTTTATGTCTCCGTTCTTCTTGCCATCTGTCTAAACTCATACTCTACTTGTATTACACGATGAATCATAACACTCAGACGGTGACAAGTAAATCGTACGATACTTATAATTATCTCAGAGTATCACGAATAAAATACCTAAAATCGATCACGTCCTGAATGAGTTGCAGGATTATGCTTTAAACTGCCAAGTTAAATATAATTTAGTGCTAGAAAAATGATTGACAGTTAATACTTATCACAATTTGAATAAAACTAATGCAGGCATGACAAAGAGAAGTCAAGGTAATGTCTTTTCATGCGCATTTCAGTGCAAAGAATGTGTCTTTAGCAAGAACAACATAAAACATTCTAAACCTAATCGATCAAAGGATTTCTGGATTTATTTTTTCTTTTATGTGACCGTCAGATAGGCTTGCTAAGTTTGGAGGTCACCTTGTACACTGAATAGGTTACTGAAGACTGCATCTTACCTTTTTAGATGAAGGAGTCTTTCTAAATAAGAAAAAAAAAAAACGTAATTATGAAGAATGCAAGAACAGAGTATAAGTCAGTTTCCAAAAGTGGTGAATAATATTTTATATTGTTGCAGCTGTTACAAGAATAGGCATATGTCTGTGGAAAGAAAAATGATTTTTAACGAAAACTGAGAAAAAAAAAAAGGGGAGTCGGGTTACCGGACACCTGATCCCGGTCTCCCAGAATCAGAGTTTAAGAGCCAGTACCAACCCTCTCTCCTTCCCTAAAATCTTTAGCACAGTGACGTTTACATAAAGTTAGCAACAAACAGACTGTTTTATATTATATCGGAGAGTCCCTTGAAATGAAACGGTTTATGAAAGTTACATGTAACATTTCCGATTTCATAAGTCTACCTTCACTTGGACAAAGATGTCTGGTGAGAACAGGAATAAAAGAGAGAAGATATCTTTAGATATTAGGGTCTAAGAATTTTCTACTAAAGGCATTAAACACCCACCCTTTTCTATCCATTTCTGAAATGGACCAGAAATATTTTTTGTGTTATATTGCGAAACAACACACACACACCCACACCCACACACACACACACACCCAGACACACACAGACACACACACACACACACACACACACACACACACACACACACACACACACACACACCGCTCGCAGGCACAGTGGTAAACATCTGGGTTACCATCTGGTTGACGGGAGCTCGCGCCTCTCTGAGGTTGTGAAAAGTTTCACTGACGAAGTGGGTGGTCACTGTCCCCCTATAGCAAGGTGACGGGTGTGTGCGTGTGTGAAGGTCACAGCCTTGCCCTTAGATTGGACTATATGAGCTCGCAGCTCCCCTCCGGGAGGGTAAAAGTTGATGATCACGACCATCAAGTGATTCTGACCGACCCGGTGAATTACAGACACACACAGACACAAACACAGTCTATATCACCTCGCCCTCCTAAAGGCGGGAGGAAAAAATTAATAAAACTCTTTGAAATATACCCGCAGCGTTTATCAAAAATCCTTTCCACGTCAAAAGATATATGCCGGCTGGTATTCGGTCGTTTTCTTATCAAATCCTATCTAAAAGAAATGGTCGTCACATATCGAAATACTTGCTATTTCCTGAAGGTTTGAAGTTCGTCCACAATGCATCGAGATTTGAATAGGAATGGGTGGGAGGGAGAATCAGAAAAGAGCTTTTCATTGTTCCGTTGCTATTTCCAGACGGCTGCACCTCCTTTACGGGGGACTTTCTGAACTGAATTGAGTGGACACAGCAATCATCCACTTCTCCGCCTCTGTGAGGGGAAAGAAAATTGTTTGAAGACAGGAATGAACGGAGGCGTATTAAAGTGAATTCTGTGGATTTTCACACTAGTGTGGTCTAGTAACAGTGACAGTTTTGCACAATTTCGATTATCAAGAGGTGACAGGAGAGTTTTCGATTTCGTAAAGCAACCAAGGATAGTACACTAGTCTTCTTCTCTTAAATATATTGGCCACCGGTAGCCTAGCCCCAGACCCCACAATGTCGAGGGGAATAACATGACACGGACAATCTAGTTTTCCTTTATTCACGTTTAAATCATTTCGTAACATGTTATCCTGATCTGCTTATTCAATTTAATCATTAATAACTTCGTAATGTTTGTCAGTGATGCAAACTGTGCCGAAAGCAAGAAGATAATGATACCATCCTCTACAATATGAAGGTGTAATATCCAATATAAACATCAGACTCTATAAAGAAGTTCTAGCAAGTCAACACTGCCAAAATAATTTAAATTTCTATGTCTGCTTTCTTCCTGTCATCTGTCTAAACTCACACTCTTCCTGTATTACACGATGAATCATAACACTCAGACGATGACAAGTGAATCGTACGTTACTTATAATTATATGAGAGTATCACGCATAAAATACCAAAAATTGATCACGTCCTGAATGAGTTGCATGATTATGCTTTAAACTGCCAAGTTAAATATAATTTAGTGTTAGAAAAATGATTGACAGTTAATACTTATCACAATTTGAAAAACTAATGCAGGCATGACAAAGAGAAGTCAAGGTAATGTTTTTAAATGCGTAGTTTGGTGCAAAGAATGTGTCTTTATCAAGAACAACATAAAACATTCTAAACCTAATCGATGAAAGCATTTCTGGACTTATTTTTTCTTTTATGTGAACGTTAGGAAGGCTTTCTAAGTTTGGAGGTCACCTTGTACACTGAATAGGTTACTGAAGACTGCATCTTAGCTTTTTAGATCAAGGAGTCTTTTTAAATCTGAAGAAAAAAAAAAACGTAATTATGGAGAAAGCAAGAACAGAGTATTAGTCCGTATCCAAATGTGGTGAATAATATTTTATATTGTTGCAGCTGTTATAGGAATAGGCATATGTTTGTGCAAAGAAAAATGATTTTTAACGAAAAGTGAGAAAAAAACCAGGGGAGGCGTGTTACCGGACACCTGATCCCGGTCTCTCAGAATCAGAATTTAAGAGCCAGTACCAACCCTCTCTCCTCCCCTAAAATCTTTAGCACAATGATGTTTACATAAAGTTAGTAACAGACCTACTGTTTTATTTTATATCAGAGAGTCCCTTGAAATGAAACGATTTATGACAGCTACATGTAACATTTCCGGTTTCATAAGGCTACCTTCACCTGGACAAAAATGTCTGGTGAGAACAGAAATACAAGAGAATAGATCGTTTAAGATGTTAGAGCCTAACAATTTTCTAATAGAGGCAGGAAACACCCACCCTTTCCTATCCATTTCTGAAATGAACCAAAAATATTTTTTGTGTTATATTGCGAAACAACACACACACACACACACACACACACACACACAGTCAAATATCACCTCGCCCTCCTAAAGGCGGGAGGTAAAAATTAGTAAAACTCTTCGAAATATACCCGATCCTTTTATCAAAAAGCCTTTCCACATCAAAAAATATATGGAGGCTGGTATTCGGTCGTTTTCTTATTAAATCCTATCTAAAAGTAATGGTCGTCACATATCGAAACAGCTGCTATTTCCTGGAGGTTTGATGAAAGTTCGTCCACAACGCATCGAGATTTGAATAGGTATGGGTGGGAGGGAAAATCAGAAAAGAGCTTTTCATTGTACCGTTGCTATTTCCAGACGGCTGCACCTACGGTACGGGACACTTTCTAAACTGGATTTAGACACACTAGTCATGAAATTCGCCGCCTTTTTGGGGTGAAAAAAATTGTTTCAAGACATGAATGAACGGAGGCGTATTAAAGTGAATTCTGTGGATTTTCACACTACTGTGCTCCAGTAACAGTGACGGTCTTGCATAATTTCGATTGTCAAGAGGTGACAGGAGAGTTTTATATTTCGTAAAGCAACCAAGGATAGTACGCTAGTCTTCTTCTCTTAAATGTATTGGCCACCGGTAGCCTAGCCCCAAACACCACAATGTTGAGGGGAATAATATGACACCGTCAATCTAGTTTTCCATTATTCACGTTTATATCATTTCGTAACATGTTATCCTGATCTGCTTATTCAATTTAATCATTAATAACTTCGTAATATTTCTCAGTGATGCAAGCTATGCCGAAAGCAAGAAGATAATGATACCATCCACTACAATATGAAGGTGTCATATCCAACATAAACATCTCTATAAAGACGTTCTACCAAGTCAACACTGCTAAAGTAATTTAAATCTTTATGTCTCCTTTCTTCCTGTCATCTGTCTAAACTCACACTCTACCCGTATTACACGATGAATCATAACACTCAGACGATGACAAGTGAATTGTACGTTACTTATAATTATATGAGGGTATCACGCATAAAATACCTAAAATCATTCACGTCCTTAATGAGTTCCATGATTATGCTTGAAACTGCGAAGTTAAATACAATTTAGTGTTAGAAAAATGATTGATAGTTAATATTTATCACAATTTCAAAAACTTATGCAGGCATAACAAAGAGAAGTCATGGTAATGTCTTTTAATGCGCAGTTCAGTGCAAAGAATGTGTCTTTAGCAAGAACAACATAAAACATTCTAAACCTAATGGATCAAAGGATTTCTGGATTTATTTTTCTTTTATGTGACCGTTAGACAGGCTTGCTAAGTTTGGCGGTCACCTTGTACGCTGAATAGGTTACTGAAGACTGCATCTTAAATTTTTAGATGAAGGAGTCTTTCTAAATCTGAAAAAAAAAAAAAAAAAAAAACATATTTATGGAGAAAGCAAGAACAGAGTATAAGTCAGTATCCAAAAGCGGTGAATATTATTTTATATTGTTGCAGCTATCACCAGAACACTCATGTGTCTGTGAAAGAAAAATGAGTTTTATCGAAAACTGAGAAGAAAAAAGGGGAGACAAGTTACCGGACACCTGATCCTGGTCTCCCAGAATCAGAGTTTAAGAGCCAGTACCAACCCTCTCTCCTCCCCTAAAATCTTTAGCACAGTGACGTTTACATAAAGTTAGCAACAGACCGACTGTTTTATTTTATATAGGAGAGTCCCTTGAAATGAAACGGTTTATGAAAGTTAAATGTAACATTTCCGGTTTCATAAGTCTACCTTCACCTGGACAAAAATGTCTGCTCAGAACAGAAATAAAAGAGAGAAGATATCTTTAGATGTTAGGGTCTAAGAATTTTCTACTAAAGGCAGTAAACACCCACCCTTTCCTATCGACATCTGAAATGAACCAGAAATATTTTTTGTGTTATATTACGAAACAACACACACACACACACACACACACCGATCGCTGGCGCAGTGGTAAACATCTCGCTTGCCATCTCGTAGACGGGAGTTCGCGCCTCGCTGAAGTTGTGAAAAGTTTCACTGACGAAGTGGGTGGTTACTATCCCCATTTAGCAAGGGGACGACTGTGTACGTGTTTGAAGGTCACAGCCTTGCCCTTAGATCGGACTATATGAGTTCTCAGCTCCCCTCCGGGAGGGTAAAAGCTGATGATCACGACCATCAAGTGATCCTGACCGACCTGGTGAATTACACACACACACACACACACACACACACACACACACACAGTCAACCATCACCTCGCCCCCCTAAAAGCGGCAGGTAAAAATTAATAAATCTCTTCGAAATATAGCTGCAGCGTTTATCAAAAATCCTTTCCATATCAAAAGATATATGCCGGCTGGTATTCGGTCGTTTTCTTATCAAATCCTATCTAAAAGTAATGCTCGTCACATATCGAAATACTTGCAATTTCCTGAAGGTTTGATGAAAGTTTGTCCACAACACATCGAGATTTGAATAGGTATGGATGAGAGGGAAAATCAGAAGAGCTTTTCATTGTTCTGTTCCTATTTCCAGACGGCTGCAGCTACTTTACGGGGGAGTTTCTGAACTGGAATGATTGGACACAGCAATCATCGACTTCTCCGCCTCTTTGAGGGGAAAGAAAATTGTCTGAAGACAGGAATGAACGGAGGCGTATTAAAGTGAATTCTGTGGATTTTCGCACTAGTGTGGTCCAGTAACAGTCACGGTCTTGCATTATTTCCATTGTCAAGAGGTGACAGGAGAGTTATCGATTTCGTAAAGCAAAAAAGGATATTACACTAGACTTCTTATCTTAAATGTATTGGCCACCGGTAGCCTAGCCCCAGACCCCACAATGTCGAGGGGAATAACATGACACGAACAATCTAGTTTTCCTATATTCACCTTTAAATCATTTCGTAACATGATATCCTGATCTACATATTCAATTTATTCATCAATAACTTCGTTATGTTTCTCAGTGATGGAAGGTATGCTGAAAGCAAGAAGATAATGATACCATCCTCTACAATATGAAGGTGTAATATCCAATATAAACATCAGATTCTATAAAGAAGTTCCAGCAAGTCACCTCTGCCAAAGTAATTTAAATTTTTATGTCTCCTTTCTTCCTGTCATCTGTCTAAACTCACACTCTACCTGTATTACACGATGAGTCATAACACTGAGACGATGACAAGTGAATCGTACGTTACTTATAATTATATGAGAGTATCAAGCATAAAATAGAAAAAACCGATCACGTCCTGAATGAGTTGCATGATTATGCTTTAAACTGCCAAGTTAAATATAATTTAGTTTTAGAAAAATGATTGACAGTTAATACTTATCACAATTTGAAAAACTAATGCAGACATGACAAAGAGAAGTCAAGGTAATGTCTTTTAATGCGCAGTTCAGTGGAAAGAATGTGTTTTTAGCAAGAACAACATAAAACATTCTAATCCTAATCGATCAAAGGATTTCTTGATTTTTTATTTCTTTTATGTGAACGTTGGACAGGCTTGCTATGTTTGATGGTCACCTTGTACAGTGAATAGGTTACTGAAGACCGCATCTTTGCTTTTCAGATGAAGGAGTATTCTAAATCTGAAAAAGAAAAAAAAACGTAAATATGGAGAAAGAAAGAACAGAGTATAAGTAAGTATCCAAAAGTGGTGAATATTATTTTATATTGTTGCAGCTGTCACCAGTACACTCATGTGTCAGTGGAAAGAAAAATGAGTTTTGATGAAAAGTGAGAAGAAAAAAGGGGAGGCGGGTTACCGGACACCTGATCCCGGTCTCCCAGAATCAGAGTTTAAGAGCCAGTACCAACCCTCTCTCCTCCCCTAAAATCTTTAGCACAGTGACGTTTACATAAAGTTAGTAAAAGACCGATTGTATTATTTTATATAGGAGAGTCCCTTGAAATGAAACGGTTTATGACAGCTACATGTAACATTTCCGGTTTCATAAGTCTACCTTCACCGGGACAAAAATATCTGGTGAGAACAGGAATACAAGAGAATAAATCTCTTTAGATGTTAGGGTTTAACAATTTTCTAATAAAGGTAGTAAACATCCACCCTTTCGTATCCATTTCTGAAATGAACCAAAAATATTTTTTGTGTTATATTGCAAAACAACACACACACACACACACACACACACACACACACACACACACACACACACACACAGTCAAATATCACCTCGCCCTTCTGAGGGCGGGAGGTAAAAATTAGTAAAACTCTTCGAAATATACCCGCACCTTTTATCAAAAAGCCTTTCCACATCAAAAAATATCTGCAGGCTGGTATTCGGTCGTTTTCTTATCAAATCCTATCTAAAAGTAATGGTCGTCACATATCGAAATAGCTGCTATTTCCTGAAGGTTTGATGAAAGTTCGTCCACAACGCATCGAGATTTGAATAGGTATGGGTGGGAGGGAAAATCAGAAAAGAGCTTCTCATTGTACCGTTGCTATTTCCAGACGGCTGCACCTACGGTACGGGAGACTTTCTAAACTGGATTTAAACACAATATTCATGAAATTCGCCGCCTTTTGGGGGTGAAAACAATTGTTTCAAGACACGAATGAACGAAGGCGTATTAAAGTGAATTCTGTGGATTTTCACACTACTGTGCTCCAGTAACAGTGACGGTCTTGCATAATTTCGATTGTCAAGAGGTGACAGGAGAGTTTTCCAATTCGTAAAGCAACCAAGGATAGTACACTAGTCTTCTTCTCTTAAATGTATGGGCCACCGGTAACCTAGCCCCAAACACCACAATGTTGAGGGGAATAACATGACACCGTCAATCTAGTTTTCCATTATTCACGTTTAAATGTGAGTACGTTTAAGTATTTGGGTAGTGTGATGAGTAAGGATCGAGGTTTGGAGGGTGAGGTGCTTGAAAGGGTACAGCAGGGAAGAAAGGTTGCTGGTTCCTTGAAAGCAGTGATAAGGAACAGGGAAGTGAGCATGGAAGTGAAAAAGTTACTACATGACAGTATTGTGATACCAACTCTAACGTACGGAAGTGAAGCTTGGACGTTGTTGGAAGGACACAAGTCAAGAGTGAGAGCAGTGGAAATGAGTTATTTAAGAGGAGCCTGTGGAGTCACGTGGAGAGATAGGCTGACGAATCAGGATATAAAGAGCGTTGTGGTGTGGATGTGGATGTGATAGGAAGCGTTATGAGGAATACACTGAGGTGGTTTGGCCATGTGGAGAGGATGGAGGGTGAAAGACTGACGAAGAGAGTGTATGTGAGTGAGGTGGAGGGGGGAAGAGGGAGGGGGAGGCCGAGGATGAGATGGAGGGATGGGGTGGAGAGGTATATGAGAGAGGGGTGTGTGAGTTGGGAGCAGGGCAGTGAAATGGCGGGGGACAGGGCGGCTTGGAGGCGATTTGTTTGTGGCCACCCCAAACGGGATTGAGGCGTCTGGCAATAGATAGATAGACGTTTAAATCATTTCGTAACATGTTATCCTGATCTGCTTATTCAATTTAATCATTAATAACTTCGTAATATTTCTCAGTGATGCAAGCTATGCCGAAAGCAAGAAGATAATGATACCATCCACTACAATATGAAGGTGTAATATCCAACATAAACATCTCTATAAAGACGTTCTACCAAGGCAACACTGCTAAAGTAATTTAAATCTTTATGTTTCCTTTCTTCCTGTCATCTGTCTAAACTCACACTCTACCTGTATTACACGATGAATCATAACACTCAGACGATGACAAGTGAATCGTACGTTATTTATAATTATATGAGAGTATCACGCATAAAATACCTAAAATCGTTCAAGTCCTGAATGAGTTGCATGATTATGCTTGAAACTGCCAAGTTAAATACAATTTAGTGTTAGAAAAATGATTGACAGTTAATACTTATCACAATTTGAAAAACTAATGCAGGCATGACAAAGAGAAGTCAAGGTAATGTCTTTTAATGCGCAGTTCAGTGCAAAGAATGTGTCTTTAGCAAGAACAACATAAAACATTCTAAACCTAATGGATCAAAGGATTTCTGGATTTATTTTTCTTCTATGTGACCGTTAGACAGGCTTTCTAAGTTTGGAGGTCACCTTGTACACTGAATAGGTTACTGAAGACTGCAGCTTTTTTTTTTTCCTTTTTTTTTTTATAAATTACAGAACGGAGGAAGAAAAAACAAATGAGTAAAAAAAAATAATTCATACACCAGATTACTGGTGTCCTCAGTTCATAAAATATCTGTAACAGTTAGACTTGAACAGTTGTGGGTTGAAATTTGGAGGAAAACAACTCTGGGGAAGCGAGTTCCAGAGAGATGCAGTTCGGGGAATGAAAGAATTCTGATAGGCAGAAGTTCTGCAATATGGTTGAGTGACATTCCAGTCATGAGCGCTACCAGATGCCCGTGTAGCACGAGGGAAGGCATGGAGAGGTGGCACCATGGACGCAACTTCGTCTGAGCATTTGCCAAAAAAATATCTGTAAAATAATGCAAGGGAGGCAACATTCTTTCTTACTTGCAGAGGAGGTAGTTTATATGTAATGGCAGGATTGTTAATGATACTAACAGCTTTATTCTGAATTTTGTCTGGTTGTCTTAATGCAACCTCTCCACAACCATTCCACAAGGGTGAGCAATATTCAAGCTGAGAGCGCACATGACTCTTATAAATTATAGCTAACTGCTCATCGGCGAAGAAGTTACGGACTCTGTACAATAATCCAAGTTTCTTTGAGGCGGTTTTAGCAAGTGATCTAACATGAGAGGTCCAGCTGAGGGCACTGTTAAGTGAGACACCAAGAATTTCAATACTTTTGGAGATGGGAATATTAGTAGCACTGAAGGTAATGTACGAATCTGGCAATATCTGTCTATTAGTGAACTGTATATATTTAGTTTTACTAGCATTAAAAGAGACAAGGTTGTTTTGTCCCCATTCACTGATTGTAGATAGATCTTGATTTATGGAGATGGCTGTACTGAGTTGAGAGGTAGAGATATTAGACTTTGTAAATGGATGTCTGAGTGTGAATGAACTATGTAGTGTTGAGTCATCTGCATATGAGTGAATGGGATTGTGGGTGACAGATAAGAGATCATTAATATGAACCAGAATTAGGGTTGGCGCCAGAACTGATCCCTGCGGCACGCCGGGGTTAATTGAGATGAAATTCGAATATACATCATGTACTTTTACTCTTCTTTTCCTGTCACTAAGATAAGAAGAAATCAAAGGAACAAAAGACGTTAGTCCATAGCAAGGGAGTTTGGACAGCAGGGAACGGTGCCATACTCTGTCGAAAGCTTTAGAGATATCAAGAGCTACTGCATGAGTTTCTCCAAAAAGATCAATTGATTGACGGATGGTATGAGTTAAGAGATTGAGTATGTCAATGGTGGATCTTTCGTGGCGAAAACCGTATTGTCTTTCACTAATTAAGTTGTTGGATTCAAGATGTTTAACAATATGCTTATTAAGTAAAGTTTCAAATACCTAACCAAGAGAAGATGTGACAGCTATTGGTCTGTAATTGGAGGGGTCAGACGAACTTCCTTTCTTCGGAACTGGGTGGATATTGGCTTCTTTCAATGAATTTGGGAATAAAGAAGTACGTATGCATAGTCTGAATAATTTAGCTAGGACAGAGGCAAGTTCAGGGGAACACTTTTTCAAAACAATTGGCGGAATTCCATCTGAGCCTGGAGCTTTGTTGGTAGGTAAATTGTCTAGGATGGATTTTACCTATCTTGTCTGTATTTTAAGTGGGGCAATTTCGGGAGAATCAAGTTTCAGTACTGGGACATTCTGGCTGGTATCATCTATGGTAGAGTTTCTGGCAAAGGTACTAACTTAGCTCTTTAGATCAAGGAGTCTTTAAAAAAAAAAAAAAAAAAAAAAACGTAATTATGGAGAAAGCAAGAACAGAGTATTAGTCAGTATCCAAAAGTGGTGAATAATATTTTATATTGTTGCAGCTGTTACAAGAATAGGCATATGTCTGTGCAAAGAAAAATGATTTTTAACGAAAACTGAGAAAAAAAAAAGGGGAGGCGGGTTACCGGACACCTGATCCCGGTCTCCCAGAATCAGAGTTTAAGAGCCAGTACCAACCCTCTCTCCTCCCCTAAAATCTTTAGCACAGTGACGTTTACATAAAGTTAGTAACAGACCTACTGTTTTATTTTATATCGGAGAGTCCCTTGAAATGAAACGGTTTATGACAGCTACATGTAACATTTCCGGTTTCATAAGTCTACCTTCACCTGGACAAAAATGTCTGGTGAGAACAGGAATACAAGAGAATAGATCTCTTTAGATGTTAGGGCCTAACAATTTTCTAATAAAGGCAGTAAACACCCACCCTTTCCTATCCATTTCTGAAATGAACCAAAAATATTTTTTGTGTTATATTGCGAAACCACACACACACACACACACACACACACACACACACACACACACAGTCAAATATCACCTCGCCCTTCTGAAGGCGGGAGGTAAAAATTAATAAAACTCTTCGAAATATACCCGCACCTTTTATCAAAAAGCCTTTCCACATCAAAAGATATATGCCGTCTGGTATTCGGTCGTGTTCTTATCAAACCCTATCTAAAAGTAATGGTCGTCACAAATCGAAACAGTTGCTATTTCCTGAAGGTTTGATGAAAGTTCGTCCACAACGCATCGAGATTTGAATAGGTATGGGTGGGAGGGAAAATTAGAAAAGAGCTTTTCATTGTACCGTTGCTATTTCCAGACGGCTGCACCTATAGTACGGGAGACTTTCTAAACTGGATTGATTAGACACAATATTCATGAAATTCGACGCCATTTGGGGGGAAAGAAAATTGTTTCAAGACAGGAATCAACAGAGGCGTATTAAAGTGAATTCTGTGGATTTTCACACTAGTGTGCTCCAGTAACAGTGACGGTCTTGCATAAGTTCGATTGTCAAGAGGTGACAGGAGAGTTTCTATTTCGTAAAGCAACCAACGATAGTACACTAGTCTTCTTCTCTTAAATGTATTGGCCACAGGTAGCCTAGCCCCAGACACCACAATGTCGAGGGGAATAACATGACACCGTCAATCTAGTTTTCCTTTATTCACGTTTAAATCATTTTGTAACATGTTATCCTGATCTGCTTATTCAATTTAATCATTAATAACTTTGTAATGTTTGTCAGTGATGCAAGCTGTGCCGAAAGCAAGAAGATAATGATACCATCCACTACAATATGAAGGTGTAATTCCCAACATAAAGATCACTATAAAGACATTCTACCAAGTCAACACTGCCAAAGTAATTTAAATTTTTATGTCTCCTTTCTTTCTGTCATATGTCTAAACTCACACTCTACCTGTATTAAACGATGAATCATAACACACAGACGATGACAAGTGAATCGTACGTTACTTATAATTATATGAGAATATCACGTATAAAATACAAAAAATCGATCAGGTCCTGAATGAGTTGCATGATTATGCTTTAAACTGCCAAGTTAAATATAATTTAGTGTTAGAAAAATGATTGACAGTTAATACTTATCACAATTTGAAAAACTAATGCAGGCATGACAAAGAGAAGTCAAGGTAATGTTTTTAAATGCGCAGTTCAGTGCAAAGAATGTGTCTTTAGGAAGAACAACATAAAACATTCTAAACCTAATCGATGAAAGGATTTCTGGACTTATTTTTTCTTTTATGTGACCGTTAGGAAGGCTTTCTAAGTTTGGAGGTCACCTTGTACATTGAATAGGTTACTGAAGACTGCAGGTTAGCTCTTTAGATCAAGGAGTCTTTTTAAATCTGAAGAAAAAAAAAAACGAAATTATGGAGAAAGCAAGAACAGAGTATTAGTCAGTATCCAAAAGAGGTGAATAATATTTTATATTGTTGCAGCTGTTACAAGAATAGGCATATGTCTGTGCAAAGAAAAATGATTTTTAACGAAAACTGAGAAAAAAAAAAAAGGGGAGGCGGGTTACCGGACACCTGATCCCGGTCTCCCAGAATCAGAGTTTAAGAGCCAGTACCAACCCTCTCTCCTCCCCTAAAATCTTTAGCACAGTGACGTTTACATAAAGTTAGCAACAGACCTACTGTTTTATTTTATATCGGAGAGTCCCTTGAAATGAAACGGTTTATGACAGCTACATGTAACATTTCCGGTTTCATAAGTCTACCTTCACCTGGACAAAAATGTCTGGTGAGAACAGGAATACAAGAGAATAGATCTCTTTAGATGTTAGGGCCTAACAATTTTCTAATAGAGGCAGTAAACACCCACCCTTTCCTATACATTTATGAAATAAACAAAAAATATTATTTTGTGTTATATTGCGAAACAACAGACACACACACACACACACACACACACACACACACACACACACACAGTCAAATATCACCTCGCCCTCCTAAAGGCGGGAGGTAAAAATTAGTAAAACTCTTCGAAATATACCCGCACCTTTTATCAAAAAGCCTTTCCACATCAAAAAATATATGGAGGCTGGTATTCGGTCGTTTTCTTATCAAATCCTATCTAAAAGTAATGGTCGTCACATATCGAAACAGTTGCTATTTCCTGAAGGTTTTATAAAAGTTCGTCTACAACGCATCGATATTTGAATAGGTATGGGTGGGAGGGAAAATCAGAAAAGAGCTTTTTATTGTACCGTTGCTATTTCCAGAAGGCTGCACCTACGGTACGGGAGACTTTCTAAACTGGATTGATTAGACACAATATTCATGAAATTCGCCGCCTTTAGGGGGGAAAGAAAATTGTTTGAAGACAGGAATGAACGGAGGCGTATTAAAGTGAATTCTGTGGATTTTCACACTAGTGTGGTCTAGTAACAGTGACGGTCTTGCTTAATTTCGATTGTCAAGAGGTGACAGAAGAGTTTTCGATTTCGTAAAGCAACCAAGGATAGTTCCCTAGTCTTCTTCTCTTAAATGTATGGGCCACCGGTAGCCTAGCCCCAGACACCACAATGTCGAGGGGAATAACATGACACCGTCAATCTAGTTTTCCTTTATTCACGTTTAAATCATTTCGTAACATGTTATCCTGATCTGCTTATTCAATTTAATCATTAATAACTTCGTAATGTTTGTCAGTGATGCAAGCTATGCCGAAAGCAAGAAGATAATGATACCATCCACTACAATATGAAGGTGTAATATCCAACATAAACATCTCTATAAAGAAGTTCTACCAAGTCAACACTGATAAAGTAATTTAAATTTTTATATCTCCTTTCTTCCTGTCATACGTCTAAACTCACACTCTACCTGCATTACACGATGAATCATAACACTCAGACGATGACAAGTGAATAGTACGTTACTTATAATTATATGAGAGTATCACGCATAAAATACCTAAAATCGTTCACGTCCTGAATGAGTTGCATGATTATGCTTTGAACTGCCATGTTAAATATACTTTAGTGTTAGAAAAATGATTGACAGTTAATACTTATCACAATTTGAAAAACTAATGCAGGCATGACAAAGAGAAGTCAAGGTAATGTCTTTTAATGCGCAGATCAGTGCAAAGAATATGTCTTTAGCAAAAACAACATAAAACATTCTAAAACTAATGGATCAAAGGATTTCTGGATTTATTTTTCTTTTATGTGACCGTTAGACAGGCTTGCTAAGTTTGGCGGTCACCTTGTACGCTGAATAGGTTACTGAAGAATGCATCTTAGCTTTTCAAATGAAGGAGTCTTTCTAAATCTGAAAAAAAAAAAATAAAACGTAATTATGGAGAAAGCAAGAACAGAGTATGAGTCAGTATAAAAGTGGTGAATATTAATTTATTTTGTTGCAGCTGTCACCAGAACACTCATGTGTCTGTGGAAAGAAAAATGAGTTTTGACGAAAAGTGAGAAGAAAAAAGGGAAGGCGGGTTACCGGACACCTGATCCCGGTCTCCCAGAATCAGAGTTTAAGAGCCAGTACCAACCCTCTCTCCTCCCCTAAAATCTTTAGCACAGTGACGTTTACATAAAGTTAGCAACAGACCGACTGTTTTATTTTATATAGGAGAGTCCCTTGAAATGAAACGGTTTATGAAAGCTACATGTAGCATTTCCGGTTTCATAAGTCTACCTTCACCTTGACAAAAATGTCTGGTGAGAACAGAAAGAAAAGAGAGAAGATCTCATTAGATATTAGGGTCTATGAATTTTCTAATAAAGGCAGTAAACACCCACCCTTTCCTATCCATTTCTGAAATGAACCAGAAATATTTTTTGTGTTATATTGCGAAACACACACACACACACACACACACACACACACACACACACACACACACACACCGCTCGCTGGCGCAGTGGTAAACATCACGCTTGCCATCTGGTAGACGGGAGTTCGCGCCTCGCTGAGGTTGTGAAAAGTTTCACTGACGAAGTGGGTGGTATCTGTCCGCCTTTAGCAAGGGGACGGCTGTGTCTGTGTGTGTGAAGGTCTCAGTCTTGCCCTTAGATCGGACTATATGAGCTCTCAGCACCCCTCCGGGAGGTTAAAAGCTGATGATCACGACCATCAATTGATCCTGACCGACAAGGTGAATTACACACACACACACACACACACACACACACACACACACACACAAACACAGTCATATATCACCTCGCCCTCTAAGGCGGGAGGTAAAAATTAATAAAACTCATCGAAATATACCCGCAGCGTTAATCAAAAAGACTTTCCACATCAAAAGAGGTATGCAGGCTGGTATTCGGTCTTTTTCTTATCAAATCCTATCTAAAAGTAATGGTCGTCACATATCGAAACAGTTGCTATTTCCTGAAGGTTTTATGAAAGTTCGTCCACAACGCATCGAGATTTGAATAGAAATGGGTGGGAGGGAAAATCAGAAAAGAGCTTTTCATTGTTCCGTTGCTATTTCCAGACGGCTGCACCTACGGTACGGGAGACTTTCTGAACTGGATTGATTGGACACAGGAATCATCGACTTCTCCGCCTCTTTGAGGGGAAAGAAAATTGTCTGAAGACAGGAATGAACGGAGGCGTATTAAAGTGAATTCTGTGGATTTTCACACTAGTGTGGTCTAGTAACAGTGACGGTCTTGCATAATTTCGATTGTCAAGAGGTGACAGGAGAGTTTTCGATTTCGTAAAGCAACCAAGGATAGTACACTAGTCTTCTTCTCTTAAATATATTGGCCACCGGTAGCCTAGCCCCAGACCCCACAATGTCGAGGGGAATAACATGACACGGACAATCTAGTTTTCCTTTATTCACGTTTAAATCATTTCGTAACATGTTATCCTGATCTGCTTATTCAATTTAATCATTAATAACTTCGTAATGTTTGTCAGTGATGCAAGCTGTGCCGAAAGCAAGAAGATAATGATACCATCCTCTACAATATGAAGGTGTAATATCCAACATAAACATCTCTATAAAGAAGTTCTACCAAGTCAACACTGATAAAGTAATTTAAATTTCTATCTCTGCTTTCTTCCTGTCATCTGTCTAAACTCACACTCTTCCTGTATTACACGATGAATCATAACACTCAGACGATGACAAGTGAATCGTACGTTACTTATAATTATATGAGAGTATCACGCATAAAATACCAAAAATCGATCACGTCCTGAATGAGTTGCAGGATTATGCTTTAAACTGCCAAGTTAAATATAATTTAGTGTTAGAAAAATGATTGACAGTTAATACTTATCACAATTTGAAAAACTAATGCAGGCATAACAAAGAAAGGTCAAGGTAATGTTTTTTAATGCGCATTTCAGTGCAAAGAATGTGTCTTTAGCAAGAACAACATAAAACATTGTAAACCTAATCGATGAAAGAATTTCTGGACTTATTTTTTCTTGTATGTGACCGTTAGGAAGGCTTTCTAAGTTTGGAGGTCACCTTGTACACTGAATAGGTTACTGAAGACTGCAACTTAGCTTTAGATCAAGGAGTCTTTTTAAATCTGAAGAAAAAAAAAAACGAAATTATGGAGAAAGCAAGAACAGAGTATTAGTCAGTATCCAAAAGAGGTGAATAATATTTTATATTGTTGCAGCTGTTACAAGAATAGGCATATGTCTGTGCAAAGAAAAATGATTTTTAACGAAAACTGAGAAAAAAAAAAAAAAGGGGAGGCGGGTTACCGGACACCTGATCCCGGTCTCCCAGAATCAGAGTTTAAGAGCCAGTACCAACCCTCTCTCCTCCCCTAAAATCTTTAGCACAGTGACGTTTACATAAAGTTAGCAACAGACCTACTGTTTTATTTTATATCGGAGAGTCCCTTGAAATGAAACGGTTTATGACAGCTACATGTAACATTTCCGGTTTCATAAGTCTACCTTCACCTGGACAAAAATGTCTGGTGAGAACAGGAATACAAGAGAATAGATCTCTTTAGATGTTAGGGCCTAACAATTTTCTAATAGAGGCAGTAAACACCCACCCTTTCCTATACATTTATGAAATAAACCAAAAATATTTTTTGTGTTATATTGCGAACCAGCACACACACACACACACACACACACACACACACACAGACAAATAATACCCGCCCTCCTAAAGGCGGGAGGTAAAAATTAGTAAAACTCTTCGAAATATACCCGCACCTTTTATCAAAAAGCCTTTCCACATCAAAAAATATATGGAGGCTGGTATTCGGTCGTTTTCTTATCAAATCCTATCTAAAAGTAATGGTCGTCACATATCGAAACAGTTGCTATTTCCTGAAGGTTTTATAAAAGTTCGTCCACAACGCATCGATATTTGAATAGGTATGGGTGGGAGGGAAAATCAGAAAAGAGCTTTTTATTGTACCGTTGCTATTTCCAGAAGGCTGCACCTACGGTACGGGAGACTTTCTAAACTGGATTGATTAGACACAATATTCATGAAATTCGCCGCCTTTAGGGGGGAAAGAAAATTGTTTGAAGACAGGAATGAACGGAGGCGTATTAAAGTGAATTCTGTGGATTTTCACACTAGTGTGGTCTAGTAACAGTGACGGTCTTGCTTAATTTCGATTGTCAAGAGGTGACAGAAGAGTTTTCGATTTCGTAAAGCAACCAAGGATAGTTCCCTAGTCTTCTTCTCTTAAATGTATGGGCCACCGGTAGCCTAGCCCCAGACACCACAATGTCGAGGGGAATAACATGACACCGTCAATCTAGTTTTCCTTTATTCACGTTTAAATCATTTCGTAACATGTTATCCTGATCTGCTTATTCAATTTAATCATTAATAACTTCGTAATGTTTGTCAGTGATGCAAGCTATGCCGAAAGCAAGAAGATAATGATACCATCCTCTACAATATGAAGGTGTAATATCCAATATAAACATCTCTATAAAGAAGTTCTACCAAGTCAACATTGATAAAGTAATTTAAATTTTTATATCTCCTTTCTTCCTGTCATCTGTCTAAACTCACACTCTTCCTGTATTACACGATGAATCATAACACTCAGACGATGACAAGTGAATCGTACGTTACTTATAATTATATGAGAGTATCACGCATAAAATACCAAAAATCGATCACGTCCTGAATGAGTTGCATGATTATGCTTTAAACTGCCAAGTTAAATATAATTTAGTGTTAGAAAAATGATTGACAGTTAATACTTATCACAATTTGAAAAACTAATGCAGGCATGACAAAGAGAAGTCAAGGTAATGTTTTTAAATGCGCAGTTCAGTGCAAAGAATGTGTCTTTAGGAAGAACAACATAAAACATTCTAAACCTAATCGATGAAAGGATTTCTGGACTTATTTTTTCTTTTATGTGACCGTTAGGAAGGCTTTCTAAGTTTGGAGGTCACCTTGTACACTGAATAGGTTACTGAAGACTGCAACTTAGCTCTTTAGATCAAGGAGTCTTTTTAAATCTGAAGAAAAAAAAAAAACGAAATTATGGAGAAAGCAAGAACAGAGTATTAGTCAGTATCCAAAAGTGGTGAATAATATTTTATATTGTTGCAGCTGTTACAAGAATAGGCATATGTCTGTGCAAAGAAAAATGATTTTTAACGAAAACTGAGAGAAAAAAAAAAAAAAGGGGAGGCGGGTTACCGGACACCTGATCCCGGTCTCCCAGAATCAGAGTTTAAGAGCCAGTACCAACCCTCTCTCCTCCCCTAAAATCTTTAGCACAGTGACGTTTACATAAAGTTAGTAACAGACCTACTGTTTTATTTTATATCGGAGAGTCCCTTGAAATGAAACGGTTTATGACAGCTACATGTAACATTTCCGGTTTCATAAGTCTACCTTCACCTGGACAAAAATGTCTGGTGAGAACAGGAATACAAGAGAATAGATCTCTTTAGATGTTAGGGCCTAACAATTTTCTAATAGAGGCAGTAAACACCCACCCTTTCCTATACATTTATGAAATGAACCAAAAATATTTTTTTGTGTTATATTGCGAAACAACACACACACACACACACACACACACACACACACACACACACACACACACACCGCTCGCTGGCGCAGTGGTAAACATCACGCTTGCCATCTGGTAGACGGGAGTTCGCGCCTCGCTGAGGTTGTGAAAAGTTTCACTGACGAAGTGGGTGGTATCTGTCCGCCTTTAGCAAGGGGACGGCTGTGTCTGTGTGTGTGAAGGTCTCAGTCTTGCCCTTAGATCGGACTATATGAGCTCTCAGCACCCCTCCGGGAGGTTAAAAGCTGATGATCACGACCATCAATTGATCCTTACCGACAAGGTGAATTACACACACACACACACACACACACACGGACACACACACAAACACAGTCATATATCACCTCGCCCTCCTAAAGGCGGGAGGTAAAAATTAGTAAAACTCTTCGAAATATACCCGCACCTTTTATCAAAAAGCCTTTCCACATCAAAAAATATATGGAGGCTGGTATTCGGTCGTTTTCTTATCAAATCCTATCTAAAAGTAATGGTCGTCACATATCGAAACAGTTGCTATTTCCTGAAGGTTTTATAAAAGTTCGTCTACAACGCATCGATATTTGAATAGGTATGGGTGGGAGGGAAAATCAGAAAAGAGCTTTTTATTGTACCGTTGCTATTTCCAGAAGGCTGCACCTACGGTACGGGAGACTTTCTAAACTGGATTGATTAGACACAATATTCATGAAATTCGCCGCCTTTAGAGGGGAAAGAAAATTGTTTGAAGACAGGAATGAACGGAGGCGTATTAAAGTGAATTCTGTGGATTTTCACACTAGTGTGGTCTAGTAACAGTGACGGTCTTGCTTAATTTCGATTGTCAAGAGGTGACAGAAGAGTTTTCGATTTCGTAAAGCAACCAAGGATAGTTCCCTAGTCTTCTTCTCTTAAATGTATGGGCCACCGGTAGCCTAGCCCCAGACACCACAATGTCGAGGGGAATAACATGACACCGTCAATCTAGTTTTCCTTTATTCACGTTTAAATCATTTCGTAACATGTTATCCTGATCTGCTTATTCAATTTAATCATTAATAACTTCGTAATGTTTGTCAGTGATGCAAGCTATGCCGAAAGCAAGAAGATAATGATACCATCCACTACAATATGAAGGTGTAATATCCAACATAAACATCTCTATAAAGAAGTTCTACCAAGTCAACACTGATAAAGTAATTTAAATTTTTATATCTCCTTTCTTCCTGTCATCCGTCTAAACTCACACTCTACCTGTATTACACGATGAATCATAACACTCAGACGATGACAAGTGAATCGTACGTTACTTATAATTATATGAGAGTATCACGCATAAAATACCTAAAATCGTTCACGTCCTGAATGAGTTGCATGATTATGCTTGAAACTGCCAAGTTAAATACAATTTAGTGTTAGAAAAATGATTGACAGTTAATACTTATCACATTTTGAAAAATTAATGCAGGCATGACAAAGAGATGTCAAGGTAATGTCTTCTGATGCGCAGTGCAGTGCAAAGAATGTGTCTTTACCAAGAACAACATAAAACATTCTAAACCTTATAGATCAAAAGATTTCTGGATTTTTTTTTTCTTTTATGTAACCGTTAGACAGGGTTGCTAAGTTTGGCGTTCACCTTGTACACTGAATAGGTTACTGAAGACTGCATCTTAGCTCTTTATATCAAGGAGTCTTTCTAAATTTGAAAAAAAAAAAAAAATTCATGGAGAGAGCAAGAACAGAGTATAAGTCAGTATCCAAAAGTGGTGAATATTATTTAATATTGTTGCAGCTATCAGCAGAACACTCACGTGTCTGTGGAAAGAAAAATGAGTTTTAACGAAAACTGTGAAGAAAAAAGGGGAGGCGGGTTACCGGACACCTGATCCCGGTCTCCCAGAATCAGAGTTTAAGAGCCAGTACCAACCCTCTCTCCTCCCCTAAAATCTTTAGCACAGTGACGTTTACATAAAGTTAGCAACAGACCGACTGTTTTATTTTATATCGGAGAGTCCTTTGAAATGAAACGGTTTATGACAGCTACATGTAACATTTCCGGTTTCATAAGTCTACCTTCACCTGGACAAAAATGTCTGGTTAAAACATGAATGCAAGAGAAAAAATCTCTTTAGATGTTACGGCCTAACAATTTTCTAATAAAGGCAGTAAACACCCACCCTTTCCTATCCATTTCTGAAATGAACCAGAAATATTTTTTGTGTTATATTGCGAAACACACACACACACACACACACACACACACACACACACACACACACACCGCTCGCTGGCGCAGTGGTAAACATCACGCTTGCCATCTGGTAGACGGGAGTTCGCGCCTCGCTGAGGTTGTGAAAAGTTTCACTGACGAAGTGGGTGGTATCTGTCCGCCTTTAGCAAGGGGACGGCTGTGTCTGTGTGTGTGAAGGTCTCAGTCTTGCCCTTAGATCGGACTATATGAGCTCTCAGCACCCCTCCGGGAGGTTAAAAGCTGATGATCACGACCATCAATTGATCCTGACCGACAAGGTGAATTACACACACACACACACACACACACACACACACACACACACACACACACGGACACACACACAAACACAGTCATATATCACCTCGCCCTCCTAAGGCGGGAGGTAAAAATTAATAAAACTCATCGAAATATACCCGCAGCGTTAATCAAAAAGACTTTCCACATCAAAAGATATATGCAGGCTGGTATTCGGTCTTTTTCTTATCAAATCCTATCTAAAAGTAATGGTCGTTACATATCGAAACAGTTGCTATTTCCTGAAGGTTTTATGAAAGTTCGTCCACAACGAATCGAGATTTGAATAGAAATGGGTGGGAGGGAAAATCAGAAAAGAGCTTTTCATTGTTCCGTTGCTATTTCCAGACGGCTGCACCTACGGTACGGGAGACTTTCTGAACTGGATTGATTGGACACAATATTCATGAAATTCTCCGCCTCTTTGAGGGGAAAGAAAATTGTTTGAAGACAGGAATGAACGGAGGCGTATTAAACTGAATTCTGTGGATTTTCACACTAGTGTGGTCTAGTAACAGTGACGGTCTTGCTTAATTTCGATTGTCAAGAGGTGACAGAAGAGTTTTCGATTTCGTAAAGCAACCAAGGATAGTTCCCTAGTCTTCTTCTCTTAAATGTATGGGCCACCGGTAGCCTAGCCCCAGACACCACAATGTCGAGGGGAATAACATGACACGGACAATCTAGTTTTCCTTTATTCACGTTTCAATCATTCCGTAACATGTTACCCTGATCTGCTTATTCAATTTAATCATTAATAACTTCGTAATGTTTTTCAGTGATGCAAGCTGTGCCGAAAGCAAGAAGATAATGATACCATCCTCTACAATATGAAGGTGTAATATCCAACATAAACATCTCTATAAAGAAGTTCTACCAAGTCACCACTGCTAAAGTAATTTAAATTTCTATGGCTGCTATCTTCCTGTCATCTGTCTAAACTCACACTCTTCCTATTACACGATGAATCATAACACTCAGACGATGACAAGTGAATCGTACTTTACTTATAATTATATGAGAGTATCACGCATAAAATACCAAAAATCGATTACGTCCTGAATGAGTTGCAGGATTATGCTTTAAACTACCAAGTTAAATATAATTTAGTTTTAGAAAAATGATTGACAGTTAATACTTATCACAATTTGAAAAACTAATGCAGGCATGACAAAGAGAAGTCAAGGTAATGTTTTTAAATGCGCAGTTCAGTGCAAAGAATGTGTCTTTAGCAAGAACAACATAAAACATTGTAAACCTAATCGATGAAAGAATTTCTGGACTTATTTTTTCTTGTATGTGACCGTTAGGAAGGCTTTCTAAGTTTGGAGGTCACCTTGTACACTGAATAGGTTACTGAAGACTGCAGCTTAGCTCTTTAGATCAAGGAGTCTTTTTAAATCTGAAGAAAAAAAAAACGAAATTATGGAGAAAGCAAGAACAGAGTATTAGTCAGTATCCAAAAGAGGTGAATAATATTTTATATTGTTGCAGCTGTTACAAGAATAGGCATATGTCTGTGCAAAGAAAAATGATTTTTAACGAAAACTGAGAAAAAAAAAAAAGGGGAGGCGGGTTACCGGACACCTGATCCCGGTCTCCCAGAATCAGAGTTTAAGAGCCAGTACCAACCCTCTCTCCTCCCCTAAAATCTTTAGCACAGTGACGTTTACATAAAGTTAGCAACAGACCTACTGTTTTATTTTATATCGGAGAGTCCCTTGAAATGAAACGGTTTATGACAGCTACATGTAACATTTCCGGTTTCATAAGTCTACCTTCACCTGGACAAAAATGTCTGGTGAGAACAGGAATACAAGAGAATAGATCTCTTTAGATGTTAGGGCCTAACAATTTTCTAATAGAGGCAGTAAACACCCACCCTTTCCTATACATTTATGAAATAAACAAAAAATATTTTTTTGTGTTATATTGCGAAACAACACACACACACACACACACACACACACACACACACACACACACAGTCAAATATCACCTCGCCCTCCTAAAGGCGGGAGGTAAAAATTAGTAAAACTCTTCGAAATATACCCGCACCTTTTATCAAAAAGCCTTTCCACATCAAAAAATATATGGAGGCTGGTATTCGGTCGTTTTCTTATCAAATCCTATCTAAAAGTAATGGTCGTCACATATCGAAACAGTTGCTATTTCCTGAAGGTTTTATGAAAGTTCGTCCACAACGCATCGATATTTGAATAGGTATGGGTGGGAGGGAAAATCAGAAAAGAGCTTTTCATTGTACCGTTGCTATTTCCAGACGGCTGCACCTACGGTACGGGAGACTTTCTAAACTGGATTGATTAGACACAATATTCATGAAATTCGCCGCCTTTAGGGGGGAAAGAAAATTGTTTGAAGACAGGAATGAACGGAGGCGTATTAAAGTGAATTCTGTGGATTTTCACACTAGTGTGGTCTAGTAACAGTGACGGTCTTGCTTAATTTCGATTGTCAAGAGGTGACAGAAGAGTTTTCGATTTCGTAAAGCAACCAAGGATAGTTCCCTAGTCTTCTTCTCTTAAATGTATGGGCCACCGGTAGCCTAGCCCCAGACACCACAATGTCGAGGGGAATAACATGACACCGTCAATCTAGTTTTCCTTTATTCACGTTTAAATCATTTCGTAACATGTTATCCTGATCTGCTTATTCAATTTAATCATTAATAACTTCGTAATGTTTGTCAGTGATGCAAGCTATGCCGAAAGCAAGAAGATAATGATACCATCCACTACAATATGAAGGTGTAATATCCAACATAAACATCTCTATAAAGAAGTTCTACCAAGTCAACACTGATAAAGTAATTTAAATTTTTATATCTCCTTTCTTCCTGTCATCTGTCTAAACTCACACTCTTCCTGTATTACACGATGAATCATAACACTCAGACGATGACAAGTGAATAGTACGTTACTTATAATTATATGAGAGTATCACGCATAAAATACCTAAAATCGTTCACGTCCTGAATGAGTTGCATGATTATGCTTTGAACTGCCATGTTAAATATACTTTAGTGTTAGAAAAATGATTGACAGTTAATACTTATCACAATTTGAAAAACTAATGCAGGCATGACAAAGAGAAGTCAAGGTAATGTCTTTTAATGCGCAGATCAGTGCAAAGAATGTGTCTTTAGCAAAAACAACATAAAACATTCTAAAACTAATGGATCAAAGGATTTCTGGATTTATTTTTCTTTTATGTGACCGTTAGACAGGCTTGCTAAGTTTGGCGGTCACCTTGTACGCTGAATAGGTTACTGAAGAATGCATCTTAGCTTTTCAAATGAAGGAGTCTTTCTAAATCTGAAAAAAAAAAAAAAAACGTAATTATGGAGAAAGCAAGAACAGAGTATGAGTCAGTATCCAAAAGTGGTGAATATTAATTTATTTTGTTGCAGCTGTCACCAGAACACTCATGTGTCTGTGGAAAGAAAAATGAGTTTTGACGAAAAGTGAGAAGAAAAAAGGGGAGGCGGGTTACCGGACACCTGATCCCGGTCTCCCAGAATCAGAGTTTAAGAGCCAGTACCAACCCTCTCTCCTCCCCTAAAATCTTTAGCACAGTGACGTTTACATAAAGTTAGCAACAGACCGACTGTTTTATTTTATATAGGAGAGTCCCTTGAAATGAAACGGTTTATGAAAGCTACATGTAACATTTCCGGTTTCATAAGTCTACCTTCACCTGGACAAAAATGTCTGGTGAGAACAGGAATAAAAGAGAGAAGATCTCTTTAGATATTAGGGTCTAAGAATTTTCTAATAAAGGCAGTAAACACCCACCCTTTCCTATCCATTTCTGAAATGAACCAGAAATATTTTTTGTGTTATATTGCGAAACAAACACACACACACACACACACACACACACACACACAGTCAAATATCACCTCGCCCTCCTAAAGACGGGAGGTAAAAATTACCAAAACTCTTCGAAATATACTCGCACCTTTTATCAAAAAGCCTTTCCACATCAAAAAATATATGGAGGCTGGTATTCGGTCGTTTTCTTATCAAATCCTATCTAAAAGTAATGGTCGTCACATATCGAAATAGTTGCTATTTCCTGAAGGTTTGATGAAAGTTCGTCCACAACGCATCGAGATTTGAATAGGAATGGGTGGGAGGGAAAATCAGAAAAGAGCTTTTCATTGTTCCGTTGCTATTTCCAGACGGCTGCACCTACGGTACGGGAGACTTTCTGAACTGGATTGATTGGACACAGGAATCATCGAGTTCTCCGCCTCTTTGAGGGGAAAGAAAATTGTCTGAAGACAGGAATGAACGGAGGCGTATTAAAGTGAATTCTGTGGATTTTCACACTAGTGTCGTCTAGTAACAGTGACGGTCTTGCATAATTTCGATTGTCAAGAGGTGACAGGAGAGTTTTCGATTTCGTAAAGCAACCAAGGATAGTACACTAGTCTTCTTCTCTTAAATATATTGGCCACCGGTAGCCTAGCCCCAGACCCCACAATGTCGAGGGGAATAACATGACACGGACAATCTAGTTTTCCTTTATTCACGTTTTAATCATTTCGTAATATGTTATCCTGATCTGCTTATTCAATTTAATCATTAATAACTTCGTAATGTTTGTCAGTGATGCAAGCTGTGCCGAAAGCAAGAAGATAATGATACCATCCTCTACAATATGAAGGTGTAATATCCAACATAAACATCTCTATAAAGAAGTTCTACCAAGTCACCACTGCTAAAGTAATTTAAATTTCTATGGCTGCTTTCTTCCTGTCATCTGTCTAAACTCACACTCTTCCTATTACACGATGAATCATAACACTCAGACGATGACAAGTGAATCGTACGTTACTTATAATTATATGAGAGTATCACGCATAAAATACCAAAAATCGATCACGTCCTGAATGAGTTGCAGGATTATGCTTTAAACTGCCAAGTTAAATATAATTTAGTGTTAGAAAAATGATTGACAGTTAATACTTATCACAATTTGAAAAACTAATGCAGGCATGACAAAGAGAAGTCAAGGTAATGTTTTTAAATGATCATTTCAGTGCAAAGAATGTGTCTTTAGCAAGAACAACATAAAACATTGTAAACCTAATCGATGAAAGAATTTCTGGACTTATTTTTTCTTGTATGTGACCGTTAGGAAGGCTTTCTAAGTTTGGAGGTCACCTTCTACACTGAATAGGTTACTGAAGACTGCAGCTTAGCTCTTTAGATCAAGGAGTCTTTTTAAATCTGAAGAAAAAAAAAAACGAAATTATGGAGAAAGCAAGAACAGAGTATTAGTCAGTATCCAAAAGAGGTGAATAATATTTTATATTGTTGCAGCTGTTACAAGAATAGGCATATGTCTGTGCAAAGAAAAATGATTTTTAACGAAAACTGAGAAAAAAAAAAAAAAGGGGAGGCGGGTTACCGGACACCTGATCCCGGTCTCCCAGAATCAGAGTTTAAGAGCCAGTACCAACCCTCTCTCCTCCCCTAAAATCTTTAGCACAGTGACGTTTACATAAAGTTAGCAACAGACCTACTGTTTTATTTTATATCGGAGAGTCCCTTGAAATGAAACGGTTTATGACAGCTACATGTAACATTTCCGGTTTCATAAGTCTACCTTCACCTGGACAAAAATGTCTGGTGAGAACAGGAATACAAGAGAATAGATCTCTTTAGATGTTAGGGCCTAACAATTTTCTAATAGAGGCAGTAAACACCCACCCTTTCCTATACATTTATGAAATAAACAAAAAATATTTTTTTGTGTTATATTGCGAAACAACACACACACACACACACACACACACACACACACACACACACACACACACACACACACACACACAGTCAAATATCACCTCGCCCTCCTAAAGGCGGGAGGTAAAAATTAGTAAAACTCTTCGAAATATACCCGCACCTTTTATCAAAAAGCCTTTCCACATCAAAAAATATATGGAGGCTGGTATTCGGTCGTTTTCTTATCAAATCCTATCTAAAAGTAATGGTCGTCACATATCGAAACAGTTGCTATTTCCTGAAGGTTTTATAAAAGTTCGTCTACAACGCATCGATATTTGAATAGGTATGGGTGGGAGGGAAAATCAGAAAAGAGCTTTTCATTGTACCGTTGCTATTTCCAGACGGCTGCACCTACGGTACGGGAGACTTTCTAAACTGGATTGATTAGACACAATATTCATGAAATTCGCCGCCTTTAGGGGGGAAAGAAAATTGTTTGAAGACAGGAATGAACGGAGGCGTATTAAAGTGAATTCTGTGGATTTTCACACTAGTGTGGTCTAGTAACAGTGACGGTCTTGCTTAATTTCGATTGTCAAGAGGTGACAGGAGAGTTTTCGATTTCGTAAAGCAACCAAGGATAGTACCCTAGTCTTCTTCTCTTAAATGTATGGGCCACCGGTAGCCTAGCCCCAGACACCACAATGTCGAGGGGAATAACATGACACCGTCAATCTAGTTTTCCTTTATTCACGTTTAAATCATTTCGTAACATGTTATCCTGATCTGCTTATTCAATTTAATCATTAATAACTTCGTAATGTTTGTCAGTGATGCAAGCTATGCCGAAAGCAAGAAGATAATGATACCATCCACTACAATATGAAGGTGTAATATCCAACATAAACATCTCTATAAAGAAGTTCTACCAAGTCAACACTGATAAAGTAATTTAAATTTTTATATCTCCTTTCTTCCTGTCATCTGTCTAAACTCACACTCTACCTGTATTACACGATGAATCATAACACTCAGACGATGACAAGTGAATCGTACGTTATTTATAATTATATGAGAGTACCACGCATAAAATACCTAAAATCGTTCATGTCCTGAATGAGTTGCATGATTATGCTTGAAACTGCCAAGTTAAATACAATTTAGTGTTAGAAAAATGATTGGCAGTTAATACTTATCACAATTTGAAAAACTAATGCAGGCATGACAAAGAGAAGTCAAGGTAATGTCTTTTAATGCGCAGTTCAGTGCAAAAAAAAGTGTTTTTAGCAAGAACAACATAAAACATTCTAAACCTAATGTATCAAAGGATTTCTGGATTTATTTTTCTTTTATGTGACCGTTAGACAGGCTTGCTAAGTTTGGCGATCACCTTGTACACTGAATAGGTTACTGAAGACTGCATCTTAGCTTTTCCGATGAAGGAGTCTTTCTAAATCTGAAAAAAAAAAAAAAAAAACATATTCATGGAGAAAGCAAGAACAGAGTATAAGTCAGTATCCAAAAGTGGTGAATATTATTTAATATTGTTGCAGCTATCAGCAGAACACTCACGTGTCTGTGGAAAGAAAAATGAGTTTTAACGAAAACTGTGAAGAAAAAAGGGGAGGCGGGTTACCGGACACCTGATCCCGGTCTCCCAGAATCAGAGTTTAAGAGCCAGTACCAACCCTCTCTCCTCCCCTAAAATCTTTAGCACAGTGACGTTTACATAAAGTTAGCAACAGACCGACTGTTTTATTTTATATAGGAGAGTCCCTTGAAATGAAACGGTTTATGAAAGCTACATGTAACATTTCCGGTTTCATAAGTCTACCTTCACCTGGACAAAAATGTCTGGTGAGAACAGGAATAAAAGAGAGATCTCTTTAGATATTAGGGTCTATGAATTTTCTAATAAAGGCAGTAAACACCCACCCTTTCCTATCCATTTCTGAAATGAACCAGAAATATTTTTTGTGTTATATTGCGAAACACACACACACACACACACACACACACACACACACACACACACACACACACACCGCTCGCTGACGCAGTGGTAAACATCACGCTTGCCATCTGGTAGACGGGAGTTCGCGCCTCGCTGAGGTTGTGAAAAGTTTCACTGACGAAGTGGGTGGTATCTGTCCGCCTTTAGCAAGGGGACGGCTGTGTCTGTGTGTGTGAAGGTCTCAGTCTTGCCCTTAGATCGGACTATATGAGCTCTCAGCACCCCTCCGGGAGGTTAAAAGCTGATGATCACGACCATCAATTGATCCTTACCGACAAGGTGAATTACACACACACACACACACACACACACACACACACACACACGGACACACACACAAACACAGTCATATGTTACCTCGCCCTCCTAGGGCGGGAGGTAAAAATTAATAAAACTCATCGAAATATACCTTCAGCGTTAATCAAAAAGACTTTCCACATCAAAAGATATATGCAGGCTGGTATTCGGTCGTTTTCTTATCAAATCCTATCTAAAAGTAATGGTCGTTACATATCGAAACAGTTGCTATTTCCTGAAGGTTTTATGAAAGTTCGTCCACAACGAATCGAGATTTGAATAGAAATGGGTGGGAGGGAAAATCAGAAAAGAGCTTTTCATTGTTCCGTTGCTATTTCCAGACGGCTGCACCTACGGTACGGGAGACTTTCTGAACTGGATTGATTGGACACAGGAATCATCGAGTTCTCCGCCTCTTTGAGGGGAAAGAAAATTGTCTGAAGACAGGAATGAACGGAGGCGTATTAAAGTGAATTCTGTGGATTTTCACACTAGTGTGCTCCAGTAACAGTGACGGTCTTGCATAATTTCGATTGTCAAGAGGTGACAGGAGAGTTTTCGATTTCGTAAAGCAACCAAGGATAGTACACTAGTCTTCTTCTCTTAAATATATTGGCCACCGGTAGCCTAGCCCCAGACCCCACAATGTCGAGGGGAATAACATGACACGGACAATCTAGTTTTCCTTTATTCACGTTTTAATCATTTCGTAATATGTTATCCTGATCTGCTTATTCAATTTAATCATTAATAACTTCGTAATGTTTGTCAGTGATGGAAGCTGTGCCGAAAGCAAGAAGATAATGATACCATCCTCTACAATATGAAGGTGTAATATCCAACATAAACATCTCTATAAAGAAGTTCTACCAAGTCAACACTGATAAAGTAATTTAAATTTCTATGTCTGCTTTCTTCCTGTCATCTGTCTAAACTCACACTCTACCTGTATTACACGATGAATCATAACACTCAGACGATGACAAGTGAATCGTACGTTACTTATAATTATATGAGAGTATCACGCATAAAATACCTAAAATCGTTCACGTCCTGAATGAGTTGCATGATTATGCTTTGAACTGCCACGTTAAATATACTTTAGTGTTAGAAAAATGATTGACAGTTAATACTTATCACAATTTGAAAAACTAATGCAGGCATGACAAAGAGAAGTCAAGGTAATGTCTTTTAATGCGCAGTTCAGTGCAAAGAATGTGTCCTTAGCAAAAACAACATAAAACATTCTAAACCTAATGGATCAAAGGATTTCTGGATTTATTTTTCTTTTATGTGACCGTTAGACAGGCTTGCTAAGTTTGGCGGTCACCTTGTACACTGAATAGGTTACTGAAGAATGCATCTTAGCTTTTCACATGAAGGAGTCTTTCTAAACCTGAAAAAAAAAAAAAAAAAACGTAATTATGGAGAAAGCAAGAACAGAGTATGAGTCAGTATCCAAGAGTGGTGAATATTATTTTATTTTGTTGCAGCTCTCACTAGAACACTTATGTGTCTGTGGAAAGAAAAATGAGTTTTAACGAAAACTGAGAAGAAAAAAGGGGAGGCGGGTTACCGGACACCTGATCCCGGTCTCCCAGAATCAGAGTTTAAGAGCCAGTACCAACCCTCTCTCCTCCCCTAAAATCTTTAGCACAGTGACGTTTACATAAAGTTAGCAACAGACCGACTGTTTTATTTTATATAGGAGAGTCCCTTGAAATGAAACGGTTTATGAAAGCTACATGTAACATTTCCGGTTTCATAAGTCTACCTTCACCTGGACAAAAATGTCTGGTGAGAACAGGAATAAAAGAGAGAAGATCTCTTTAGATATTAGGGTCTAAGAATTTTCTAATAAAGGCAGTAAACACCCACCCTTTCCTATCCATTTCTGAAATGAACCAGAAATATTTTTTGTGTTATATTGCGAAACACACACACACACACACACACACACACACACACACCGCTCGCTGGCGCAGTGGTAAACATCACGCTTGCCATCTGGTAGACGGGAGTTCGCGCCTCGCTGAGGTTGTGAAAAGTTTCACTGACGAAGTGGGTGGTCTCTGTCCGCCTTTAGCAAGGGGACGGCTGTGTGTGTGTGTGTGTGTGAAGGTCACAGCCTTGCCCTTAGATCGGACTATATGAGCTCTCAGCTCCCCTCCGGGAGGGTAAAAGCTGATGATCACGACCATCAATTGATCCTGACCGACAAGGTGAATTACACACACACACACACACACACACACACACACACACACACGGACACACACACAAACACAGTCATATATCACCTCGCCCTCCTAAGGCGGGAGGTAAAAATTAATAAAACTCATCGAAATATACCCGCAGCGTTAATCAAAAAGACTTTCCACATCAAAAGATATATGAAGGCTGGTATTCGGTCTTTTTCTTATCAAATCCTATCTAAAAGTAATGGTCGTTACATATCGAAACAGTTGCTATTTTCTGAAGGTTTTATGAAAGTTCGTCCACAACGAATCGAGATTTGAATAGAAATGGTTGGGAGGGAAAATCAGAAAAGAGCTTTTCATTGTTCCGTTGCTATTTCCAGATGGCTGCACCTACGGTACGGGAGACTTTCTGAACTGGATTGATTGGACACAGGAATCATCGAGTTCTCCGCCTCTTTGAGGGGAAAGAAAATTGTTTGAAGACAGGAATGAACGGAGGCGTATTAAACTGAATTCTGTGGATTTTCACACTAGTGTGGTCTAGTAACAGTGACGGTCTTGCATAATTTCGATTGTCAAGAGGTGACAGGAGAGTTTTCGATTTCGTAAAGCAACCAAGGATAGTACACTAGTCTTCTTCTCTTAAATATATTGGCCACCGGTAGCCTAGCCCCAGACCCCACAATGTCGAGGGGAATAACATGACACGGACAATCTAGTTTTCCTTTATTCACGTTTAAATCATTCCGTAACATGTTATCCTGATCTGCTTATTCAATTTAATCATTAATAACTTCGTAATGTTTGTCAGTGATGCAAGCTGTGCCGAAAGCAAGAAGATAATGATACCATCCTCTACAATATGAAGGTGTAATATCCAACATAAACATCTCTATAAAGAAGTTCTACCAAGTCACCACTGCTAAAGTAATTTAAATTTCTATGGCTGCTTTCTTCCTGTCATCTGTCTAAACTCACACTCTTCCTATTACACGATGAATCATAACACTCAGACGATGACAAGTGAATCGTACGTTACTTATAATTATATGAGAGTATCACGCATAAAATACCAAAAATCGATCACGTCCTGAATGAGTTGCAGGATTATGCTTTAAACTGCCAAGTTAAATATAATTTAGTGTTAGAAAAATGATTGACAGTTAATACTTATCACAATTTGAAAAACTAATGCAGGCATGACAAAGAGAAGTCAAGGTAATGTTTTTAAATGCTCATTTCAGTGCAAAGAATGTGTCTTTAGCAAGAACAACATAAAACATTGTAAACCTAATCGATGAAAGAATTTCTGGACTTATTTTTTCTTTTATGTGACCGTTAGGAAGGCTTTCTAAGTTTGGAGGTCACCTTGTACACTGAATAGGTTACTGAAGACTGCAGCTTAGCTCTTTAGATCAAGGAGTCTTTTTAAATCTGAAGAAAAAAAAAACGAAATTATGGAGAAAGCAAGAACAGAGTATTAGTCAGTATCCAAAAGAGGTGAATAATATTTTATATTGTTGCAGCTGTTACAAGAATAGGCATATGTCTGTGCAAAGAAAAATGATTTTTAACGAAAACTGAGAAAAAAAAAAAAAAGGGGAGGCGGGTTACCGGACAATTGATCCCTCTCTCCCAGAAGCAGAGATTAAGAGCCAGTACCAACCCTCTCTTCTTCCTTTAAAATATTTAGCACAGTGACGTTTACATGAAGTTAGTAACAGACCTACTGTTTTATTTTATATCGGAGAGTCCCTTGAAATGAAACGGTTTATGACAGCTACATGTAACATTTCCGGTTTCATAAGTCTACCTTCACCTGGACAAAAATGTCTGGTGAGAACAGGAATACAAGAGAATAGATCTCTTTAGATGTTAGGGCCTAACAATTTTCTAATAGAGGCAGTAAACACCCACCCTTTCCTATACATTTATGAAATGAACCAAAAATATTTTTTGTGTTATATTGCGAAACAACACACACACACACACACACACACACACACACACACACACACACACACACACACACCGCTCGCTGACGCAGTGGTAAACATCACGCTTGCCATCTGGTAGACGGGAGTTCGCGCCTCGCTGAGGTTGTGAAAAGTTTCACTGACGAAGTGGGTGGTCTCTGTCCGCCTTTAGCAAGGGGACGGCTGTGTGTGTGTGTGTGTGAAGGTCACAGCCTTGCCCTTAGATCGGACTATATGAGCTCTCAGCTCCCCTCCGGGAGGGTAAAAGCTGATGATCACGACCATCAATTGATCTTGACCGACAAGGTGAATTACACACACACACACACACACACAGACACACACACACACGGACACACACAGAAACACAGTCATATATCACCTCGCCCTCCTAAAGGCGGGAGGTAAAAATTAGTAAAACTCTTCGAAATATACCCGCACCTTTTATCAAAAAGCCTTTCCACATCAAAAAATATATGGAGGCTGGTATTCGGTCGTTTTCTTATCAAATCCTATCTAAAAGTAATGGTCGTCACATATCGAAACAGTTGCTATTTCCTGAAGGTTTTATGAAAGTTCGTCCACAACGCATCGATATTTGAATAGGTATGGGTGGGAGGGAAAATCAGAAAAGAGCTTTTCATTGTACCGTTGCTATTTCCAGACGGCTGCACCTACGGTACGGGAGACTTTCTAAACTGGATTGATTAGACACAATATTCATGAAATTCGCCGCCTTTAGGGGGGAAAGAAAATTGTTTGAAGACAGGAATGAACGGAGGCGTATTAAAGTGAATTCTGTGGATTTTCACACTAGTGTGCTCCAGTAACAGTGACGGTCTTGCATAATTTCGATTGTCAAGAGGTGACAGGAGAGTTTTCGATTTCGTAAAGCAACCAAGGATAGTACACTAGTCTTCTTCTCTTAAATGTATGGGCCACCGGTAGCCTAGCCCCAGACCCCACAATGTCGAGGGGAATAACATGACACGGACAATCTAGTTTTCCTTTATTCACGTTTAAATCATTTCGTAACATGTTATCCTGATCTGCTTATTCAATTTAATCATTAATAACTTCGTAATGTTTGTCAGTGATGCAAGCTATGCCGAAAGCAAGAAGATAATGATACCATCCACTACAATATGAAGGTGTAATATCCAACATAAACATCTCTATAAAGAAGTTCTACCAAGTCAACACTGATAAAGTAATTTAAATTTTTATATCTCCTTTCTTCCTGTCATACGTCTAAACTCACACTCTACCTGCATTACACGATGAATCATAACACTCAGACGATGACAAGTGAATAGTACGTTACTTATAATTATATGAGAGTATCACGCATAAAATACCTAAAATCGTTCACGTCCTGAATGAGTTGCATGATTATGCTTTGAACTGCCACGTTAAATATACTTTAGTGTTAGAAAAATGATTGACAGTTAATACTTATCACAATTTGAAAAACTAATGCAGGCATGACAAAGAGAAGTCAAGGTAATGTCTTTTAATGCGCAGATCAGTGCAAAGAATGTGTCTTTAGCAAAAACAACATAAAACATTCTAAAACTAATGGATCAAAGGATTTCTGGATTTATTTTTCTTTTATGTGACCGTTAGACAGGCTTGCTAAGTTTGGCGGTCACCTTGTACGCTGAATAGGTTACTGAAGAATGCATCTCAGCTTTTCAAATGAAGGAGTCTTTCTAAATCTGAAAAAAAATAAAATAAAACGTAATTATGGAGAAAGCAAGAACAGAGTATAAGTCAGTATCCAAAAGTGGTGAATATTAATTT
>NC_136982.1:11424497-11506997 GCF_032717465.1 Coenobita brevimanus
ACAATGTCGAGGGGAATAACATGACACGGACAATCTAGTTTTCCTTTATTCACGTTTTAATCATTTCGTAATATGTTATCCTGATCTGCTTATTCAATTTAATCATTAATAACTTCGTAATGTTTGTCAGTGATGGAAGCTGTGCCGAAAGCAAGAAGATAATGATACCATCCTCTACAATATGAAGGTGTAATATCCAACATAAACATCTCTATAAAGAAGTTCTACCAAGTCACCACTGCTAAAGTAATTTAAATTTCTATGTCTGCTTTCTTCCTGTCATCTGTCTAAACTCACACTCTACCTGTATTACACGATGAATCATAACACTCAGACGATGACAAGTGAATCGAACGTTACTTATAATTATATGAGAGTATCACGCATAAAATACCAAAAATCGATCACGTCCTAAATGAGTTGCATGATTATGCTTTAAACTGCCAAGTTAAATATAATTTAGTGTTAGAAAAATGATTGACAGTTAATACTTATCACAATTTGAAAAACTAATGAAGGCATGACAAAGAGAAGTCAAGGTAATGTTTTTAAATGCGCAGTTCAGTGCAAAGAATGTGTCTTTAGCAAGAACAACATAAAACATTGTAAACCTAATCGATGAAAGGATTTCTGGACTTATTTTTTCTTTCATGTGACCGTTAGGAAGGCTTTCTAAGTTTGGAGGTCACCTTGTACACTGAATAGGTTACTGAAGACTGCAGCTTAGCTCTTTAGATCAAGGAGTCTTTTTAAATCTGAAGGGAAAAAAAAACGAAATTATGGAGAAAGCAAGAACAGAGTATTAGTCAGTATCCAAAAGTGGTGAATAATATTTTATATTGTTGCAGCTGTTACAAGAATAGGCATATGTCTGTGCAAAGAAAAATGATTTTTAACGAAAACTGAGAAAAAAAAAAAGGGGAGGCGGGTTACCGGACACCTGATCCCGGTCTCCCAGAATCAGAGTTTAAGAGCCAGTACCAACCCTCTCTCCTCCCCTAAAATCTTTAGCACAGTGACGTTTACATAAAGTTAGTAACAGACCTACTGTTTTATTTTATATCGGAGAGTCCCTTGAAATGAAACGGTTTATGACAGCTAAATGTAACATTTCCGGTTTCATAAGTCTACCTTCACCTGGACAAAAATGTCTGGTGAGAACAGGAATACAAGAGAATAGATCTCTTTAGATGTTAGGGCCTAACAATTTTCTAAAAGAGGCAGTAAACACCCACCCTTTCCTATACATATATGAAATAAACCAAAAATATTTTTTGTGTTACATTGCGAAACAACACACACACACACACACACACACACACACACACACACACACACAGTCAAATATCACCTCGCCCTCCTAAAGGCGGGAGGTAAAAATTAGTAAAACTCTTCGAAATATACCCGCACCTTTTATCAAAAAGCCTTTCCACATCAAAAAATATATGGAGGCTGGTATTCGGTCGTTTTCTTATCAAATCCTATCTAAAAGTAATGGTCGTCACATATCGAAACAGTTGCTATTTCCTGAAGGTTGTATGAAAGTTCCTCTAAAACGCATCGATATTTGAATAGGTATGGGTGGGAGGGAAAATCAGAAAAGAGCTTTTCATTGTACCGTTGCTATTTCCAGACGGCTGCACCTACGGTACGGGAGACTTTCTAAACTGGATTGATTAGACACAATATTCATGAAATTCGCCGCCTTTAGGGGGGAAAGAAAATTGTTTGAAGACAGGAATGAACGGAGGCGTATTAAAGTGAATTCTGTGGATTTTCACACTAGTGTGCTCCAGTAACAGTGACGGTCTTGCATAATTTCGATTGTCAAGAGGTGACAGGAGAGTTTTCGATTTCGTAAAGCAACCAAGGATAGTACACTAGTCTTCTTCTCTTAAATGTATGGGCCACCGGTAGCCTAGCCCCAGACACCACAATGTCGAGGGGAATAACATGACACCGTCAATCTAGTTTTCCTTTATTCACGTTTAAATCATTTCGTAACATGTTATCCTGATTTGCTTATCCAATTTAATCATTAATAACTTAGTAATGTTTGTCAGTGATGCAAGCTATGCCGAAAGCAAGAAGATAATGATACCATCCACTACAATATGAAAGTGTAATATCCAACATAAACATCTCTATAAAGAAGTTCTACCAAGTCAACACTGATAAAGTAATTTAAATTTTTATATCTCCTTTCTTCCTGTCATACGTCTAAACTCACACTCTACCTGTATTACACGATGAATCATAACACTCAGACGATGACAAGTGAATCGTACGTTACTTATAATTCTATGAGAGTATCACGCATAAAATACCTAAAATCGTTCACGTCCTGAATGAGTTGCATGATTATGCTTTGAACTGCCACGTTAAATATACTTTAGTGTTAGAAAAATGATTGACAGTTAATACTTATCACAATTTGAAAACTAATGCAGGCATGAGAAAGAGAAGTCAAGGTAATGTCTTTTAATGCGCAGATCAGTGCAAAGAATGTGTCCTTAGCAAAAACAACATAAAACATTCTAAACCTAATGGATCAAAGGATTTCTGGATTTATTTTTCTTTTATGTGACCGTTAGACAGGCTTGCTAAGTTTGGCGGTCACCTTGTACGCTGAATAGGTTACTGAAGAATGCATCTTAGCTTTTCAAATCAAGGAGTCTTTCTAAATCTGAAAAAAAAAAAAAAAACGTAATTATGGAGAAAGCAAGAACAGTGTATGAGTCAGTATCCAAAAGTGGTGAATATTAATTTATTTTGTTGCAGCTGTCACCAGAACACTCATGTGTCTGTGGAAAGAAAAATGAGTTTTGACGAAAAGTGAGAAGAAAAAAGGGGAGGCGGGTTACCGGACACCTGATCCCGGTCTCCCAGAATCAGAGTTTAAGAGCCAGTACCAACCCTCTCTCCTCCCCTAAAATCTTTAGGACAGTGACGTTTACATAAAGTTAGCAACAGACCGACTGTTTTATTTTATATAGGAGAGTCCCTTGAAATGAAACGGTTTATGAAAGCTACATGTAACATTTCCGGTTTCATAAGTCTACCTTCAACTGGACAAAAATGTCTGGTGAGAACAGGAATTAAAGAGAGAAGATCTCTTTAGATATTAGGGTCTAAGAATTTTCTAATAAAGGCAGTAAACACCCACCCTTTCCTATCCATTTCTGAAATTAACCAGAAATATTTTTTGTGTTATATTGCGAAACACACACACACACACACACACACACACACACACACACACACACCGCTCGCTGACGCAGTGGTAAACATCACGCTTGCCATCTGGTAGACGGGAGTTCGCGCCTCGCTGAGGTTGTGAAAAGTTTCACTGACGAAGTGGGTGGTCTCTGTCCGCCTTTAGCAAGGGGACGGCTGTGTGTGTGTGTGTGTGTGAAGGTCACAGCCTTGCCCTTAGATCGGACTATATGAGCTCTCAGCTCCCCTCCGGGAGGGTAAAAGCTGATGACCACGACCATCAATTGATCTTGACCGACAAGGTGAATTACACTCACACACACAGACACACACACACACGGACACACACAGAAACACAGTCATATATCACCTCGCTCTCCGAAGGAGGGAGGTAAAAATTAATAAAACTCATCGAAGTATACCCGCAGCGTTAATCAAAAAGACTTTCCACATCAAAAGATATATGCATGCTGGTATTCGGTCGTTTTGTTATCAAATCCTATCTAAAAGAAATGGTCGTAACATATCGAAATAGTTGCTATTTCCTGAAGGTTTGATGAAAGTTCGTCCACAACGCATCGAGATTTGAATAGGAATGGGTGGGAGGGAAAATCAGAAAAGAGCTTTTCATTGTTCCGTTGCTATTTCCAGACGGCTGCACCTACGGTACGGGAGACTTTCTGAACTGGATTGATTGGACACAGGAATCATCGACTTCTCCGCCTCTTTGAGGGGAAAGAAAATTGTCTGAAGACAGGAATGAACGGAGGCGTATTAAAGTGAATTCTGTGGATTTTCACACTAGTATGGTCTAGTAACAGTGACGGTCTTGCATAATTTCGATTGTCAAGAGGTGACAGGGGAGTTTTCGATTTCGTAAAGCAACCAAGGATAGTACACTAATCTTCTTCTCTTAAATATATTGGCCACCGGTAGCCCAGCCGCAGACCCCACAATGTCGAGGGGAATAACATGACACGGACAATCTAGTTTTCCTTTATTCACGTTTAAATCATTTCGTAACATGTTATCCTGATCTGCTTATTCAATTTAATCATTAATAACTTCGTAATGTTTGTCAGTGATGCAAGCTGTGCCGAAAGCAAAAAGATAATGATACCATCCTCTACAATATGAAGGTTTAATATCTAACATAAACATCTCTATAAAGACGTTCTACCAAGTCGCCACTGCTAAAGTAATTTAAATTTCTATGTCTTCTTTCTTCCTGTCATCTGTCTAAACTCACTCTCTTCCTGTATTACACGATGAATCATAACACTCAGACGATGACAAGTGAATCGTACGTTACTTATAATTATATGAGAGTATCACGCATTAAATACCAAAAATCGATCACGTCCTGAATGAGTTGCATGATTATGCTTTAAACTGCCAAGTTAAATATAATTTAGTGTTAGAAAAATGATTGACAGTTAATACTTATCACAATTTGAAAAACTAATGCAGGCATAACAAAGAGAAGTCAAGGTAATGTTTTTAAATGCGCAGTTCAGTGCAAAGAATGTGTCTTTAGCAAGAACAACATAAAACATTGTAAACCTAATCGATGAAAGGATTTCTGGACTTATTTTTTCTTTTATGTGACCGTTAGGAAGGCTTTCTAAGTTTGGAGGTCACCTTGTACACTGAATAGGTTACTGAAGACTGCAGCTTAGCTCTTTAGATCAAGGAGTCTTTTTAAATCTGAAGGGAAAAAAAAACGAAATTATGGAGAAAGCAAGAACAGAGTATTAGTCAGTATCCAAAAGTGGTGAATAATATTTTATATTGTTGCAGCTGTTACAAGAATAGGCATATGTCTGTGCAAAGAAAAATGATTTTTAACGAAAACTGAGAAAAAAAAAAAAAGGGGAGGCGGGTTACCGGACACCTGATCCCGGTCTCCCAGAATCAGAGTTAAGGAGCCAGTACCAACCCTCTCTCCTCCCCTAAAACCTTTAGCACAGTGACGTTTACATAAAGTTAGTAACAGACCTACTGTTTTATTTTATATCGGAGAATCCCTTGAAATGAAACGGTTTATGACAGCTAAATGTAACATTTCCGGTTTCATAAGTCTACCTTCACCTGGACAAAAATGTCTGGTGAGAACAGGAATACAAGAGAATAGATCTCTTTAGATGTTAGGGCCTAACAATTTTCTAATAGAGGCAGTAAACACCCACCCTTTCCTATACATTTATGAAATAAACCAAAAATATTTTTTGTGTTATATTGCGAAACAACACACACACACACACACACACACACACACACACACACACACACACACACACACACACACACAGTCAAATATCACCTCGCCCTCCTAAAGGCGGGAGGTAAAAATTAGTAAAACTCTTCGAAATATACCCGCACCTTTTATCAAAAAGCCTTTCCACATCAAAAAATATATGGAGGCTGGTATTCGGTCGTTTTCTTATCAAATCCTATCTAAAAGTAATGGTCGTCACATATCGAAACAGTTGCTATTTCCTGAAGGTTGTATGAAAGTTCGTCCACAACGCATCGATATTTGAATAGGTATGGGTGGGAGGGAAAATCAGAAAAGAGCTTTTCATTGTACCGTTGCTATTTCCAGACGGCTGCACCTACGGTACGGGAGACTTTCTAAACTGGATTGATTAGACACAATATTCATGAAATTCGCCGCCTTTAGGGGGGAAAGAAAATTGTTTGAAGACAGGAATGAACGGAGGCGTATTAAAGTGAATTCTGTGGATTTTCACACTAGTGTGCTCCAGTAACAGTGACGGTCTTGCATAATTTCGATTGTCAAGAGGTGACAGGAGAGTTTTCGATTTCGTAAAGCAACCAAGGATAGTACACTAGTCTTCTTCTCTTAAATGTATGGGCCACCGGTAGCCTAGCCCCAGACACCACAATGTCGAGGGGAATAACATGACACCGTCAATCTAGTTTTCCTTTATTCACGTTTAAATCATTTCGTAACATGTTATCCTGATCTGCTTATCCAATTTAATCATTAATAACTTCGTAATGTTTGTCAGTGATGCAAGCTATGCCGAAAGCAAGAAGATAATGATACCATCCACTACAATATGAAAGTGTAATATCCAACATAAACATCTCTATAAAGAAGTTCTACCAAGTCAACACTGATAAAGTAATTTAAATTTTTATATCTCCTTTCTTCCTGTCATACGTCTAAACTCACACTCTACCTGTATTACACGATGAATCATAACACTCAGACGATGACAAGTGAATCGTACGTTACTTATAATTCTATGAGAGTATCACGCATAAAATACCTAAAATCGTTCACGTCCTGAATGAGTTGCATGATTATGCTTTGAACTGCCACGTTAAATATACTTTAGTGTTAGAAAAATGATTGACAGTTAATACTTATCACAATTTGAAAAACTAATGCAGGCATGACAAAGAGAAGTCAAGGTAATGTCTTTTAATGCGCAGATCAGTGCAAAGAATGTGTCCTTAGCAAAAACAACATAAAACATTCTAAACCTAATGGATCAAAGGATTTCTGGATTTATTTTTCTTTTATGTGACCGTTAGACAGGCTTGCTAAGTTTGGCGGTCACCTTGTACGCTGAATAGGTTACTGAAGAATGCATCTTAGCTTTTCAAATCAAGGAGTCTTTCTAAATCTGAAAAAAAAAAAAAAAAAACGTAATTATGGAGAAAGCAAGAACAGTGTATGAGTCAGTATCCAAAAGTGGTGAATATTAATTTATTTTGTTGCAGCTGTCACCAGAACACTCATGTGTCTGTGGAAAGAAAAATGAGTTTTGACGAAAAGTGAGAAGAAAAAAGGGGAGGCGGGTTACCGGACACCTGATCCCGGTCTCCCAGAATCAGAGTTTAAGAGCCAGTACCAACCCTCTCTCCTCCCCTAAAATCTTTAGCACAGTGACGTTTACATAAAGTTAGCAACAGACCGACTGTTTTATTTTATATAGGAGAGTCCCTTGAAATGAAACGGTTTATGAAAGCTACATGTAACATTTCCGGTTTCATAAGTCTACCTTCAACTGGACAAAAATGTCTGGTGAGAACAGGAATAAAAGAGAGAAGATCTCTTTAGATATTAGGGTCTAAGAATTTTCTAATAAAGGCAGTAAACACCCACCCTTTCCTATCCATTTCTGAAATTAACCAGAAATATTTTTTGTGTTATATTGCAAAACACACACAAACCCACAAACACACACAGACACACACACACACACACACACACACACCGCTCGCTGGCGCAGTGGTAAACATCACGCTTGCCATCTGGTAGACGGGAGTTCGCGCCTCGCTGAGGTTGTGAAAAGTTTCACTGACGAAGTGGGTGGTCTCTGTCCGCCTTTAGCAAGGGGACGGCTGTGTGTGTGTGTGTGTGAAGGTCACAGCCTTGCCCTTAGATCGGACTATATGAGCTCTCAGCTCCCCTCCGGGAGGGTAAAAGCTGATGATCACGACCATCAATTGATTCTGACCGACAAGGTGAATTACACACACACACACACACAGACACACACACACACGGACACACACACAAACACAGTCATATATCACCTCGCCCTCCTAAGGCGGGAGGTAAAAATTAATAAAACTCATCGAAATATACCCGCAGCGTTAATCAAAAAGACTTTCCACATCAAAAGATATATGCAGGCTGGTATTCGGTCGTTTTCTTATCAAATCCTATCTAAAAGAAATGGTCGTAACATATCGAAATAGTTGCTATTTCCTGAAGGTTTGATGAAAGTTCGTCCACAACGCATCGAGATTTGAATAGGAATGGGTGGGAGGGAAAATCAGAAAAGAGCTTTTCATTGTTCCGTTGCTATTTCCAGACGGCTGCACCTACGGTACGGGAGACTTTCTGAACTGGATTGATTGGACACAGGAATCATCGACTTCTCCGCCTCTTTGAGGGGAAAGAAAATTGTCTGAAGACAGGAATGAACGGAGGCGTATTAAAGTGAATTCTGTGGATTTTCACACTAGTGTGGTCTAGTAACAGTGACGGTCTTGCATAATTTCGATTGTCAAGAGGTGACAGGAGAGTTTTCGATTTCGTAAAGCAACCAAGGATAGTACACTAGTCTTCTTCTCTTAAATATATTGGCCACCGGTAGCCTAGCCCCAGACCCCACAATGTCGAGGGGAATAACATGACACGGACAATCTAGTTTTCCTTTATTCACGTTTAAATCATTTCGTAACATGTTATCCTGATCTGCTTATTCAATTTAATCATTAATAACTTCGTAATGTTTGTCATTGATGCAAGCTATGCCAAAAGCAAGAAAATAATGATACCATCCTCTACAATATGAAGGTGTAGTATCCAATATAAACATCAGACTCTAAAAAGAAATTCTAGCAAGTCAACACTGCCAAAGTAATTTAGATTTTTATGTCTCCTTTCTTCCTGTCATCTGTCTAAACTCACACTCTTCCTGTATTACACGATGAATCATAACACTCAGACGACGACAAGTGAATCGAACGTTACTTATAATTATATGAGAGTATCACGCAGAAAATACCTAAAATAGTTCACGTCCTGAATGAGTTGCATGATTATGCTTTAAACTGCCAAATTATACATAATTTAGTGTTGGAAAAATGATTGACAGTTATTACTTTTCACAATTTGAAAAACTGTTGCAGACATGACAAACAGAAGTCAAGGTAATGTTTTTTAAATGTGCAGTTCAGTGCAAAGAATGTGTTTTTAGCAAGAACAACATAAAACATTATAATCCTAATCGATCAAAGGATTTCTGGATTTTTTTTTTTTCTTTTCTGTGAGCGTTAGACAGGCTTGCTATGTTTGGCGGTCACCTTGTACAATGAATAGGTTACTGAAGACTGCATGTTAGCTTTTTAGATCAAGGAGGCTTTCTAAATTTAAACACACACAAAAAAAGACGTAATTATGGAGAAAGCAAGAACAGAGTATAACTCAGTATCCAAAAGTGGTGAATATTATTTTATATTGTTGCAGCTGTCACCAGAACACTCATGTGTCTGTGCAAAGAAAAATGAGTTTTAACGAAACCTGACAAGAAAAAAGGGGAGGCGGGTTACCAGACACCTGATCCCGGTCTCCCAGAATCACAGTTTAAGAGCCAGTACCAACCCTCTCTCCTCCCTTAAAATCTTTAGCACAGAGACATTTATATAATATTAGCAACAGACCGACTGTTTTACTTTATATAGGAGAATCCATTGAAATGAAACGATTGATGCAAGCTATATTTAACATTTCCGATTTCATAAGTCTATCTTCACCTTGACAAAAAAGTCTGGTGAGAACAGAAATAAGAGAGAAAAGATCTCTTTCAATGTTAGGGTCTAAGAATTTTCTAATAAAGGCAGTAAACACCCACCCTTTCCTATCCACATCTGAAATGAACCAGAAATATTTTTTGTGTTATATTGCGAAACAACATTCACACACACACACACACACACACACACACACACACACAATTAATCAAATATCACCTGAACCTCCTAAAGGCGGGAGGTAAAAATTAGTAAAACTCTTCGAAATATACCCGCAGCTATTATCAAAAAGCCTTTCCACACCAAAAGATATATGGAGGCTGGTATTCGGCCGTTTTCTTATCAAATCCTATCTATAAGTAAAGGTCGTCACAAATCGAAAGAGTTCCTATTTCGTGAAAGTTTGATGATTGTTCGTCCACAACGCATCGAGATTTGAATAGGAATGGGTGGGATGGAATATCAGAAAAGAGCTTTTCATTGTACCGCTACTATTTCTAGACGGCTGCGCCTACTGTACTTTACGGGAGACTTTCTAAACTGGATTGATTAGACACAACATTCATTATATTCTCCGCCATTTGGGGGGAAAGAAAATTGTTTGGAGACAGGAATGAACCGAGGCGTGTTAAAGGGAATTCTGTGGATTTTCACACTAGTGTGGTCCAGTAACAGTGATGTTCTTCCATAATTTCGATTATAAGAGGTGAGAGAAGAGTTTTCTATTTCGTAAAGCAACCAAGGATAGTACACTAGTCTTCTCTTAAATATATTGGCCACCGGTAGTCTAGCACCAGACCCCACAATGTCGAGGGGAATAACATGACACGGACAATCTAGTTTTCCTTTATTCACGTTTAAACCATTTCGTAACATGTTATCCTGATCTGCTTATTCAATTTAATCATTATTAACTTCGTAATGTTTGTCAGTGATTCAAGCTCTGCCGAAAGCAAGAAGATAATGATACCATTCACTACAATATGAAGGTGTAATAACCAACATAAACATCTCTATAAATAAGTTCTACCAAGTCAACACTGACAAAGTAATTTAAATTTTTATGTCTCCTTCTTTCCTGTCATCTGTCTAAACTCACACTCTACCTGTATTACACGATGAATCATAACACTCAGACGATGACAAGTGAATCGTACGTTACTTATAATTATATGAGAGTGTCACGCATTAAATACCTAAAATCGATCACCTCCTGAATGAGTTGCATGATTATGCTTTAAACTGCCAGTTTAAATATAATTTAGTGTTAGAAAAATGATTGATAGTTAATACTTATCACAATTTGAAAAGCTAATGCAGGCATGACAAAGAGAAGTCAAGGTAATGTCTTTCAATGCGCAGTTCAGTGAAAGAATGTGTCTTTAGCAAAGAACAGCATAAAACACTCTAAACCTAATCAATCAAAGGATTTCTGCATTTTTTTATCTTTTATGTGACCGTTAGACAGGCTTGCTAAGTTTGGCGGTCACCTTGTACACTGAATAGGTTACTGAAGACTGCATCTTAGCTCTTTAGATCAAGGAGTCTTTCTAAATTTGAAAAAAAAAAAAAAAAAACGTAATTATGGGGAAAGCAAGAACAGAGTATAAATTAGTATCCAAAATTGGTGAATATTATTTTATATTGTTGGAGCTGTCACCAGAACACTCATGTGTCTGTGCAAAGAAAAATTAGTTAAAAAAAAAACTGATCAGAAAAAAAGGGGAGGCGGGTTACCGGACACCTGATCCCGGTCTCCCAGAATCAGAGTTTAAGAGCCAGTACCAACCCTCTCTCCTCCCCTAAAATCTTTAGCACAGTGACGTTTACATAAAGTTAGTAACAGACCGACTGTTTTATTTTATATAGGAGAGTCCCTTGAAATAAAACGGTTTATGAAAGCTACATGTAACATTTCCGGTTTCATAAGTCTACCTTCACCTGGACAAAAATGTCTGGTGAGAACAGGAAGAAAAGAGAGAAGATTTCTTTAGATGTTAGGGTCTAAGAATTTTCAAATGAAGGGAGTAAACACTCACCCTTTCCTATCCATTTGTGAAATGAACCAGAAATATTTTTTGTGTTATATTTGGAAACAACACTCCAACCCCCAAACACACACACACACACACACACACACACACCGCTCGCTGGCACAGTAATAAAGTTTTAGCTTGCCATCTGGTAGACGAGAGTTCGCGCCTCGCTGAGGTTGTGAAATGTTTCAGTGACGACGTGGGTGGTCACTGTCCCCCATTAGCAAAGAGACGGGTGTGTGCGTGTGTGATGGTCACATCCTTGCCCCTAGATCAGACTATATGTGCTCTCAGCTCCTTTCCGGGTGGGTAAAAGCTGATGATCACGACCATCAAGTTATCCTTACCGACCCGGTGAATTACAAAGACACACACACAGACACACACACAAACACAGTCAAACATCACCTCAACCTCCTAAAGGCGGAAGGTAAAATTAATAAAACTCTTCGAAATATACTCGTAGCATTTATCAAAAAGCCTCTCCACATCAAAAGATATATGCCAGATGGTATTCGGTCGTGTTCTTATCAAATCCTATCTAAAATTAATGGTCGTCACATATCCAAACTGTTGCTATTTCCTGAAGGTTTGATGAAAGTTTCTCCAGAACGCATCGAGATTTGAATAGCAATGGGTGGGAGTAAAAGCAGAAAAGAGCTTTGCATTGTACAGTTGCTATTTCCAGACGGCAGCACCTACGTTACGGGAGACTTTATGAACTGGACTGATTGGACACAACAATCATCCGCTTCTCCGCCTATTTGAGGGGAAAGATAATTGTCTGAAAACAGGAATGAACGGAGGCGTGTTAAAGTGAATTCTGTGGATTATCACACGAGTGTCCTCCAGTAACAGTGACGGGCTTGCATAATTTCGATTGTCAAGAGGTGACAGGAGAGTTTCCGATTGTGTGAAAGTAACCAAGGATAGTACTCTAGTCTTCTTCTCTTAAATGTATTGGCCACCGGTAGCCTAGTCCTAGACCCCACCATGTCGAGGGGAATAACATGACACTGGCAATCTAGTTTGCTTCATTCAGGTTTAAATCATTTCGTAACATGTTATCCTGATCTGCTTATTAAATTTAGTCATTTATAACTTCGTAATGTTTGTCAGTGATGCAAACTATATCGAAAGCAAGAAGATAATGATACCATTCACTACAATATGAAGGTGTAATATCCAACATAAAGATCTCGATAAAGAAGTTGTACCAAGTCAACACTGCCAAAGTAATTTAAATTTTTATGTCTGCTTTCTTCCTGTCAGGTATTTAAACTCACACTCTACCTGTATTACACGATGAATCATAACACTCAGACGATGACAAGTAAATCGTACGTTACTTATAATTACCTTAGAGTATCACGAAGAAAATAACTAAAATCGATCACGTCCTGAATGAGTTGCATGATCATGCTTTAACCTGCCAAGGTAAATATAATTGTCTGTTAGAAGAATGAATGTAACAGTTAATACTTATGACAATTTGAAAAACTAATGCAGCCATGACAAAGAGAAGTCAAGGTAATGTCTTTTAATGCGCTGTTCAGTGCAAAGAATGTGTTTTTAGCAAGATCAACATAAAACATTCTAAACCCAATCGATCATAGGATTTCTGGATTTGTTTTTTCTGTTTGTCACCGTTAGACAGGCTTGCTAAGTTTGGAGGTCACCTTGTACACTGAATACGTTACTGAAGACTGAATCTTAGCTCTTTAGATAAAGGAGTCTTTCTAAATCTGAAAAAAAAAAAAAAAAACGTACTTATGGAGAAAGCAAGAACAGAGTATAAGTTAGTATCCAAAACTGTTGAATGATATTTTATATTCTTGCAGGTGTCACTAGAACACTCATGTGTTTGTGCAAAGAAAAATGAGTTTTAACGAAAATTGTGAAGAGAAAAGGGAAGGCGGGTTACCGGACACCTGATCCCGGTCTCCCAGAATCAGAGTTTAAGAGCCAGTACCAACCCTCTCTCCTCCCCTAAAATCTTTAGCACAGTGACGTTTACATAAAGTTAGCAACAGATCGACTGTTTTATTTTATATAGGAGAGTCCCTTGAAATGAAACGGTTTATGAAAGCTACACGTAACATTTCCGGTTTCATAAGTCTACCTTCACCTGGACAAAAATCTCTGGTAAGAACAGGAAGAAAAGAGAAAAGATCTGTTGAGATGTTAGGGTCTAAGAATTATCTACTAAAGGCAGTAAACACCCACCCTTTCCTATCCATTTCTGAAATGAGCCAGAAATATTTTTTGTTTTATATTGCGAAACAACACACACACACACACACACACACACACACACACACCGCTCGCTGGCGCATTCATAACGTTCTCACTTGCCATCTGGAAGGTGGTAGTTAGCGCGTCGCTCAGGTTGTGAAAAGTTTCACTGACGAAGTGGGTGGTCACTGTCCCCCTTTAGCAAGAGGACGGGTGTGTGCGTGTGTGAAGGTCACAGCCTTGCCCTTAGATCAGATATTATGAGCTCTCAGCTCCTTTCCGGGAGGGTAAAACCTGATGATCACGACCATCAAGTGATCCTTTCCGACCCTGTGAATTACACACACAAACAGACAGACAGACACATAAACACAGTCAAACATCACCTCGACCTCCTAAAGGTGGGAGGTAAAAATTAATAAAACTCTTCGTAATATACCCGCAGCGTTTATCAGAAAGCCTCTCCACATCAAAAGATATATGCCGGATGGTATTCGGTCGTTTTCTTATCAAATCCTATCTAAAAGTAATGGTCGTCACACATCCAAATTGCTGCTATTTCGTGAAGGTTTGATGAAAGTTCGTCCAGAAAGCATCGAGATTTGAATAGCAATGGGTGGGAGAGAAAGAAGAAAGAGCTTTTCATTGTACAGTTGCTATTTCCAGACGGCTGCACCTACGTTACGGGAGACTTTCTGAACTGGATTGATTAGACACAACAATCATCGATTTCTCCTCCTATTTGAGAGGAAAGAAAATTGTTTGAAGACAGGAATGAACGCAGGCGTATTAAATTCAATTCTGTGGATTTTTACACTAGTGTGCTCCAGTAACAGTGACAGTCTTGCATAAATTCGATTCTCAAAAGGTGACAGGAGAGTTTTCGATTGTGTAAAGCAACCAAGGATAGTACTCTAGTCTTCTTCTCTTAAATGTATTGGCCACCGGTAGACTAGTCCCAGACCCCACCATGTCGAGGGGAATAACATGACACTGACAATCTAGTTTTCCTTCATTCAGGATTAAATCATTTCGTAACATGTTATCCTGATCTGCTTATTCAATTTAGTCACTTATAACTTCGTAATATTTGTCAGTGATGCAAACTATGTCGAAAGCAAGAAGATAATTATACCATTCACTACAATATGAAGATGTAATATCAAACATAAACATTTCGATAAAGAAGTTCTACCCAGTCAACACTGCCAAAGTACTTTAAATTTTTATATCTGCTTTCTTCCTGTCATCTGTTTAAACTCACACTCTACCTGTATTACACGATGAAACATAACACTCAGACGATGACAAGTAAATCGTACGTTACTTATAATTACCTTAGAGTATCACGAAGAAAATAACTAAAATCGATCACGTCCTGAATGAGTTGCAGGATTATGCTTTAAACTACCAAGTTAAATATAACTGTCTGTTAGAAGAATCAATGTAACAGTTAATACTTATCACAATTTGAAAAACAAATGCAGCCCTGACAAAGAGAAGTCAAGGTAATGTCTTTAAATGCGCAGTTCAGTGCAAAGAATGTGTCTTTAGCAAGAACAACATAAAACATTCTAAACCCATTCGAATACAGGATTTCTGGATTTGTTTTTTCTGTTTGTGACCGTTAGACAGGGTTGCTAAGTTTAGAGGTCACCTTGTACACTGAATACGTTACTGAAGACTGCATCTTAGCTCTTTAGACAAAGGAGTCTTTCTAAATCTGAAAAAAAAAAAAAAAAAAACGTACTTATGGAGAAAGCAAGAACAGAGTATAAGTCAGCATCCAAAAGTGATGAATAATATTTTATATAGTTGCAGCTGTCACCAGAACACTCATGTGTCTGTGCAAAGAAAAATGAGTTTTAACGACAACTGAGAAGAAAAAAGGGGAGGCGGGTTACCGGACACCCGATCCCGGTTTCCCAGAATCAGAGTTTAAGAGCCAGTACCAACCCTCTCTCGTCCCCTAAAATCTTTAGCACAGTGACGTTTACATAAAGTTAGCAACAGACCGACTGTTTTATTTTTTATAGGAGAGTCCCTTGAAATGAAACGGTTTATGAAAGCTATATGTAACATTTCCGGTTTCATAAGTCTACCTTCACCTGGACAAAAATGACTGGAGAGAACAGGAATAAAAGAGAGGAGAGCTCTTTAGATGTTAGGGTGTAACAAATTTCTACTAAAGGCAGTAAACACCCACCCGTTCCTATCCATTTCTGAAATGAACCAGAAATATTTTTTCTGTTATATTGCGAAACAACACCCACACACACCCACACACCCACAAACACACACACACACACACACACACACACACACAGACACACACACCGCTCGCTGGTGCAGTGGTAAAGTTCACGCTTGCCATCTGGTAGATGGGAGTTCGCGCTTGGCTGAGATTGTGAAAAGTTTCACTGACGAAGTGAATGGTCACTGTCCCCCTTTAGCAAGGGGACGGGTGTGTCCGTGTGTGGAGGTCACAGCCTTGCCCTTACATCGGACTACATGAGCTCTCAGCTCCCCTCCAGGAGGGGAAAAAGCTGATGATCACGACCATCACGTGATCCTGACCGACCCGGTGAATTACACACACACACACACACACACACACACACACACACACACAGTCAAATATCACCTCGCCTTCCTAAAGGCGGGAGGTAAAAATTAGTAAAACTCTTCGAAATATACTCGCACCGTTTATCAAAAAGCCTCTCCACATCAAAAGATATATGCAGGCTGGTATTAGGTCGTTTTCTTAGCAAATCCTATATATGAGTAATGGTCGTCACATATCCAAATAGTTGCCATTTCCTGAAGGTTTGATGAAAGTTCGTCCACAACACATCGAGATTTGAATAGGAATGGGTGGGAGGGAAAGAAGAAAAGAGGTTTTCATTGTACAGTTGCTATTTCCAGACGGCTACACCTACGATACGGGAGACTTTCTGAACTGGATTGATTAGACACAGCAATCAACGACTTCTCCGCGTATTTGAGGGGAAAGAAAATTATTTGAAGACAGGACTTAACGGAGGCGTATTAAAGGAAATTTTTTGGATTTTCACACTACTGTGCTCCAGTAACAGTGACGGTCTACATAATTTTGATCGTCAAGAGGTGACAGGAGAGTTTTCGATTACGTAAAGCAACAAAGGATAGTACTCTAGCCTTCTTCTCGTAAATGTATTGACCATCGATAGACTAGTCCCAGACCCCACCATGTCGAGGGGAATAACATGACACTGACAATCTTGTTTTGCTTCATTCAGGTTTAAATCATTTCGTAACATGTTTAACTGATCTGCTTATTCAATTTAATCATTAATAACTTCGTAATGTTTGTCAGTGATGCAAGCTATACCGAAAGTAAGAAAATAATGATACCATCCTCTCCAATATGAAGGTGTAATATCCAATATAAACATCTCTAAAAAGAAGTTCTACCAAGTCAACACTGACAAAGTAATTTAAATTTTTATGTCTCCTTTCTTTCTGTCATCTGTCTAAACTCACACTATACCTGTATTACACGATGAATCATAACACTCAGACGATGACAAGTGAATCATACGTTACTTATAATTATATGAGAGTATCATGCATAAAATATATACCAAAAATCCTTCACGTCCTGAATGAGTTGGATGATTATGCTTTAAACTGCCAAGTTACAGTTAATACTTATCACAATTTGAAAAACTAATGCAGGCGTGACAAAGAGAAGTCAAGGTAATACCTTTTAATGCGCAGTTCAGTACAAAGAATGTGTCTTTGGCAAGAACAACATAAAACATTCTAATCCTAATCGATGAAAGAATTTCTGCATTTTTTTTTTCTTTTATGTGAACGTTAGACAGGCTTACTATATTTGGCGGTCACCTGGTACACTAAATAGGTTACTGAAGACTGCATCTTAGAATTAAGATCAAGGAGTCTTTTTAAATTAAAAAAACATAATTATGGAGAAAGCAAGAACACAGTATAACTTAGTATCCAAAAGTGGTGAATAATATTTTATATTCTTGCAGCTGTTACAAGAATAGGCATATGTCTGTGCAAAAAAAAAAAAAAGATTTTTAACGATAACTGAGAAAAAAAAAGGGGGGGGGGAGGCGGGTTACTGGACACCTGATCCCGGTCTCCCAGAATCAGAGTTTAAGAGCCAGTACCAACCCTCTCTCTTCCCCTAAAATCTTTAGCACAGTGACGTTTACATAAAGTTAGTAACAGACCTACTGTTTTATTTTATATAGAAGAGTCCCATGAAATGAAACGGTTTATGAAAGCTACATGTAACATTTCCGGTTTCATAAGTCTACTTTCACCTGGACAAAAATGTCTGGTGAGAACAGGAATACATGAGAATAGATCTCTTTAGATGTTAGAGTCTAAGAAATTTCTAATAAAGGCAGTAAACACCCACCCTTTCCTATCCATTTCTGAAATGAACCAGAAATATTTTTTGTGTTATATTGCGAAACAACACCCACAAACACACACCCACCCACACACACACACACACACCCACCCACCCACCCACACACACACACAAAGACACACACACCGTTTGCTGGAGCAATGGTAAAGTTCTCAATTGCCATCTGGTAGACGGGAGTTCGCGCCTGGCTGAGGTTGTGAAAAGTTTCACTGACAAAGTGAGTGGTCACTGTCCCCCTTTAGCAAGGGGACGGGTGTGTGCGTGTGTGAAGGTCACAGCGTTGCCCTTAGATCGGAGTATATGAGCTCTCAGCTCCCCTCCGGGAGGGTAAAACCTGATGATCACGACCATCACGTGATCCTGACCGACCCGGTGAATTACACACACACACACACACACACACAAACAAACACAGTCATACATCAACTCGCCCTCCTAAAGGCGGCAGGTAAAAATTAATAAAACTCTTCGAAATATAGCCGCAGCGTTAATCAAAAAAACTTTCCACATCAAAAGATATATGCTGGCTGGTATTCGGTCGTTTTCTTATCAAATCCTATCTAAAAGTAATGGTCGTCACATATCGAAATAGTTCCAATTTCCTGAAGGTTTGATGAAAGTTCGTCCACAACGCATCGAGATTTGAATAGGAATGGGTGGGAGGGATAATCAGAAAAGAGCTTTTCATTGTACCGTTGCTATATCGAGACTTTACGGGAGACTTTCTGAACTGGATTGATTGGACACAACAGTCATCGACTTCTCCGCTTCTTTGAGGGTAAAGAAAATTGTTTCAAGACAGGAATGAACGGAGGCGTATTAAAGTGAATTCTGTCGATTTTTACACTAGTGTGCTCCAGTAATGGTGATCGTCTTGCATAATTTCGATTGTCAAGAGGTGACAGGAGAGTTTTCGATTGTGTAAAGAAACCAAGGATAGTACTCTAGTCTTCTTCTCTCATATATATTGGACACCGGTAGCCTAGCCCCGGACCCCACTATGTCGAGGGAATAACATGACACGGACAAATCTAGTTTTCCTTCATTCAGGTTGAAATCATTTCGTAACATGTTATCCTGATATGCTTATTCAATTTAGTCACTTATAACTTCGTAATATTTGTCAGTGATGCAAACTATGTCGAAAGCAAGAAGATAATAATACCATTCACTACAATATGAAGGTGTAATATCAAACATAAACATTTCGATAAAGAAGTTCTACCAAGTCAACACTGCCAAAGTAGTTTAAATTTTTATGTCTCCGTTCTTCCTGTCATCTGTTTAAACTCACACTCTACCTGTATTACACGATGAATTATAACACTCAGACGATGACAAGTAAATCGTACGTTACTTATAATTATCTGAGAGTATCCCGAATAAAATACCTACAATCGATCACGTCCTGAATGAGTTTCAGGAATATGCTTTAAACTGCCAAGTTAAATATAATTTAGTGTTAGAAAAATGATTGACAGTTAATACTTATCATAATTTGAAAAACTAATGCAGGCATGACAAAGAGAAGTCAAGGTAATGTTTTTAAATGCGCAGATCAGTGCAAAGACTGTGTCTTTAGCAAGAACAACATAAAACATTCTAAACCTAATCGATGAAAGGATTTCTGTATTTATTTTTTCTTTTATGTGATCGTTTGATAGGCTTGCTAAGTTTGGAGGTCACCTTGTACACTGAATAGGTTACTGAAGACTGCAGCTTAGGTCTTTAGATCAAGGAGTCTTTCTAAATCTGAAAAAAAAAAAAAAAAACGTAATTATGAAGAAAGCAAGAACAAAGTATAAGTCAGTATCCAAAAGTGGTAAATAATATTTTATATTGTTGCAGCTGTTACAAGAATTTGCATATGTCTGTGCAAAGAAAAATGATTTTTAACGAAAACTGAGAAAAAAAAGGAGTCGGGTCACCGGACACCTGATCCCGGTCTCCCAGAATCAGAGTTTAAGAGCCAGTACCAAACCTCTCTTCTCCCCTAAAATCTTTAGCACAGTGACTTTTACATAGTTAGTAACAGACCTACTGTTTTATTTTATATCGAAGAGTCACTTGAAATGAAACGGTTTATGACAGCTACATGTAACATTTCCGGTTTCATAAGTCTACCTTCACCTGGACAAAAATGTCTGGTGAGAACAGGAATACAAGAGAATAGATCTCTTTAGATGTTAGGGCCTAACAATTTTCTAATAGAGGCAGTAAACACCCACCCTTTCCTATCCATTTCTGAAATGAACCAAAAATATTTTTTGTGTTATATTGCGAAACAAGACACACACACACACACACACACACACACACACACACACACACACACACACACTGTCAAATTTCACCTCGCCCTCCTAAAGGCGGGAGGTAAAAATTAGTAAAACTCTTCGAATATACCCCCAGCGTTTATCAAAAAGCCTTTCCACATCAAAAAATATATGGAGGCTGGTATTCGGTCGATTTCTTATCAAATCCTGTCTAAAAGTAATGGTCGTCACATATCGAAACAGTTGCTATTTCCTGAAGGTTTTATGAAAGTTCGTCCACAACGCATCGAAATTTGAATAGGTATGGGTGGGAGGGAAAATCAGAAAAGAACTTTTCATTGTACCGTTGCTATTTCCAGACGGCTGCACCTACGGTACGAGAGACTTTCTAAACTGGATTGATTAGACACATTATTCATGAAATTCGCCGCCTTTTGGGGGGAAAGAAAATTGTTTGAAGACAGGAATGAACGGAGGCGTATTAAAGTGAATTCTGTGGATTTTCATACTAGTGTGCTCCAGTAACAGTGACGGTCTTGCATAATTTCGGTTGTCAAGAGGTGACAGGAGAGTTTTCGATTTCGTAAAGCAACCAAGGATAGTACACTAGTCTTCTTCTCTTAAATGTATTGGTCACCGGTAGCCTAGCCCCAGACCCCACAATGTCGAGGGGAATAATATGACACCGTCAATCTAGTTTTCCTTTATTCACGTTTAGATCATTTCGTAACATGTTATCCTGATCTGCTTATTCAATTTAATCATTAATAACTTAGTAATGTTTGTCAGTGATGGAAGCTATGCCGAAAGCAAGAAGATAATGATACCATCCACTACAATATGAATGTGTAATATCCACTATAAACATCAGACTCTATAATGAAGTTCTAGCAAGTCAACACTGCCAAAATAATTTAAATTTATATGTCTGCTTTCTTCCTGTCATCTGTCTAAACTCACACTCTTCCTGTATTACACGATGAATCATAACACTCAGACGACGACAAGTGAATCGTACGTTACTTATTATTATAGAGTATCACGCATAAAATACCAAAAATCGATCACGTCCTGAATGAGTTGGATGATTATGCTTTAAACTGCCAAGTTAAATATAATTTAATGTTAGAAAAATGATTGACAGTTAATACTTATCACAATTTGAATAATGCAGGCATGAGTAAGAGAAGTCAAGGTAATGTCTTTTAATGCGCAGATCAGTGCAAAGAATGTGTCCTTAGCAAAAACAACATAAAACATTCTAAACCTAATGGATCAAAGGATTTCTGGATTTTTTTTTCTTTTATGTGAACGTTAGACAGGCTTGCTAAGTTTGGCGGTCACCTTGTACGCTGAATAGGTTACTGAAGAATGCATCTTTGCTTTTCAGATCATGGAGTCTTTCTAAATCTGAAAAAAAAAAAAAAAAAAAAAAGTAATTATGAAGAAAGCAAGAAGTGTATGAGTCAGTATCCAAAAGTGGTGAATATTATTTTATATTGTTGCAGCTATCACCAGAACACTCATGTGTCTGTGCAAAGAAAAATGAGTTTTAACGAAAACTGTGAAGAAAAAAGGGGAGGCGGGTTACCGGACACCTGATCCCGGTCTCCCAGAATCAGAGTTTAAGAGCCAGTACCAACCCTCTCTCCTCCCCTAAAATCTTTAGCACAGTGACGTTTACATAAAGTTAGCAACAAACCGACTGTTATATTTTATATATTTATATATTTTATTGATATATTTTTTATATATTTTATTTATTATATCTTAAATGCCAGCACCAACTTTCCTAGCCCCGGACTCGTACGCTCCTCATGGGGCAACGTAGGATTAGATGATAGATGGATGGATATATATATATATATATATATATATATATATATATATATATATATATATTATCATCCGGACCTCCTTTCCCACCCTAGGGCAGGTGAATAGTAGCAACGTCCAGACAGCCCAAATTTGACCACTCTAATGGGCCACGCTTCCATTCACTCATCATTCAAGCCCTCGGAATCCTGGCTCTATCGAATACACCAAAACATTCACCACGTTCTGTAGCTTCACATAAACGTATCCGATAGAGTCAATCCGGACGCTGTCACGTTAAAAAGGGGTGCCAAATCACGGATCATGCGCTTCTCTCAATATTCATCCAGCCAGCTCAATGTCTTGTCAGTTCACTAACCTCACCAACTTCCAAACCACTCTTCCTCACACACTCATCCACCATATCTCTCTACCTTCTCCTTGGCCTTCCTTGCTTCCTCCCTCCTTCAGATTCGCTCAGATATACGTTTTTCATCACTCTATTGTTATCCATTCTCTCCACATGACCATACCATCTCAGTAAACTCTCTTCGATTCTGGTGTCCACAGACTTCCTCACTCCACATTTTTCATGAATCACATTATTTCGTATCCTATCGACTCTCTGTATTCCACATACATTCCTCAGCAGTCCCATCTCCACTGCACTCACTTCTGACTTTTCATTTTCATGCCATACCATAGTCTCACATCCATATGTTAAAGCTGGCACTAACACTCCTTCATGTAAGCCTCGTGCAGCTGCAACACTCAAGACTCTGTTTCTTATCAATGCCTTCATTGCACCAGCTACTTTCCTTCCTTGTGTCACTCGACTTTCCACTTCTTTTGCACATTTTCCTTTCTTTTCTGTCACTATACCCAGGTATTTGAACTCTCCCCAATTCCAGTCTCTTTCCATTCATTGTAACTTCGCACTGGGAGTCACCCTCTCTCTCAATGACCATCACTTTACACTTTTCTACATTTACTTTTAAGGCACGATGCTCACAGACATAAAAAAAAAAAACTCTGCACTAGTCTACTAAATACTTGTCCGTTATTTACAAGTAGTACAGTACTGCATCATCAGTGTACAAAAAATTTGAGATATTCCATCCATCACCATTCATTACTAAAGCCACTCGCCTCTCCAATACTCGTGTTTTTACTTCTCATCACCCCATCCATATATATACTGAACAACCATGGGGACATCACACAACCTTGTCGCACGCCCACACTGATCGTGAACCATTCACTTAGATGCCCATTAACCCTTACACATGCTTCACTACCATCATAAAAACTCTTGACGGGACCTGGCAGCTTACCATCTACACCGTACATGCGCAAAACTTTCCACAATCCCTCTCTGTCCACTTTGTCGTATGCTTTTTCCAGATCCATGAATGCCATAAACACCTATGGTACTTCCCGCAAGCCTTCATGGTACTTCTTGCAAGCCTTCTCCTCTGTCTGTCCCACTGCAAACATTTGATCCACACATCCTCGGCCACTCCTAATGCCACCCTGTTCATCACTCACTCGGACTTCTAATATTTCTCTTACTTTTTCTATAATAATTCTTCCATATACCTTCCCTACCACACTCAATAAACTTTTGCCACAATAATTCTTGCACTCACTTTGCTCACGTTCATTTTTGTACAGGGGTACAGTCACAGTCTTTTTCCACTCTGCTGGCTCACTTTCACTCATCCATGCCTTCTTACATATCTCCAACAAGCACTTCATTCCCCTCTCTCCATTACACTTAATCATCTCTGCATACACCTCATCAACCCCAGCTGCTTTCCCATTTTTCAGCCGCTTCACAGTGCTCTTCATTTGTCCGAGTGTCACGTCTCCTGGCACTGCATTCCTTCTCTTGCACACCCCCAAAACCAGTCATGTTTACAGTAACTCTGCTCTCTCTGTACCCATTCATCAGGCTTTCAAAATATTCTTTCCTTCTGGTCCTTACTTCATCCCCAGAGGTTAATAATTTACCACCTACATCTTTCACAGCATCACATTTCTTTCCGTTTTCACTTCTATTTTGCCGCATCTCTTTCCAGAATAACTTCCTATTTTCAGGGATGTTTGCATACATTTTTCTTCCTAGATCATCATTTACCTCCCTTTTCACTAGCCTCTTTATTTGCTTCTTGCTCTCAATATAATCAGTTCTTATTTCAATTGAACCCGTCCTGTAACCATTCTAGCCACTTCCTCTGATGCTCCACTGCTCTCATCATCCCACCATGCCGTACGCACACACACACACACACACACACACACACACATATATATATATATATATATATATATACACACCAGGGAGAAGACTGTAGCAACAAGGGAGTAGACTGCAGCACCAATCGAGCTGGGTTGTCCTCCCAAGGAGCATGGGAAGCTGGTGACAGGGGGAGCTGGAGCTCCCTTTTCATCAGTCTTCTGAACTAGTTCCTGACCATCATCCTTTGTTGAACTTTTTGAACTTTTTCAGTGTTCCAGTAACACAGAGAGTAGGCCAGGATTCTCTCCAATACAAGTTTCTCTAACTGTCAACACCAAACTACATGCACATTACACACTACACTGTCTATTCAAAATCAACCAAAATGGAGTGATTTAACCAAGCCTCGTAGGCCCGGGGGGGGGGGAGGGCATAAATGCCTCCACCGTCTGCCCCTCTTCTGGTGACGACCCAGCAAAATGTCTGAAACCACTATGTGACTTACTTCTTCAATTCTGCAACATTTTCGGCCTTTCCTCTAACTTTCTCTATGTTGAGCACCACCTCTCCTCCTCTAAACCTCACCTTCTCTTTCAAACTGAGACTCAGCTGTCTGAGGCAACTGATAGCAAACCCTTCTCTGTATCCTCCTGCTTGATACTCATTTCAAAACCAATGGTGGCACTTGCATACACAACAACTTATCTTACTCTTGTGTTCCTGAACTTGATTCTTCTGAATTCTCCATTTTCTGGCATCGGCTTTCCTGTCGTTCTCTAACTAAATTTATCTGTGTTGTTTATTTATCCCCTAAATCTACTGGCTATGAAAAATTCTTCGACCATCTTACTTCAACGATGTAACACATCCTATCCATTTTTCTCCTCTCTGAAATCTCTTTTCTGGAAGATTTCAATGTTCACCACCATCCTTGGCTCTCCTCTTCTTTCACTGATCCACCTGGTGAGAAAGCCTACATCTTTTCTATCCTCAGTGACAAATAGCAGCTTCTTCAGCACCCTACCCGTATCCCTGACTGCCTTGGACAGAGTTCCAACATACCTAACCTTCTTCTTAGAATTAATCCTTCTGCTTACACTGTAAATCTCTCCTCTCCATTGAGCTCCTCTGATTACAACCTTATCACCTTAACCTGTCCTACTGCTCCAGTAGGCTACGGCCTGTGGACCCCCCAAAGAAACATCGGTTGTGGCATTTTGGAGCTGCTGGTTGGAAGGCCCTCAGGCTGTACTTTAATTTTCCCTGCAATGATTATCGTATACATGTTCGAGAACCAACCGAGCGTGCCATGCCCATTCTGGATGTTATTCACCCGGGCATGGAAGCATACATTCCCCTCTTATATCCTCTGACTAATGCAAAAAAATCTTTGGTTATATCACACTTGTTCTAAAGCTGTCCTCAACAAAAAGAAGGTCTACAAAAGGTACCGAAGCCAATCCACCCCTGAATATCATCTTATGTTTCTCCCCGGAATCATTCTAAGTCTATTCTTTGCCCTGCTAAAAATAATTTTATCTGTACTAAATGCTCTGAAATCTCCAAAACGAATTCTTCCCGCTCCTTCTGGCACCTTGCCAAAAATATTTCTAACAACTTTGCCTCATCATACCACCCTCCTCTTTTGCACTTTGATGTCTCTGTAGCTATTAATTTTCTTCTTCTGAAAATTCAGGACCCTTCATTCAGAGTTTCTCCTCCAACTACACCTTAGATAATTCAGGTGCTGTCCCTCAATCTCATCCCCTCTCTTACTTCCTCATGGCTGACATTAAAATTTCCTCAACTAATGTATTTTCTGCGAACATGGGCCTCAGTACTAACAAGGCATATGGGCCTGACGGGGTCCCTCCTGTTGTGCTCAAGAACTGTGCTTTTGTGCATACACCCTGCCTAGCTAAACTCTTTCGTCTTTTTCTGTCAACTTGCACCTTTCCCTCTTGCTGGAAGTTTGCTCTCATTCAGCCTGTCCCAAAGACAGGTGACCATTCCCAGCCCGCTAGCTATCGTCCAATTGCTTTAACATCCTATCTCTCAAAGGTTTTCGAGTCTGTTCTTAACAATAAAAAAAAAATGTTAAAGCATCTTCCCTGTCACAACCTTCTTTCTGATTGTCAGTATGGGCTCAACCAGGGACTCTCTACTGGTGATCTTCTCACCTGCCTTTCAGACTCTTGATCATCCTCCTTTCGCGACTATGGTGAAAGCTTTGCCACTACACTTGACATCTCAAAGGTTTTCGATCGAGACTGGCATATTTTTTTTTATTTTCCAAACTACCCTCTTATGGTTTCTAGCCTTCTATCTGTTCCTTCATCTCTACCTTCCTTTCTGGTCATTCTATGGCTGCTATTGTAGACAGCCACCATTCTTCTGCTAGAGTTATCAATAATGGTGTTCCTCAGGGCTCTGTCCTACCACCAACTCTCTTCCTTTTATATATCAATGATCGAAGCTGTGCATCTAACCCAATCCACTCATACTCTGATGACTCCACCCTTCATCTTTCCATTAACTTCCCACAGCGTCCATCTCAGCAGTTACTTCAGCAAACAAGGGATGAGGCTATGGCACGCTTAATGTCTGACTTGGCTCATATCTCTGAATGGGGTAAAAATAACCTTGTTGTTTTTAATGCATCTGAAACTCAGTTCGTACATCTATCAACCCGACATAATCTTCCACAGGAGCACCCTCTAATTTTTAACAATATCCAGCTCAATCCTGCATCATCTTTCAACACACTTGGTGTTTCATTCTCTCGGGAATTATCTTGGAGGGAGCATACAGTAATATCTTGTAAAATCTTCTTCTAAGAAACGGGGTGTGCTAAGCCGACTCCATATCTACTTTACCCCTGCACAGCTGTTGAGTTTGTAGAGGGGTTTTATCCGCCCCTGTGTAGAGTACAACTCTCATGTGTGAGGAGGCTCCCCACACACAGCTCTCATCAACTGGGTGGAGTCAAAGGCTTTTTGTCTCATTAACTCTCCTCCTCCTACTGGCTCCCTTCATCCTCTGTCTCTTCGCCGCACTGTTACATCTTTATCTCTTTTCTGTCGCTACTTCAATGGTCACTGCTCCTCTGAACTGTCTGTTTGTATCCCGTCACCACTACAACAAGCATGTAGCATCCGTCTAGCAACGAACTCTCATTGCTTTTCTGTCATAACTCTCTAAGGCAAGAGGTCCTTTATGTATGCAACAAGTCAAGCCTGGAACTGTCTCCCTTTGTCTGTATTTCCTAAGGCCTATGATGGCTTTCAAACGCAGTGTGTCCAGGCATCTAGAAATGAACTTATCTTGAATTAGCATTTTTTTTTTCTTTTTCTTCTTGGACCGAACAACTTTGCTGGCTCATGGCCTTTGGTTTCTTCTTCCTTAAAAAGAAAAAAAGCACTGTACAACTACGCTACACTTATGGAGACACTAGCAGGGGTACCCGGTACCCGACGTTGCCCGGTCCAAAAAGGCGAACACTCTAATCCTATTAATTTCTTCTAGATCAGTCTGTCTTTCTACTCCAGAAAGACCATGTACCTCTGATGCTTTTGAAAAGGGATTAAAAGAGGTCAAGGAACTTACTATTTCAGAGGACAGCGAGACTTTCAATAGCCTTCACCCCCCTATCTCTCGACTGAATGTAGATTTAACAGGAGAACATACTTTAGCCGAAATCCGGTGTGTAAAATTCGAGCTCAACATGACCAGCAAAATTTCCCTGCTTGAGGAACAGATTTTTTCCCCTGGAAACATAAGCAGTCATTGCATGCCATACCATTTTGAAACTATCATGAAAGAGAAAACTCTAAGTCTTCTAAGCGTTTCCCGAAAAGAGCCAAATACTGTATAGCCGAAAAATGCTTTCCAATAGACAAGGACACGGAGCAAAAAGCTTTTTCTAAGCTATTAGGTCAATCATAGTATGACTTTTTTTTTTTTTTTTTTTTTACCGTCATGCAAAAAATAGCCAAATGTGGCCCTGAAAGGCAAACAGATATATAAATAAAATAAAACATTGTTTGCCCGGACATGTTCCACACCGGTGATGTGTTCACCTTTTCTTTATTAGGTTAGGTTGGCCTGGAACCTTATTTATATAGGATCTTAAGTCAATTTCTAAGGTCTCCTCCATGGCATTTAGTTATTATCAAATATCCCAGTTTTATCTCATTCTTCCATTTATTACTCAATCTAGTGTGGCTGAGATGAGTCTGGCAACTGTATGAGTGAAACTAAAAGTATACCAAGCAACCCAATGCATAAACTATGTAGAGGATTTCAGTGAATACGGACCTTGAAATCACTGACCGAACTGAAGCTTACCTTAGGAAATATGTTCATCTCTGGATCAGTTACATGGAAACCATTATGTATGTACTGGAAGATGCCGCATCCTGCGAGGTATGACATAAAAAAAAAAAAAAAAAATCCTTCAGGCTTTATTTTCTCCTGAGTAACCAACACCCTTTCTGTAACAAACGACCTTCAAATACTCAGTTATTATCTTTGCACCTCCTTCTCGGTCTCCCTCTCATTCGCCTCTGAATAAACTCATTCTCATACAAGCTGCCAACCATCTCTCACTTTCCACTCCCTCTACGCTGCAAAACAAACTTGCCGTTGATTTTTTATCTTTTAGCATCAGCCTAGACACCACATTCTTCACAAAGCTTTGCATGCCCATCTCTTCCTCCATGTCACTTTGCAGTCTAAACTGACTCAAAATGTACACCTATATTTACCCCTTCACCTCCTTGGCATATATTTACGTGTTCAATCCCCTGACATTTTATATTTACTCTTGTTATCTTTAGGTTATTTTGTTAGCACTTTCTTAGGCCAGCCTTGCGTAACTTTTCAGCTGTGTTGCCTGTGTTCACCAACCTGTTGTGCCACGTACTTTAGCCATGAAAAATCGCTCCAACAAGTGACACATTATGTGCGTCATCATCCAGGAATCATTTGGCCAAATGATGCATTGATGTGTCGTCGGCCCGGAGTAGTGTTAAGCTTTGAAACGACTGTTGTTACATACAAAGTTTAGAAATAGTGTCCCTTTACCCCTTCATGACCCATTTTCCCAGTAAGTTCAATCAAATCAACTGATATTAGCAAAAACAAAAAATAAATAACTAAATAAAAGTAATCAGATTTGAGAGTTTAGTTTTTTCTTCACGCTCTACATGATTTTATGCCGCTTAGGAGGGACACTGAGAAATGGAGAGATTAGATATGACCTTCATAATCACATTAAGTAACAAGGTTCATCCTATGTTGTATTAAAACACCAGTGGGTAGAAAGTATAAACGAAGAATGACGTTCCTGGACTCAAAAGAAAGGCTAAATTATTTCCAATAGCTTTATACTGCTATGTAGCAAGATATCCACAATTCTCCAGCATGCAAAGGTTACAATGAAAGATAATATTGGAAAAAATGATAATAGCTTCTCTGGTCAGTCCACTGTCATCTCGAGAATATAAAGTCCCCCCTAAGGATCCATTTGAAATATAAAAGTCGATGCACTGAAATGTTCATGATTTGCAGTGGAATAGATGAGTTTGAAGCATCTCTTCCTAAACTAGAGATGCACTCCGTAGAGCGCATCTGTCCGACAAAGGCAAAGTAATTTCCAAACCACTCTTCATAATGGGATAGATTTTCTCATCCCTGACTAGTGATTCACAAACAATGTTTTCCGAATCCAGAATCTCTAATACGATCCAGGTCGGTTCCAAAAGTTAATGGAGTGAACACTCGGACTTGGGCTACCTAAACACCATATTTGGTCCGGATTTCTTTGTTAGTTTTTGAGCAATCCTGCTAACAGACAAAGAAACAAATAAGCAAACAGGGGCGAAAACAAATTCTCCTTGTCGGAGAGAATTGTATATTCTGCACACACTTCGTAACCATTTTGTCTCCTATGACACTCAGCTGAACAAAATGTTTGGTGTGAGCTGAAACAGAAAACTACAGGTGTTCCGATTATAAGAGAAATATCAGTGACAGTATCAACACTGTCAAGCTTTTACAACATTCTATCAGCTAAATAACATCATCTGACGGTGACTTGAATAGAAAAATACTGTCACGGTCATGTGAGTTAATATTCACGTCTCTGACATTTATGCAAAGTATGCTCTAATTAGTCTCATAAATATTACATAACCTAAATCTAAGGTGTGATGAGCCATTTATATCGATAAGTTAAAGGTGCCTGGCCCCCTTGCAAAAGCAACGTGAACAGGTCTTGTGACCGTATTATTGTACTATTTAGAAGTTTTTGATACCTCATCTTGAACGATTTATTCTCGACATCATACTTAATTATTTTTATTTATACCATTTACTTCAATTCAAGTGGTTTACAAAAGGAACGTATCAGAGAACAACCATGTAGCATATGCAGAAACACAGCCAATGAAGAGATCCCTGAAAGCCTCCTAGACCGAGGAGATAACAAGTCTCTGGACCCCATTCACGTGAGTTCATGAGGTTTTCTTGCACCTCCTCCATTGGCTTTTTATTTTGCCTATTTCGCCCTAGTATATTATTCTAAATGTTTAATTCTGATTAATCTAATATACTACGGTATAGCAGTACGCGCGCGCGCGCGCGTGTGTATGTGTTTGTGTGTGTGTGTGTGTGTGTGTGTGTGTGTGTGTGTGTGTGTGTGTGTGTGTGTGTGTGTGTGTGTGTGTGTGTGTGTGTGTGTGTGTGTGTGTGTATTATGGTCAGCCGAAACTACACATTCAAATCGCACCAAAATTGGCACAAAAATCGCAAAAAAAATCGCTGATGTGAAAAAAACTTGGTCCCATCACGATTGAAAACTTTTACTATAATGAGCGATCACATTTTGACCAAAAAACGCTGCTCCAGGCGCCGGCATAGGATCTCCGTAGAATTTTTTGCCACAGGTATAACTTAGATATATTATAGCAGCGCGAGAGCCCTCCGCAGGAGCAAATGCGAGGGGCCCGAAGGGCCCACGAGCACTTGTAATATGCTATATCAGATAATCAACTAGCAAAGAAGACCGATTTCAAAGTCTCCTAAGCTGAGGAGTATATGGACCACTGAGTGAAACTTTCGAGAAAAACAACCTTGAAGAGACTCTTGCCCCAGGTTCTTTACCTTAACTCCCCTCTCCCCTCCCCCTCCCTCCCTCCCGGTAGTAACTCTATTCTCCTTCAAGGTTGATGACCTTAACTTGAGGTGAGTAGCACGACACAGATGGTAAATATGACGCTGATGGAAGAGGGAGGGGAAGGGTTTGGGATAAGGGAGGGAAGGGGAGAGGATGGTGAAAGGGCAAGGGCAGAGAACAGAAGAGGTGGGGGAAGGAGGAGGGAGGGGGGATGACAGAGGACGGGTAGGGGGGTTAGGGAGAGTAGATGAGAGAGGAATGAGGAGAAGGAAGGACTACGGATGGCAAAAGAAGTGGAATGAGGAAGAGTGTAAAAAGCGAACGTGACTGGATGAGAAAGTACAATGCACTCCAAACATAAATTGATAAACTGATAAATAAAATTATATCTATCTATCTATCTATACAGTGAATTCAATTATTCGTTGTATATCAGCGAAGCCCTACGCCTAATAAAATGAAACGCGGGATATTACATAGTACCCCACCATCAGCTCACCTTTCGGCGTCAAGCCGGATATTTTGTTACCATCCATCTCGACCCATTATCTAAAAACTTTCTCATGAGTAAAGCATGTAAACTAAGCATAGTATACAATACAATACTGACACAGTACAGTAATACTGCGCAGTACAATCCCAGGAAACTGGGAATCTTGGGGAATTTACCTTCCCAGTTACTTGTTTTTTTCTGAATATCCGTTATATTCTGTTATACATAGGCTATATCATTGCAGTAGCTATATACAATACATTCGTATCCAGGGCCACACAAACAATTCCATATGAAGCATAACATCCTCTTAAATACACCCCATAGATGTAACACCCATGACTGTAGTGTCTTGCAGTAATGCAAAATGCACACAATAAGTTCAGTTTCTTAAACATTATTTATTATTTATTTCATAAAACATGAAAAGAGAACTAATGAAATAAGTCTTGAGAATTTATTGGTGAACTGATTATTTGAAAAGAAGTGTTATAAAGTAGAATTATAATGCCCTCCTCGCTGACAGTTGTGTATACAGCCGTGTCCCACCAATTTAATTCTCACCTGACCGCTGTACTCCACCCCTCACTCGGCACTCAGCCATTTTGTAGATAATACAGTCAATACGTACGAATTACAGGGAAAAATGAATTAAATATATCTTGAGGATTTTTTAGTGAACTGATGATTAGGGAAAAAATGTTGTATAGTAGAATTATCACGACTCCCTTGTATACAACAGTGGCCAGCCAGTTTATTCCTCATATACTGTATGTTCTAAGAAGAATTAATACATCATCATATAATACAATTGCATATATACAGTAGAATACATCTTTATATATACATATATATATATATATATATATATATATATATATATATATATATAGATAGATAGATAGATAGATAGACAGATGTAGATAGATATATATATATAGATATAGATATATATGTACCAAACGACATGGATAAGGTAATAAACTGGATTGAAAAATGGCAGATGAAATTTAATGTAAAATATTTTAAGGTAATGCACATTCGTACCAAAAACATTATACTGTATATGAATACCGCATATGCAACACCCTTCTGATGGAAGAAAAGAACGAGATGGATTAAGGAGTTATCATCAGCAACGACCACAAAAAAATCTGAATAATGTATATCAAAATAATGTATATCAGCTAGTAACATGGCAAGCAAAATACTCGGCTTTATTGCAAGGACATTCGATCAAAATACGCTCGATGCAATTTCTAATTCAAAAAATCACAATTCAAAGGAAATTTCTATCCTTCTATTGCCAGACGCCTCAATCCCGTTTGGGGTGGCCACAAACAAATCGCCTCCAAGTCGCCCTGTCCCCAGCCATTTCACTGCCCTGCTCCCAACTCACACACCCCTCTCTCATATACCTCTCCACCCGATCCCTCCATCTCATCCTCGGCCTCCCCCTCCCTCTTCCCCCCTCCACCTCACTCACATACACTCTCTTCATCAGTCTTTCACCCTCCATCCTCTCCACATGGCCAAACCACCTCAGTGTGTTCCTCATAACGCTTCCTATCACATCCACATCCACATCCACACCACAACGCTCCTTTATATCCTCATTCGTCAGCCTGTCTCTCCATGTGACTCCACAGGCTCCTCTTAAATAACTCATTTCCACTGCTCTCACTCTTGACTTGTGTCCTTCCAACAACGTCCAAGCTTCACTTCCATACGTTAGAGTTGGTCAATACTGTCATGTAGTAACTTTTTCACTTCCATACTCACTTCCCTGTTTCTTATCACTGCTTTCAAAGAACCAGCAACCTTTCTTCCCTGCTGTACCCTTTCAAGCACTTCACCCTCCAAACCTCCATCCTTACTCATCACACTACCCAAGTACTTAAACGTACTCACATTTTCCAATTCCTCACCATCCAACCTCGCTGTACATTCACTGACTTCACCTCTCTCAAAGACCATCACTTTACTCTTCCCTACACTGACCTTTAGATTCCGTTTCTTACACACTCTCCCAAACTCATCCACCAAGCCTTGCAGCTCCCCTTCGTCTTCACTCAACAACACAGTATCATCTGCAAACAACAGTACAGGGAGTTTCCAAACACTATCCTCTCTTACCAGGGCCATTCCAACATCCACTATCCTACCTTGTACCTCTTTTATTACCCCATCCATGTACAGATTGAACAGCCATGGAGACATGACACATCCCTGTTTCAACCCAACTTTCAAAGAGAAAAATTCAATTAGTTCACCATCCACACGCAATGCAGCCTTCGCACCATCGTACATACTCTTCACAGCATTCAACAACTTCCCATCTACTCCATATATTCTTAACACTTTCCACAATCCTTGTCTATCCACCCTGTCATATGCTTTCACCAAATCCATGAAAGCCGCATACAACTTCTTTCCGTTCTCTAGAAACTTTTCCACTAAAGATCTAAGAATGAATATCTGATCTACACAATCTCTTCCCTTCCCAAAGCCTCCCTGTTCTTCTCCAACTAATTTCTCTGTTCTTTCTCTACCTCTGTCAATAAGTATCCTACCATACACTTTTCCTATTATACTAAGAAGACAAATGCCCCTATGATTACCACACACTTCTTTTTCCTCTTTACCTTTGTACAAGGGAATAATTATGCCTGACTTCCAATCCTCCGGGACTCTACCTTCCTCCCAGGCCAATCTGCACATCTTCCACATCCATTCTACTACTATCGCTCCCCCATGCTTCAGCATTTCACCACACATTCCATCAATTCCTGGGACTTTCCCCGATTTAACTTTCTTCATTGCATCCACAACTTCTATCCTACTGCTTTCTTCCTGTCTTCTCACCTCCCTCCTTCTCCCAGCCATTCGCCAGCCACTTATACTCACATTACTTCCATCCTCTATGTTCAACAATTCCTTAAAGTGTTCTCTCAATCTGCTCACTTTTTCTCCCTTCTCCACTAGTAATCTACCATTTTTATCTTTCACTCCCCTGCTAACTTCACTTCCACCCTATCTTACTCTTTTCACCTCTTTCCAGAACATTTTCTTACAGTCCCTGCACTTTACACTCAAATTCCTTCCAAATTCCTCATCTACTCTCTTCTTACTCTCTCTTACTAATCTTTTCACCTCTCTCTTTCTTTCTACATATAACTCTCTTCCGTCTCTCAACTTCTTCCACGCCCCTATTTCTCATCCATTCATTGTATGCTTTCTTCTTTTGTGCCACGCCTGTCTCACCTCTTCAGTCCACCACGCTGTTCCTTGCACCCCCCTCCGTCTTCTCTTCCTTCCACACACCACATCACATGCTGCACATATTTCTTCTGTAAATATCCTACACACACCTTCCACGTCTCCCATCTGCTCCAATTCATATTTGCCCAATCGTTCCTCCACTTCTCTCTTATACTCTGCCTTTTTCTCATCCTCTTGTAACCTTTCCACTCTCCTTGCAACTACTCCTTCCTCTCGTCTTTCCCTACTTCTATTCCTCCATCTTACTTGAATCCTAATTCTGGCCACCACCAAGTAGTGGTCAGAAAGTCCACTCCCCCAACCTCTGTAAGCTCTTGCATCCATTACACATCTTCACATCCTTTCATTCACATACACATAATCAATCATTGCCTTCCTTTCATTCAGTTCACCACCCACCCTTCTCATCACTCGCCATGTATACCTGTGGATCATTTTATGACTGAAGAGGGTATTGGCTATCACCAACCCCCTCCCAGCACAAATGTCCACTAACGCACTCCCATTCTCATCTATCTCAGCAGGCACACCCCACTCACCAATTATTCCATCCACCTTCACATTCCCTACTTTACCATTCATATCACCGATCAAAAACACTTTCTCATTCCTTCCAAACTTTTCCATGCACACTTCTTCATTTGTCCAGAACTCTTCCCTCACTCTTCTAGCACGATCTTGCATTGGCGCATACACACACACAATCACCCACATTTGTATTTCAACTTTCAACTTTACCCACACAATCCTTGACCCAACTGATCCATACTGTCTTATGCTCTTCTTCCATCTTTTACTCACAACTATACATACTCCTTCCTTTGCCCTCTCATTCTCACCTACTCCTTCACATATACCCCATCCATACTCCCATTCTCTCACACTTTCTCCTCTCCATTTTGTTTCAGTTATTCCACATACATCCACTTTCGCACCCTCAAGCACCTGGACAATCTCTCTCTCTCTTTCACCTCATAATTCGCTCCCCTTACATTCCACGTTCCGATAACCATGTCCTTTGTCCGGTCCTTGGTCGTCATCGTTTGGTCAGTCTTTGTCCGAGGCTTATTGTTTGTTTTTTTAATTAGTTGTTTTCTTCATTTGTCCAGAACTCTTCTCTCACTCTTCCAGCACGATCTTGCGTTGGGGCATACACACACACAATCACCCACATGCAAGAGTTTTAGGTGGAGGTCTGAGTCTGGTGAATGTTGATGGTGGAGAGTGGAATCTGAAGCAGCTGCTATTTGCAGATGATACTGCACTGGTGGCTGATTCAGAGGAGAGATTGAGACAGTTGGTAGAGGAGTTTGGAAGGGTGTGTGAAAGGAGGAAATTGAAAGTAAATGAGAATAAGAGTAAAGTGATGAAGTGTACGAGGTTGGTAGATGGTAGGGGGATGAATATAGTTTTGAATGGCGAGTTGCTTGAGGAGGTAGAGTGTTTTAAATATCTAGGGTCACATGTTGCTGTGGATGGAAGAATAGATGCAGAAGTGAAGTTTAGAATAAATGAAGTAGGAAAGGTGCTGGGAGGAATGAAAAAAAGTGTTTAGATGTCGTTCGCTTAGAATGGATGTAAAGAGAAGGCTATATGAGGGTGTTGTGGTACTGACTGCATTGTATGGGGCTGAAACATGGAATATGGGTGTAGCAGAGAGGAAATGTTTGAATGTAATGGAGATGAGGTGTCTGAGGAGTATGTGTGGAGTGACGTGTATGGATCGAGTGCGGAATGATGAAGTGCGAAGGAGAACTGGAGTTGTTCGGGAGATGGCTGGTAGAGTTGAGCAGAGGGTGTTGCGATAGTTTGGGCATATGGAGAGAATGGATAATGAGCGATTGGTGAAAAAGATAACTAGATCTGATGTGAGAGGTGTGAGGCTGAGAGGAAGACCACAAATAGGATGGATGGACAGTGTGAAGAGAGCACTGGATGCGAGAGGGATGTCTGTTGAGCAAGGAAGAGTGGCTGTGCGTGACAGAAATGGGTGGAGAGAAATTGTGAATGAATAAGTGATGATGCAGCCCTGAGGGGATATTCTCCCGCATTTGGTCTGATCAGCTAGTCAGGTCAGGTGCGGGTAAGGGAATGGGTCTGTTATGATGTGACAGGGGTAAACCAGTTCTGCTGTAGGGCCCTGCTGCGGATGTCACTGATTGCATTGCGCAGTTGACCCTTGTGCAGTGTGGTGCGGTGAGGATCTGTCCGTTCTCCCCTTTGGGGCTAAGATGCGAATGAATGTGTTTGAATGGATGAGTAAATGGGGAGTGTGTCGTCCTGTCTCGGCTACCTCCCTTTCCTTGGGGGAAGCAGCCTGGGTATATAGAATAGTTTTCCGGGGAGGGGCACTAACCCTCCGCCAGCCCTTTTAGTCGCCTTTAACGACAAGCAGGGATACTGGGGGAGTATTCTTGAAAAAAAACCCTACCCCCAGGGGATAGGGGGAAAATTAATACATGTATATAGAATTCTTAACATATTTAACGATGGTAGATATGACAGTCTGCTCAAAATACCGAATGATACTGCAATTAAAAGTAATGGAATGAAACTCAAAAGTGAAATATGCAACGACACTATAGGGAAAAAAATAATATTCACATAGTTGAAGAATGGCATGAGCTACCAACAACAGCCGTGAAGGGATCTAATGAATCATCTAGTTGTATTCCAAGAGATACTTCGCCCTTCACATATAATTCTGTGACATCAACACCACAAAGCCGAACATCAGGTGGCTCAAGTATCCAAACACGTCTTAAGTTCTTCTTTTTATTTTCAAGGGAAAATGCAGATAATAAGTTCACAACAGACCCAGAATCCAACAAAATTATGTAACAGCCCCTGCACAACTCCTTAAGACAACTACACCTAAGTAGGACATAGGACTAACCTGGTGTATGGGGAGCTCTTTACTAGGTAGGTCAAACTTATTTTGTGAAGGATTCTTTTCGTTTTGGCACTGGGCTTCTCACAACTGCTTGTTGGCATGTGCACAACAAGTCAAGTGCACAAGGCGTGCTAGCAGAATCATAATGACTCTTGTGGTAGGTGCATTACGCACAACCACGTGACCACGAAGGTGAGTTGCTATTATACAAAGTACCAGGCGACCGTGAAGTTGATCTACTAGCACGTCTGTGATCGCATTCATCTTCAAATCTCTTGCAACGTGGACTTAATTAACTGAGCTCCGACGATACCAACAATTGTTTTAGTTCTACTCTGTGATCTGACACGGCCATGATAAGATCTTGCGACATGGACAGTAAATGCATAGTTGCACGATCAGTTTGTTTGCTGGGTGGGCATGAAACATGTCCTTGATTAAGCCTGATTGGCAGGTGCAGGACAAGTGGATGGGTGACCCGCGTGGGCAGGCTGTGTTGGTAAAATACCAAGTTTCTCTTCTATCTGTCAAACTAACAGGGGTAAGTCATCACCAAAAGATAGATGAATCTTTACTGTAGTGCTGATTTCTTCCATATTAAGTCGATTTAGGAACCGTACATAGCTGAATAGAAATGCTGTTCTTGAACTGCCTTTATATACTCTCCCTCTGAGTATCAAATTAGGCACAGTCTATTGTAAGCACTGTGTTAGAAATTTCAGACTGAACTTCACCAATAAAATCATTAACAGGATAGCATCATCCATACCTGAGAATTTTGACCGTGATGCATCTTCCATGCTAATAGTATGCCGAGGAGCATATTTTTCAGGCTGAGTACCCATGGTGATAGAATCAGAATTGGTAGAGGTCGGAGTGGTGATAGAAGCACTAATTTGGTTACAGCTGCAGCACAAGTATTAAGAGGTAGAAGAGGATTGTGAAAGTGAATCTCTATGAAAAGATAAACGAGAAATGTGTGAAGTATTCGGGGCAGAAATTGAAAAAACTACACTGGAAGAAATAGTTGAACCAACAGAAATACCCATTTGATATGAAGCAAAAATTTTTGGCTTAGCTTACGGAACAATATCTGGTTTACTATAGGATTTTCCACTTCTCAAAAGAAGTAAGATTGTCATGAGACTGCTCAGTCCTAGTGCAACCTGAATCGATTTAATCGCCGAACGAAGGTGGATCATCAGCTTTAGTTAATGTAAAAAAAAAAAAAAAAAAAAAGGGAATGTCATCAATACTACATTTCGGTGAAACAGGCGCAAGGAAAATATTAAAGCAGGTAACTACAAGAGAAGGGAAATTTTTCTTATACAAAATAAACTATTATGTTCAATGACAACTGACCGAATGCGAGTGTTAGATGAAGGCTTGAGTCTGGTGAATGCAGATGGCTGAGAGTGGAATGTGAATCATTTGCGGATGATACTGCACTCGTGGCTGGTTCGGGGGAGAGATTGAGACATTGGTAAAGAAGTTTGGAAGGGTGTGTGAAACGAGGAAACTGAGAGTAAATGAGAATGAAAGTGAAGTGATGAACTGTGCGAGATGGTAGGAGGATGAATGTAGTTTTGAATGATGAGTTGGTTGAGGAGGTAGAGCGTTTTAAGTATTTAGGGTCACATGTTGTTGTGGATGGAAGAATATATGTAGAGGTGAAGTTTAGAATGAATGAGGTAGGAAAGGCGCTGGGAGGAATGAAAAAAGTGTTTAGATGTCGTTCGCTTGGAATGGATGTAAAGAAAAGGCTATATGAGGGTATACTGGTGCCTACTGCGTTATAAGGGGCTGAAACATGGAATAAGGGTGTAGCAGAAAGGAAAAGTTTGAATGTAATGGAGATGAGGTGTCTGTGGAATATGTGTGGAGTAACTCTTATGGATCGAGTGAGAAGTGATGACATGCAAAGAGAAATGGAATTATGCAGGAGACGGCTGAACGAGTTGAACAGAGAATGTTGAGATGGTCTGGCCATATGAACAGAATGGATGAAGAGTGACTGATGAAAAAGATAACTGGATCGGCTGTTATTAAAAAGATATTGAAACATCACCAGGGTGTATGTTTCGTGCAATAATTTCCAACTTTGACTTTTTTTTTTTTTCATAAATATTGAATTAGAAAAAATAATGATATTCCGATGACCATCTGATTACTTCATGTAATTTGTACACGACCGTCAACCAGTTCATTAGGTGAGAATTATGTGAGATAAGAACACACACACACACACACACACACACACAGACAAGGGAGAGGCAACACACAAGTCGGACGTGTATCACTGAGCTTCGCTCTGGGTATACCTAAGTTGTATATATTTATAGTTCAAGCTCGGATTAGGCTAATTTAAGTGATGATCCAACATAGTGAAACAAGTAATAACAAAGAAAGTGTAGCCTAAAGCAAGTAAACATCTATAAATCACTGTCAAGGAATGTGCTAAATTTCCTTATGTCAGCTGTACAACACCAAGGTTAACAGATAACAGAGTGATGCAACAACTGTAAGTAGAGATCTTTTCTTTAAGATGGCTTCATATTTTGGAAAGATGTCTTCAGTAAGTGCTAAGAGACAATGGTAAAAAACAGAATGATGACTTGTACTAAGATGTGGTTGAAAAGAAAACATGATAAGTTAGTTGAAAAAGTAAGTAGACTAGAGAAAACTTCTCAAATGGAAATCGAGGAAATCATGAATGATCTATGCAGACATGAGGAAAAATAACAAAGAATTAATAAAGGAAATAAACAGAAAAACCACAACAATAGAGGAACTATCAGCTGAGCTAATTCACTAAAGACGAAGACTAATGAAATGGGAGGTATAGTTGTCAACCATGACAGAATTATGGATGATTTCAGATGTGATACGGAGAAAATCAGGTAAGCAAGCAGTTTGATAAACCGAAGTAGTAATACTGAAGAGAAAATAACACTGGTAAATGAGATGGTAAAAAATTACAAAGATGAGGTATAAACTACATATGCCGAAATGGTGAAAGTAAAGAACTATTTAGATACAAAGGTATAAGAAAAAGCACAACAAAGGAAGTGAAAGAAATCATTAAAAATAACCCAAAACTAGTCAGGGAAGCTGGCAGAGATTAACAAATCTATAGTAATCAGTGGCAGAGGTGAAGAAGAAATAATAATAATAAAAAAAAAACTCAAGGGACAAAAATGAAATGGAAAATATAATGAACATACTGAAGCAAGTATCGGAGGATATCGTGATAAAGATATAGAACATAAAAAACAAGGGAAAAGTTAGAGAAATAAGTCAAGACCCCGGAAAGTAACATTCCGGAGTGCAAACACTGTAGGGGAAATATTAAAAAATGGCAACAAACTCATGGAAAAAAAAGGAATTTGAAAAATTATGGAAGAAATGATGCCTAACTCAAGAGGAATTGGGAATACTAAACGAGAAGAGGGAGGAAGCAAAAGCAAAGAACGAGGAAAGTTCAGAGGAAGTGTACGTTTTTATTTTTTTTCCAAAGTAATTGGATTGCAGGTATGAAAGTGGTACATAACCAGCAGGGATAAAAAAGAAGGAAGGTAACAGACTCAAGCTATGGCCAGTATGTAAACAAGACGATTAAGTTTATGTGCTTAAATGTAGATGGAATGATATCTAAATTATTAGAGCTGAGAGATTATACCAAAGAAAAGGAACCACATATTATTTGCCTAACTGAAACAAAATTTACCCCCAAGGATATCAAACGATACCCTAAACTTAAAGGAATACAGTATAATGGAGAAGAGATAATTTTAAAAAGAAGCAGGAATTATGATACTGACAAAAAAAATTCTACAAGTTAGAGAAATAGAACTAGATATACCCTCACAAGAAGAACTGATTGTAATAAACTGATACATTTGAAGGGAATGTAACTGGGGCAAATTTCTGCATGCCACCCAAAACAAACACTTGGGAGACAGGAGAATATGAAGACCTGGCAGAAAGTACAATTCAGAGTTTAAGAGCATTACTACATAGAATGGAAGAGAAATATGAAAGAATTATATTAACTGGAGATTTCAATACAATTATAAATTGGAATACTCTAGATGTAAGAAGCCATAAAAGCTGCTGGGACCAAAAGTTCCTGGAACATGTGCAGGAGTTTTTCCTAACACAACATGTACAGGAAAACACCAGAAAAAGAGGACCTGATGATCCATCAGTACTACTGACAATATAATGTATCACCCTCCATTCGGCAAAAGCAACCTTGCAGTATCAATTTTAGGATTGCATGTGGCATAGTTAACAGTGTTGAGAGTTATAAAAGAAGACTAAACTAAAGAAAGGACAAGTACCATGACCTAAAAAAGTACTTTGTATAAATGAATTGGGAAAAGGAGCTTAGAGGTAAAGATTTATATGTTACATATAGAAAATTCTGTGAATTTCATGAAATAGGAGTCCAAAATTACATTCCATAGCACAAAGAAGCAGAAATGAAAATAAAGAAATTGTTTAATACAGAATGTAAAAAAATCAAGAGAAAAAAGAGACTTCTTGTGGAATGGATACAGAAGACACAGCAGTGAGAGGGCATATAACAACTGTGCTGAAGGAGCTAAATACTGTACACTGAATGTTTGTTTCATTACGACGCAGCCTCAGTAGCCGAAACAAGCACCTTCACCCAGCTGCAAGCCCAAAGGATGCCGAAATATGCATTCCTTCGCATTCCACAAGGACCTCAGAATGTCGAAATAAGACTCGAGGTACTTAAGACTAAAGTAAGTTCGAAAGTTCCTTTCAGTGTTCTAGTATTGTTCAGACTTTTCTTCCATTATTCCATCCATCGTTTTGAGAGGGTCGTCGGTCTTAAGGAGGCGTCAAAACTGATATCCGTAACACTTGTCTCTCGCTTCATTTCACATTCTTCTGACTCTTTTCCCCGGCGACACTGGGGAAGAAGACCCGGGACCGTATTTACAAAGTACCGGTAGTGAAAGTTTAAGCTACCGGTATGTGTAAGATCGCTTGTATATGCGCTTGTTTGTAGTTATGTCACTAAACACTTCACAAACAGATTTGGGTGAATATCAGAATCACAAAATACTAGAAACAAAACAAACTGCGATAATAACTAACTGCTATGGTGACTTGCTTATACGAGTATTAGAAGCTGGTTTGGAGTCTGTGTAAATACGACCTCAAACTTTTTTTTTCATTCATTGCCAGACGCCATGTATCCCAGATGGGGTGGCCAATGGCTTAGAGTTAATTGTTTTACAGGGAGGGGCACTAATCCTCCACCAACCCCACTTGACATGTAGGGATGCCAACAGCATCTGGTGTTCCCAGGCGGTCACCCATCCAAGTACTAACCAGACCCAATGTTGCTTAACTTCGCTGATCGGACGGGAAGCGGTGTACTCAACGTGGTATGGCCTCCTGGATATTTACATTTCTGTCAACAGGGTTTGTAATTTATGAATGTGTGTAATCCAAAATTTAATGGAAGTTTTAATGATTAACAAATTTATGGCAAATACTGTAGATCACCATTTTATTCCGGCTGACTGCCGATTCTCAAAAGATGAGAATTAACGCTGTCTTTCTTTACAGTACACAGCAGAGATTAATTATTCACAAATGCTGTACAGTCGTTACTGCAGGCCCCTGAGAGTTTTTACCCCCTGACAATCAATATTTAATATTAATAACAGACAGGTTCTTGCTGAAGCTTAACCCCTAGCTAGCACAACGGATTTCAGAATTAATATGAGAGAACTGCGTTAAGTACAGTTATGAAAACTAAGTAAGTTGTGCGAGCTATGATAAGCAGACTAAAGAAGCTCGTGGTGACATCAAACACGAATAACAATTAAGCTCAAAGGAAAGAACTGTAAATTTATTGATTACAGTAAATAAATTTACGTTACATAGAACAAAATTAATTCAAATATTAAACGGAATGCACTCACTCTTTCACAAGGCTAACTAAAATAATTACTTTAAAACTAAGAAAAAAAACTAAAGAAATAATGGTCAATGTGGCGTATCACCAAGGAAGGGTGGGAGCCTGGAGAACTGTAGATCTAGTGGATTCTGGGTGCTAGAAGACCTCTCTCACTCTCACTACTGGAACACAGAACCACACTCCGTCGCGACATATAAAAGACTGCCCCAAATTCGATGTGTGGGGTAGGATGCCCAGGCCAGCCGGAAGAAGGTGTGGCCAACGGTTGAGGAAAGCAGGGGCGAACAATATAGAAACAATAATATCGCTCAGTAGAGCACTTAATGACGTGCATTAGAACGGTCACTTTTGAAACAGTGACGAATGTTTTGAAAAAAGTATACCATCGAAATGGAGAGAGAAACGGTTAACTGAACGATACACAGTCAGTTTTCCACTAAAGTTCGTGGTTTCTCACAAAAGGAAAATGTCGCGAATTTGATTTGTGACATTACGCCCTTCAAAATGAAATTTTTTCCTTATGGGAAAAAATTTGTGGATATATATATGTGTACACATCCTAACTCAGTCACACAAGATTTACATTGTGGTGTGTGTGCTATCCTGCTACAGGAGAAAATCACTATCGCCAATGAGCGTAAAAACCTCGTATTTACGTTAATAGAGGCAAGCTTGAGGGAAAAAAACTCCGTGCCGACGGTGAAAATCCTGTACTCAGGTCAAACTGAGCGAAAGTTTGCTACATTTACACTGACAACTAATTGTTGTGTAGCTTGGTGTATGTGATACACGGTGTAGGTGTGACAGTTGTAGTGTAACTGTACCTACATGTAAAATGATACAGTAAATATTAATAATATGGCGACGACGAAGGCAGAGGAGAAGAGGCGGCAGCATACGGCAGACGATCAGCTGGCCCGCACAGCAAAACTGCTACACCCATCGCTGTACCTGCAAAATCAGTTAAGGTGGAGCATCAAAAGTGTCAATGAGACAAAAACTCTTAATACATTACAATTACTCTCTCTGCCTAGCAATCAGTACATGCTACGAAAGGTACGCTGTAGCTGAAAAATACGAGTGACAGCCTAAGCTTCGTACATTCGAGGTCGCCATTAATTTTATTAGGTACATTATTAACCAGGAAACGTAGTCCCTGGACGCCGTTGGGCTCGAGGACTCATGTAGTTTACTGGTTAAACTTAACTCTACACTTACGATTTGTGTCGGCAAGTTGAGAATCCTTATGCAAACTCGGGCTCGTGTGTTCGCAGACACAGCCTCGGGTCGCCTCTGCGGGGTTCTCTCTCAAACTTCCCCCTTAACCTACAGTACTTATATTAATATCGGGGAGCTGAGAATCCTTGTGCAAACTCGGGCTCGTGTGTCCGCAGACACAGCCTCGGACTGCACACGGGTCCTCAAACTTCCCCCCTTTAGCCTAGAGTACATATGTATATACAATATCGGGGCAGCTGAGAATCCTTACGCAAACTCGGGCTCGTGTGTCCGCAGACACAGCCTCGGGTTGCCTCTGCGGGTTCTCGAACTTTCCCCCCTTAAACTACGGAACGCGTGTATACAGGTCTTGGACATAATGTGTCCTGTGGGACCAACGGGCGAGACGTCAGGTCTGCACCCACTTTACCACTACCCTGTCTCTCAACTGACTCAGAGATTACGGGTGTGGTTACAAACGGCGCAGGAAGGACGTGTCCCTGACTTGTGTTACGTGGACACACGTTGCAGGAACACACAAAACTATCTATGTCTCATCCCGTCCCTGGCCAGAAAAAGTCAGCTCGGATACGGCCCTGGGTCTTCCTTTTGCCCAGGTGACCTCCTGAGGCTGAACAATGACCCCATTCTAACACTGATAGGCGGTACTTGGCGGGAACGACAAACTGCAGTCGAACCTCGCCCTCGGGTGTTCGTGACTCATGGTAGAGCCGTCCTTGTTTGCGAAGGAACTTGGCTCGACCTCCCCATAAATACTTTAACACTCTACCCTTTTGTTTCTTTCACGCAGCAGCAAGTGTCAGGTCAGAATGTTGTTCTTGAACAACAATTTGGCTACACATCAGATCTTGCGGTGATTCAATGGTCACTGGGGTGACACAGTCCGGAACCTCAGCCATGGCTCGCGTTACTGCAGCCAAAGTCTGAGTAGCTTCATCATCGGTGCAACTATCCTTGGCACCGGGAATGTTACTTACGATTAGGTCAAATAAAGGTTCTGGCATGACAACTGTGAGTGTCGTACCAATGTAAAATGGAGATGCCACCTGGTTACATGCCTCAGGGAACAAACTCACTGATCCATCAATAAGGTTTGCATGGATCTTTCGACCTGTGTACTGCTCAGGCCGAACTAGACTCTGTTTGACAGAGCAACTTGAGGACCCGTTGTCTCTCAGGACCTTCACAGGGATGTCTCCCACTAACCCTGGCTGAACAAGGAATGCACTGTCACCTGTGGGAGGGCCTGTGGAGGAAGCAGCTAGCCACTGATTAGGCTGCTGAATAAATAATGCAGCAAACATGGTGTCCTGTAAACTAGATGCTTGAGTGGTCGTACTCACTGCCTGTGGAAGTGGAACATTGGCCATCTGTGGAGGGGTGTTCACTGTCGATGTGGGACTAGTGAACTGTGGAGAAGTACCCGTGCTGGTAGGGACGTGACCACCGTGCTGCTGCTGAGGAATGAAGGCTGGGTTCGCCTCCTGCCTCCTATTCACTTGAGCTGGTGGTGAAAAGGACAGTCCTGACGGTCGGTTGCGTGGCTGATACTGCTGCTGGTTAGGGAACCTGTTGTACCGCTTCCACTCAGGGTTCTGAGTGTTTTGCCCCTGGTCCTTCCACTGCGGTTTTGGACCTTGGTCATTATTCTGAGAACGGCCTTGGTGCTGGGATTCAGTCTGAGACGGCTTCCCAGACTTGGCAGTATCTTTTCTGCTGTTCCAGGTGTTTTGCTTACGAGTTTGGTACCCGTAAGCAGTGAAGAATGCATCAGCCTTTTCCACCATTTGGCTGGCATCTTTCACCTGGCAGATCTTAAGCTGTGCTATGAGCTCAGCAGGCCACGACCTCTCTAACTGTGTACACAGCATGAGGTCAATTATCCCCTCTAGCGTGTGAGGGGTCTCATCTTTTTCCATCCACTCACCTAAGCAGTGAGACGGTCGAGGAACTGAACAGCTGTCTCCTTGTCTTGGAGACGAGCTCGCATGAACTGAACTTTGGCGTCGTCTACTGTGAGACCATACGCCTTAATGAGTGCAGCTTTCATCATCTCATACGTGAGATTGTCTCCACGAATTCTGTGGAGAATATCGAGGGCAGGGCCCTCAAATAAACTAAAAAATTGGAGCCGCTTAGCTGCCTCATCCAGTTGATACATGTCTGCCATGTCCTCAAAACGAGCTATGTACGGCTCCATTCGCTCGCCTTCCTTGTATGAAGGAAGCTTGATGCGTGGGGTCGCCAGGACATGTGTAGCAAGAGCGCTAGTGGAGCTTGGACCAACTGCACCAGACGTGTCTGAAGCCAAGGAATCTCGCTTGAGCTTCAAAATTTCAAATTCATGTTTTTCGCATGCTTCTCGTTCACCACGCTCGTGTTCTCGTTCTCTCTCTCGTTCCTCAAGCTGTTCTCGCTCGTGTTCTAAGTCAAGTTCGCGCTGTTTTCGCTCGTGTTCGCGCTGTTCTCGCTGGTGTTCGCGCTGTTCTCGCTCGTATTCGCGCTCCTTTTCACGCTGCTCTTGCTCATATGCACGCTTTCTTTCACGTTGTTCGCGCTGTTCTCGCTCGTAGTCGCGCTGAATTTTATGCTCTTCACGGGCATCATTCTCGCGCTGCTGCTCCTGATTATGCCGTGAGAGTATGTACTCTTTAATTTCCTGGGGATCGGTAGGCCCCATGTCTTTGGCTTCCTGTAAAAAAATGGTGGTAGCCATGATGCTAATTTACTAAGCAAGCCGAAACTGAGTACTGACTGCTGCTTCGCAAACGAATGCTAATAACACAAGTAAAGAATACAGACACAAGCTAGTGGTGACCAGTCTTATCTAGTTAACTGGCAAAGAATAAAGCAAAAATGCAAATGACTGGGAAGACTCAATAATTAACGCAATGGGTACGGCGACTTCCCAGGAGCGAATAAAATCGTCTGGCGTTACTAAGAATAAAATACTAAATAGAGTTAAGTACTCTATGGATAAATAAAGCAGAAATTCACTTGCTAAACTAACGGTAAACACCAGTAAGTTTGTATCTATAACCTTTAGTTATTATAACTAATAACTAACTAGCTGAGTGAGTGAGTTTTATTTCGTTAATAATAGTACTAGGAGTTAAATCCTGAAATGAGGTCGCCAGTTGTCAACGGGGTTTTGTAATTTATGAATGTGTGTAATCCAAAATTTAATGGAAGTTTTAATGATTAATAAATTTATGGCAAATAGATCACCATTTTATTCCGGCTGACTGCCGATTCTCAAAAGATGAGAATTAACGCTGTCTCTCCCTACAGTACACAGCGGAGATTACTCACAAATGCTGTACAGTCGATACTGCAGGCCCCTGAGAGTTTTTACCCCCTGACAATCAATATTTAATATTAATAACAGACAGGTTCTTGCTGAAGCTTAACCCCTAGCTAGCACAACGGATTTCAGAATTAATATGAGAGAACTGTTTTAAGTACAGTTATGAAAAATAAGTAAGTTGAGCAAGCTAAGATAAGCAGACCAAAGAAGCTCGAGGTGAAATAAAACACGAATAACAATTAAGCTCAAAGGAAAGAACTGTAAATTTATTGAGTACAATAAATAAATTTACGTTACATAGAGCAAAATGAATTCAAATATTAAACGGAATGCACTCACTCTTTCACAAAGCTAGCTAAAATAATTATTTTAAAACTAAGAAAAAAAAACTAAAGAAATACTGGTCAATGTGGCATATCACCAAGGAAGGGTGGGAGCCTGGAGAACTGTAGATCTAGTGGAGTCTGGGTGCTAGAAGACCTCTCTCACTCTCACTACTGGAACACAGAACCACACTCCGTCGCGACATATAAAAGACTGATTCAAATTCGATGTGTGGGGTAGGATGCCCAGGCCAGCCGGAAGAAGGTGTGGCCAACGGTTGAGGTAAGCAGGGGCGAACAATATAGAAACAATAATATCGCTCAGTAGAGCACTTAATGATGTGCATTAGAATGGTCACTTTTGAAAGTGACGAATGTTTTGAAAAAAGTATACCATCGAAATGGAGAGAGAAACGATTAACTGAACGATACCCAGTGAGTTTTCCACTAAAGGTCGTGGTTTCTCACAAAAGGAAAATGTCGCTAATTTGATTCGTGACAATTTCATCGTTTCTCTTCGGCAATGGATTTCAGAGCTGCCGTTACGACAGTATGGTTGACATGATTTTAAAAGAATATGGTGATTAACATTCTCAAGTTCCTATACACTTTCTTAGCTAAATAGGCCTAAGCCTGGCTGACGGTAAATAAATACCAGAGTTGTCCCTACCATGCAGTGATTACTGTTGACAGTATTAACTCCTTCAGGCTCCTACATACACTCTCAGCTCAAGAAAATCAGCTAACTCAGCTAGAATACAATAATAGATTTGCCCCGACCATGAGAGGGTTAAGGGGGATATGAAGAACACTACAGAAAAGGCACAAATGCAAAAGTGAATCATCGCGTTTGTCATTAACCATTTTCACAGAAGGCCCCCATTTTAATATTTTCACATGGGTAGGCCTTAAAACAAACGAAATTCTTCAGCACAAAGAAACTGGGACAGAAAAAAGGGATATTTTTACTAACTGTATATCATGAAAAGATTAGTCATACATGAAGGATCTGGGCCGAATAGCACAAAACTCCATCAGAAGGCAGCTATAAGGCTGGCCTTATATGAAATATTGACGGCGGCCCTACGGCTGCCTCGAAGGCCCATGCATGACGACCCCTTACCTTGTCTTTAGGCTAGCCTTAACTGTAGGGAATTTGGGGGGGGGGAAATCTCGTGCGTCAGCTGAGTACTGCCGACCAATCAGAGGCAGAACACAGAAACAATGAACCAATCACGAAGCTTCATAAATCAGCCGGGGGTGAGAAGTTAGAGCGAGTGTTTATGGTACCGGGTGTCATATGCACGGAGTGACTTTATGCTAGAAGTTACTGTTCCTTTCTCTATTAAGCCTAAATTAACCTAACCTAACCTAACCTTATCCTTGATCAACCTAACCTAAATATACCTAAACTCACCTAATCTTAATTCACGAAATGTCTCATTTCACAATCTGCCTGTAACATACATATATATCTTTATTTATATATATCCTTATATCGACCTAGTTACCTACAAGTCGATAAGTCATCCAGCTATCTTCCTGACACATGTATTTCATACAACGTTGTTGATAAATGGCACAAAATTTGAGATAACATGCGGATACTTTCAAAACAGAAGCTAAACGGCAATTCGGCGCATGCGCACTGAGCAGAACGGTAACTTTCAGCATGTCACTCCGTGTATACGACACCGGCAAAGTGGGAAGCCCGCCACTGCATAGAATGTCTAGGTATACCATATGCTGCCTAAAACATCAAGACAAGGTATAAAATAAAATCATCTGTACACATTTCCTACGTATTCTATAGATTGCTGAGTTTGTTTTAGGTAACGTGTGACACGGCCAAACTGCAGCAAACAGGCAAACTGTGAAATCAGTCACTTAATTTACTTAGGCTAATTAAGCTGCGGTTAGGTTAGGCTGGGATAATCTAGCCTAAGTTTTGGTTCCATTAGGGTAAGTTAGGTTAATTTTGGTAAACGCTTAACAGCTTTCTTCTAAATTTACCTAACCTAACCTGAACTAACCTAGCCTAACCTAATGTAAACTTAACCTAGATTATCACAGCCTAACTCCCTGTTGTTTATTATATTATACTTTGCCAAGAAGTACTAGACATTTTATAGAATACCTAAGCATTCTATTAAAATTCCTAGGTAAATTAATATAAGGTCAGAATAAAATAAGCTTGTTTAATACTTTGCCAAAAAATTCTAGGCATTCCATAGAAAACCTAGGCACTCCATACAATACCTTAGTTTCACACAATGCCGGTAACATTTACACAACAGCCAAGGAACACAGCAGTCAAGGATAAGCACGTGAAGTATCGGTAATTAATTGAAAACAATGTCGGATGCAAAGCAAAGACGTCCCAATATCAGTTATGAAGAGCTTTACACCTGCATAACCTTTAAAACAGTAAGATGAAAGGGTTTAGGATTAAAGAAACAAAACAGCAATATGAGTGGGAACTTACTATTTCTGCCATGTTTTACCTCACCATTGCCTAACTTCACACAAAGTAATCAGCAATCACAGTTACCTAGCAGAAAACTGTCACCATAGACACCTTGGCTCAGATCTCTGGTGAAGTTTAGAATTAGCCCAGATATAGACAGCGTGAGTGTCGCCAGGATATCTGTCATTACAGCTCATTATCATTTTGTTGCTGTCACAAACAACTTGCACATCCAGTAAATGGAACTCTTTGTAATTGACAAATAAGTGTTCTTTGTGATCTTGGGCCTTAAATTGTATGAGGGGTCTATCCACTGCTCCAAGCACTTTTGGATGTTAGGAATAATGTAGAATTATCACGAAGCCATAATATGGCTTCATGGTCATGTAGGAGTAGAGGGGAAATATACAGTAGACTAGTCGAAACACGCACACACCAAGAAAAAGGGTAGAACAGAAGACAGATGAGGACAGTAAGGAAAGAAAGACTGGAGACAAAAAGGCCCCTTTTAGTTACCTCTTTCAAACAGGGATAGAGGGGATGTATTCTTTCCCCCCCTTCCCATGGGGACACAAGCACCTTAAGAAAAAATTTTATTCTGTGGAAACCCTCTAGTCTCTGTCCTCCCCAGCAAAACAATGGGCATCTTAATTTTGCTGAGTCCTTTTCTGTATAAAGCATCTGTCATGCATGATATCACTCTGGATACACTTGACTGATAAATACTACAAGTATCTCCAACAACACTCTGAAAATTAACACTAGCGTAGAACCTCTGGGTTGTCAAAAATTTTGTAGGCAAGAAAGACATGGGAGAGTAGTGTGACGCTCCCAATATGAGGCTCAAGTTCTGTTAAACAAAGGAATTTGCTCCTGGGGAGGCGATATTGTTTCAATGCATGTTAATCATTTATGTTAATGGGGGGTTCAATGGATCCAAGAAATTTCCATTCCCTTCGCAAAGTTCGATCTAGTTCACAAGCAACCATCAACTCCATACCGAGATAAACAATAACAAGTTTGGTCTGGTTTATGCTACAGAGAATATAAAATCGGAGTTACTTTATTTACGGGTTTCAATATGGCAAGGCAGCTCCGATCCAGATTCAGCAGCTGAGGCGGCCTTACCAAGGATTACCCACCTGTAGTTACTTCGTGCATGGGCCTGAACGACCTACGGCCTTTAACCATCCGACTTAAGGTCGTGTGGAGCCTTAAGGCCATTTTTGCATCTGGACTTTGAGTCAGAGCCATCACAAAACTCTATTGTGAATTACACAGTTTCATATTTTCGCAAGCTATAGACAGCCGAAATGATGACGTCACGTTACCATGCCAACCGCCATATTGGTTCAACACAAAAATCCGACAATGGGCTTTTTAAAATGCCATCTCTTGTTTCTTTCGTCTGGGAGGAAGGCAATCAGTAATAAAGAAAACCACCATAAATGTATGCAAATATCAACTTTCTTTTATTCTAGTGATGCAATAAAAGGGAATGTAACGGCTAGCGTGAAAAGAAAGTCTACAAAACAGGGATGTTTGGAATGTGTCAGATTGGCTGCAAACTTTTTGTTAATATATGCCTTTTCGTTATTTTAGTATTATATTTGCCACTGCTGGCTGAAACAAAGTTTCTTTATGCAGAGATTTCAGTTTAGCAGATTTTTTTTTCTTAATGCGGCATAATATCTGCAATAGTTTTTAAAATACTTTCATTCCACGGTAAAGAACAGTTTAGTGTCAATGAAATAAAAATGGCAATATATATATATACATATATACCTAGGCTGCTTCCCCCAAGGAAAGGGAGGTAGCCGAGACAGGACGACTCACTCTCCATTTACTCATCCATTCAAACACATTCATTCGCATCTTAGCCCCAAAGGGGAGAACGGACAGATCCTCACCGCATCACACCGCACAAGGGTCAACTGCGCAATGCAATCAGTGACATCCACAGCAGGGCCCGACAGCAAAACTGGTTTACCCCTGCCACATCATAACAGACCCATCCCCTTACCCGCACCTGACCTGACTAGCTGAGCAGACCAAATGCGGGAGAATATCCCCTCAGGGCTGCGTCATCACTTATTCATTCACAATTTCTCTCCATTTATTTCTGTCACGCACAGCCACTCTTCCTTGCTCAACAGACATCCCTCTCGCATCCAGCGCTCTCTTGACACTGTCCATCCATCCTATTCGTGGTCTTCCTCTCAGTCTTACATCTCTCACATCAGATCTAGTTATCTTTTTCACCAATCAATCATTATCCATTCTCTCCATATGCCCAAACCATTGCAACACCCTCTGCTCAACTCTACCAGCCATCTCCCGAACAACTCCAGTTCTCCTTCGCACTTCATCATTTCGCACTCGATCCATACGCGTCACTCCACACATACTCCTCAGACATCTCATCTCCATTACATTCAAACTTTTCCTCTCTGCTACACCCATATTCCATGTTTCAGCCCCATATAATGCAGTCGGTACCACAACACCCTCATACAGCCTTCTCTTTACATCCATTCTAAGCGAACGACATTTAAACACTTTTTTCATTCCTCCCAGCACCTTTCCTACTTCATTTATTCTAAACTTCACTTCTGCATCTATTCTTCCATCCACAGCAACATGTGACCCTAGATATTTAAAACAATCTACCTCCTCAAGCAACTCACCATTCAAAACTATATTCATCCCCCTACCATCTATCAACCTCGTACACTTCATCACTTTACTCTTATTCTCATTTACTTTCAATTTCCTCCTTTCACACACCCTTCCAAACTCCTCTGCCAACTGTCTCAATCTCTCCTCTGAATCAGTCACCAGTGCAGTATCATCTGCAAACAGCAGCTGCTTCAGATTCCACTCTCCTCCATCAACATTTACCAGACTCAGACCACCTAAAACTCTTGCATTCACCTCCCTTACAACACCATCCATGTAAATATTAAACAACCAAGGCGACATCACACATCCCTGTCGCAGCCCCACTCTCACGGGAAACCAATCACTCACAGCATTTCCCACTCTTACACACGCTCTACTATTTACATAAAAACTTTTCACCCCTTTTAGTAACCTACCATCAAGTCCATACAATCTTAAAACAGTCCACAAAGCCTCCCTATCAATTCTATCATACGCTTTCTCTAAATCCATAAATGCCCAAAACACATCCTTGCCTTTCGCTAAATACTTTTCACACACTTGTCTCACAGCAAACACCTGATCAACGTATCCCTCCCTCTCCTAAAGCCACACTGCTCATCACTAATCACTCCCTCTGTACCCTCTCTAACTCTCATAATTAACACTCTACCATACACTTTACCTACAACACTCAACAGACTTATACCCCTAAAGCTAGTACATTCATACTTATCACCCTTGCCTTTATACAACGGGACCACACAAGCACTTGCCCAGTCAATTGGCACCATACCTTTCTCAAAGCACACATTCAATAATCTTACTAACCAGTCAACAATAGTCACTCCACCACCCTTCAGGCATTCCACAGCACACCCATCCATACCTGCAGCTTTCCCTGTTTTCATCTCCTTTACTGCCTTCTCCACTTCCTCCTTCGTGATCAAAGAATCATTCATCTCTCCCAACACATTTATTCCTTGCACCCTTCTATCTGCCACAATCTCAGCCACCCTTTCCTCCTCTACATTTAACAATCTTTCAAAATACTCTGCCCATCTCTTCCTTACTGCATCCATCTCAATTAACATCCTTCCATCCTCTGCTTTTACTCGTTCTTCCTTCCCAGACTCTCCCTTTCGCACCCTTTTCACCTCCTTCCAAAACATTTTCTTATTCTGTTGAAAATTCTCTGTCAGCCGCCTACCCCACCTCTCATCTGCTGCCACTTTAGCATCACGCACAGCCCTTCTCGCTCTATTCCTCTTTTCCTTATACCTTTCATATGACAACTCATCCTTCCTCTGCAGCCACACTTCATATGCACGTCTCTTCTCAGCCACAGCCATACTTACTTCCTCGCACCACCATTCACTTCCTTTTCTTACACCACCACCCACACGTCTCACACCACACACCTCTTCTGCATGCCCCACCACAGCACTCTTAAACAACTGCCATTCCTCCTCCACGCTGCCATTTTCCCGATCTTTCACTGCGTTCCACTCATCTTTCAATTTCTCCTGATACTCTATCTTTTTCTCTCTTTTATCCAACTCACTCACTTTCAAAACCTCCCTGCCACACCTAACCCTCCTAGCTCTCACCCATCTCTTACCTACTCTTAACTTTCCCTCCACCAGGTAGTGGTCAGACATACCTCCACCCTCCCCTCTCAGAACTCTCACATCCAACAATCTTCCTATTACATTCCTAGACACAACCACATAGTCCATCAAGGCTCTATCAACAACCCTTCCACCCTCCTGTCTCACCCATGTATACTTATAAATATCTTTCTTCTCAAACAGCGTATTCCCAATCACCATCTCTCACTCAACACACATCGCTATCATTCGTTCCCCATTTTCATTTCTTCCAGGCACACCATGCATACCAACTACGCCTTCAACTGCTACATTTCCCACTCTAGCATTCAGATCTCCCATCATTACCACATTCACATTCGCTCCAAAACTCTGCAGACACTCATCAACATCATTCCAGAAAGACTCCCTCTCTTGTTCATCCCTTTCACTACCAGGCCCATATGCACTCACAAACACCCACAACTCACGTTCAAATTTCGCTTTCACCCACATCAGTCTCGATGACACCTCCTTCCATTCAATCACACACTGCTGTACTTCCGGACTCACTAACAAGGCCACACCTTCTCTTGCCCTTCCTCTATCAACACCTGACAATCTTCCATTCACACTTCCAAACACAGATTCCCCCTTCCCTTTCATCTTGGTTTCACTCAAAGCTAACACATCCAACTTTCTTCTCACAAACATTCTCCCAATCTCCTCCCTTTTAGCCTCAATTGTACTACATCCACGCACATTCATAGACCCAATCTTCAGGGTACGGGGATAACTCCATCCCCCATCCCTTTCTCTGGCCTGTCTCTTTTTAGGAACTAAAAAACAGAGGAGGGGGTCCCTAGTCCCCTCACCCCGCCCCTTTTAGTCGCCTTTTACGACATGCAGGGAATACGGTGGCAGTATTCTTCCTAACACAACCTGGCCGCAGAGTAGTAGTACCACCCCATAGTGCGGCCAGGTTGTGTCCCCCCCGCCACAGGGGGGAGCCTCTGTGGTACAGTGGTAAAGTGTGCGTTTCGTACACGGGTGAGCCAGGGCTTGTTCCCCGCCAAGGTAATAAACTTTGGGAGTGTTCACCCGGCCATGTATTGCATTCGCGGACACAAGGGGTGCTGTGGTTGAACCAGTGTCGCTTACTATAAAGTATGCTTGCACCCAGTCGGCTTGCGGGGGCCAATTACACTTGGTTCACAGACTACACACACATTCAAAGCCACTTGAACACTACACTTACACTTACAAGCCCTTCTCACCCTACATACAATCTCTATCAGACAGCCTAAGCCACTTGGCAGAGATACATTGGCCCTGAGGGGATATTCTCCCACATTTGTCTGATTAGCTTATCAAGTCATGTGTGAGTAAGGGGATGGATCTATTACGATGTGGCTGGGGTAAACCAGCTCTGCTGTCGGGCCATGCTGTGGATGTCACTATGTGCAATGTGCAGTTGACCCTCATGTGGTGTGGTGTGGTGAGGATCTGTCCCTTCTCCTCTTTGGGGCTAAGATGCGAATGAATGTATTCAAGTGGATGAGTAAACTGGGAGTGGGTCATCCTGTCTCGGCTACCTCCCTTTCCTTGGGAGAAGCAGCCTAGGTATATATATATATATATATATATATATAGATATAGATATATATAAGCAGAGACAACATACATAAAGGGCAAATCTGTGCTTGAATGAGGAAGATACTGAAATACAGTATATCCCAGCATGTCCCGGATGCTGTGTAAAATTCTTGCTAAAACTGTACGGAAGACGTTTATAATGTCTAAATCAGAATGCAGTATTAATAATATCACCGACAAAAATGCAAACAAAAGAGGAATGAAGATTATATACTGTATATATATGTAAAGAGAAAGAGAGAGGTGAAAAGATTAGTAAGAAAGAGTAAGAAGAGAGTGGACGAGGAATTTGGAAGGAATTTGAGTGTAAAGTGGAGAGACTGTAAGAAAATGTTCTGGAAAGAGGTGAAAAGAGTAAGACAGGGTGGAAGTGAAGTTAGCAGGGGAGTGAAAGATAAAAATGGTAGATTACTTGTGGAGAAGGGAGAAAAAGTGAGCAGATGGAGAGAACACTTTAAGGAATTGTTGAACAAAGAGGATGGAAGTAATGCGAGTATAAGTGGCTGGGGAATGGCTGGGAGAAGGAGGGAGGTGAGAAGACAGGAAGAAAACAGTAGGACAGAAGTTGTGGAAGCAATGAAGAAAGTAAAATCGGGGAAAACCCCAGAAATTGATGGAGTGTGTGGTGAAATGCTGAAGCATGGGGGAGAGATAGTTGTAGAATGGATGTGGAAGATGTGCAGATTGGCCTGGGAGGAAGGCAGAGTCCCGGAGGATTGGAAGTCAGGTATAATTATTCCCTTGTACAAAGGAAAAGGGGAAAAAGAAGTGTGTGGTAATCATAGGGGGATTTGTCTTCTTAGTATAATAGGAAAAGTGTATGGTAGGATACTTATTGACAGAGTTAGAGAAAGAACAGAGAAATTAGTTGGAGAAGAACAGGGAGGCTTTAGGAAGGGAAGAGGTTGTGTAGATCAGATATTCGTTCTTAGATCTTTAGTGGAAAAGTTTCTAGAGAAGGGAAAGAAGTTGTATGCGGCTTTCATGGATTTGAAGAAAGCATATGACAGGGTGGATAGACAAGGATTGTGGAAAGTGTTAAGAATATATGGAGTAGATAGGAAGTTGTTGAATGCTGTGAAGAGTATGTACGATGGTGCGAAGGCTGCAGTGCATGTGGATGGTGAACTAAGTGATATTTTCTCTTTGAAAGTTGGGTTGAAACAGGGATGTGTCATGTCTCCATGGTTGTTCAATCTGTACATGGATGGGGTAATAAAAGAGGTACAAGGTAGGGCAGTGGATGGTGGAGTGGCCCTGGTGAGAGAGGATAGTGTTTGGAAACTTCCTGTACTGTTGTTTGCAGATGATACTGTGTTGTTGAGTGAAGACGAAGGGGAGCTGCAAGGCTTGGTGGATGAGTTTGAGAGAGTGTGTAAGAAACGGAATCTAAAGGTGAATGTAGGGAAGAGTAAAGTGATGGTCTTTGAGAGAGGTGAAGTCAGTGAATGTACAGCGAGGTTGGATGGTGAGGAATTATAAAATGTGAGTACGTTTAAGTACTTGGGTAGTGTGATGAGTAAGGATGGAGGTTTGGAGGATGAAGTGCTTGAAAGGGTACAGCAGGGAAGAAAGGTTGCTGGTTCTTTGAGAGCAGTGATAAGAAGCAGGGATGTGAGCATGGAAGTGAAAAAGTTACTACATGACAGTATTGTGATATCAACTCTAACGTACGAAAGTGAAGCTTGGACGTTGTTAGAAGGACACAAGTCAAGAGTGATAGCAGTGGAAATGAGTTATTTAAGAGGAGCCTGTGGAGTCACATGGAGAGACAAGCTGACGAATGAGGATATAAAGGAGCGTTGTGGTGTGGATGTGGATGTGATAGGAAGCATTATGAGGAACACACTGTGGTGGTTTGGCCATGTGGAGAGGATGGAGGGTGAAAGACTGACGAAGAGAGTGTATGTGAGTGAGGTGGAGGGGGGAAGAGGGAGGGGGAGGCCGAGGATGAGATGGAGGGATGGGGTGGAGAGGTATATGGGAGAGGGGTGTGTGAGTTGGAAGCAGGGCAGTGAAATGGAGGAGGACAGGGCGACTTGGAGGCGATTTATTTGTGGCCACCCCAAACGGGATTGAGGCGTCTGCCAATATATATATATATATATATATATATATATATATATATGAGGAGTAGACTGTAACACAAGTCGAGCAGGGTAGTACTCCCAAGGTGGACGGAAAGCTGATGACGGAGGGCTGGAGCTCCCGTTTCATCAGCCCTTGGAACTAGTTCCTGACCATCCCCTTTTGCTGAACTTTTAGTGTTTCGGTAACACAGAGAGTAGGCCAGCATGCTCTCCTATACAAGTGTCTCTAACTGTCAACACAAAACTACATGCACAGTACACATTAAACTTCGTTTCCAAAACTATAAAAAAAGGAAAATGGTGCACTTAAATCATGCATCGGAGTCCCCGGGAGGGGGGGGGGAGCAATAAATGCCCCCACCATCTGCCTCACTCCTGGTGACGACTCTACAAGCTGCCTGGAATCACTGTCTGACTCACTTCTTCATTTCTGCAACATTTCCGGCCCTTCCTCTAACTTTCTCTCTAACACCACCTCTCTTCCACTAAACCTCACCTTCTCTTCTTGACAGAGACTCAGCTGTCTGAGGCAACCGACAGCAAACCCTTCTCTGTATCCTCCTACTTTCTCTATACTCATATCAAAGCCAAAGGTGGCTGTTGTGTATATGTATATAACGACTTATCTTGCTCTCATGTTCCTGAACTTGATTCTTCTGAATTCTCTACTCTCTGGCTTCGGCTGTCCTATCATTCGCTGACTAAATATATCTGCAATGTTTACTTATCCCTTAATTCTATTAACTATCAAAAATTCTTCGACTATCTTACTTCCACGATGGAACACATTCTATCCATTTCTCCTTTCTCTGAAATCTTCATTCTAGGGGATTTTAATGATCACCACCACCTTTGGCTCTCCTCCATTCACTGATCCACCTGGTGAACAAGCCTACATCTTTTTTGTCCTTAATGACCTAGAGCAGCTTAAAGAACCCTATCCGTGTTCCTGACCACCTTGGAGATAGCTCCAACATACTTGACCTCTTCCTTACAACTAATTCTTCTGCTTACACTGTTAATCTTTTCTCTCTGTTGGGCTCCTCCAATCACAACTTTATTACCTTAGCCTGTCCTACTGCTCCAGTACAGCCTGTGGACCCTCCAAAGAAACGTCGACTGTGCCACTTTGGAGCTGCACATCGGGAGACCCTCAGGCAGTACTTCTTTAATTTTCCCTGGAATAATTATTGCTTCCATGGCCTGGAGCCATCTGAGTGTGCCTTGTGCATTACAGAGGTTATTCTCTCGGGAATGGAAGCATCAATTCCTATCTCATATCCTTTGACTAATGCAAGAAAGCCTTGGTTTAATCACGTTTTTTCTAAAGCTGTCCGCAACAAGGAGAGGGCCTATAAAAGGTACCGGAGCCAGCCCACCCCTGAATCGCATTTTTTTTTTTTTCTGCTTGGAATCATGCTAAGTCTGTTCTTTGCTCTGCTAAAAATAATATCATCAGTCCTAAATGCTCTAAACTCTCCAGCTCAGACTCTTCCCGCTCCTTCTGGCACCTTTCCAAAAAAACTTTCTAACAACTTTACTTGATCATCCATCCCTCCTCTTTTCTCCTCTGATGGCTCTCTAGCTATTTCTTCTACTGATAAAGCAGATCTCTTCGCTCAGACTTTCTCCTCCAGTTCCACCTTAGAAAATTCAGGTGCTGTTCCTCCATCATGTTCCCCCTCTGAGTGTCTCATGGGTGACATTAATATTTCTTCAGCTAATGTATTTTCTGCCATCACCGGAGTCAATACTAACAAGTTATATTGGCCTGATGAAGTCCCTTCTGTTGTCCTCAAGAACTGTGCTTATGTGCTTACACTCTGCCTATGTAAACTCTTTCGTCTTTGTCTTTCAACATGTACCTTTCCTTCTTGCTGGAAATTTGTTGTCATTCAGCCAGTCCCAAAGAAGGGTGACCGTTCCCAACCCTCTATCGCCCAATTGCTTTAACATCCTGTGTCTCAAAAGTTTTCGAGTCTATTCTTAAGAGAAAAATTTTAAAGCATCTTTCTTATCACAACCATGTTTCTGATTGTCAGTATGGGTTCTGCCAGGGACGCTCCACTTGCGATCTTCTCACCTACCTTTCAGACTCCTGGTCATCGTCCATTCAGGAATTTTGAGACAGTTTTGCCATTGCACTTGATGTCTCCAAGGCTTTCAATCAAGTCTGGCATAAATCTTTAACCCGCCGTGTCCCAGCATATTTTTCACAGCTGACCCCCGATGATCCCAGCAGATTTTCAAGTTTTTTTTTTTTTTTTTGAAACCGCTTTTTATGAGAAACATCGAAAATTGAGAGAGCACGTGCTCAGTTGAGTTTAGAAATACCAAATACAGGTAACAGTACCCCCACCTTGGAACCGTGTTCTCTCAGGCCAGGCTCCAGAGAAGACGTTTTCTTGGGAGGGGTAACTATTCCAAACCACTCATTATATGTAAATATTTATTTATTTGGTACGAATTTTTATGTAATGCAAGAGTATATTGGTTTTCACACAATACTATAGGTGGTATAAGCGTTGTACATTCACCAAAAACATCAACATATGGCACCTTCCTTTACGACATTACCGCCCATCACTTCTACTTCTTTCTTCCTCTGGCTTCTTTCTTCCTTTGTCCTCCACCTCGGGAATCACTTTTGCCTTGAATTTCGTAATTGGAGAGACCGTGATGCAACATGTCTATACTGGCCAGGTCACTGCTAACAGGTGAGCTGCCGAGAAAATGGCGTGCAGGGGGGGAGGGGAGGTCAGGTGGGGCCAGGCAATATCCCCACCTGGCATTAGGTAGAGGAAGGTCTTCCACATGTTTACCAAAAATCACCCGTGAAATGATAAATCTGCAAATGACGGACCTCGCAGTTGCAGAACATATGGATACATTGTCTGGTGTCACCGTGACAAAACGTGGCAACGTATCCATACGTCGTCGGGACTCCTCGGGTTAATTTCCAAACTGCCCTCATGGTTTCTATCCTTCTATCTGTGGCTGCATCTCCAGCTTCCTTTCTGGTCGTTCTATAGCCACTGTTGTAGACAGCCACCATTCTTCCCCTTGATCTATGAACAGTGGTGTTCCTCAGGGCTCTGTCATATCACCAACTCTCTTCCTTTTATTCATCAATGATCTTCTAGGCTGTACATCTAACCCTACCCACTCGTACATTGATGATTCCACCCTTCACCTTCCATTCGGTTCCCTGAGCGTCCATCCCAGTGGTTACTTCAACAAACAATTGTTGGGGCTATGGCACACTTAATGTCTGACTTGGCTCATATCTCTGACTGGGGTAAAAATAATCTTGTTTTTAATGCATCAAAGACTCAGTTTTTACTCCTATCAACCTGACAAAATCTTCCACAGGAGTACCCACTAATGTTTAATAATATCCAGCTCAATCCTGCATCATCCTTGAACATGCTTGGGGTTTCATTCACTCGGGATTTATCTTGGAAAGACCATATTACATCTCTTGTAAAATCTGCTTCCAAGAGATTAGGTGTGCTAAGCCGACTCCGTACCTTCTTTAACCCTGCACAGTTGATGACTTTATGCACGGGTTTAATTCGTCCCTGTGTAGAGCACAACTGTCATGTGAGGGGAGGCTCCCCACATACGGCCCTTCTCAATAGGGTGGAGTCAAACGCTTTTTGTCTCCTTAACTCTCCTGTCTTACCGGCTCCCTTCAACTGGTGTCTGTTTGCAGGACTGATGCCTCTTTATCTCTTTTCTGTCATTTCTTCCATGGTTACTGTTCCTCTGAACTGTCTGCTTGCATCCCTCCACCTCCACGACAGGTGCATAGCACCCTTCTAGCAACAAAATCTTATCCCTTTTCTGTCCAACTCTCTAATGCAAGAGTTAACCGTTACTCCCAGTCCTTCACTTATGCAACAGATCAACTCTGGAAATGTCTCCCTCTTTCTGTATTTCCTACTTCCTATGATCTCCAGTCTTTCAAACGCAGTGTGTCCAGGCATCTCGAAATGAACGGATCTTGAATTTTGCTCTCTTCTGTATCTTTGTTCTCTTTGGAAGGAACTGTTTTGCGGGTTCCTAGCCTTGGGTTCCCCATTCCTCGGACACACACACACACACACATATATATATATATATATATAGAGAGAGAGAGAGAGAGAGAGAGAGAGAGAGAGAGAGAGAGATATATATATATATATATATATATATATATCAATATATATATCTATATGTATATGTATATATATATGTATATATATATATATATATATATATATATATATATATATATATATATATATATATATATATATATATATATATATATCCCCCTATTCCTGACCGCCTTAGAGAGAGTTCCAACGTACATGACCAGTTCCTTACTAGCAATCCTTGTGCTTACTCTGTTTATCTTTTCACTACGTTGGGCACCTCTGATCACAGCCTTTTTACCTTAACCTGCCATGTCATTTCAGTAAGGCCTGTTGACCCATCCAAGAAGCGGAGACTGTGGCACTTTGGAGCTACTGATTGGGTGGCCCTCAGGGAGTACTTCTTTGATTTTCCCGGGGATGATGTTGCTTCCATGGCCGAGAGCCATCTGGGTTTGCTTTGCCCATTATAGGAGTTATTCTCTTAGGCGTAGAAGCATATATTCCTTTCCCATGTCCTGTGACTAATGAAAAAAAAAAAAAAACTTGGATTAATCACTCTTGTTCTACTGGTGTTCAAAACCGGGAGAAAGCCAACAAAAAGTACCAGAGCAAACTCATCTTTGAATCTCATCTCTTATTATGTTGCTGCCCCAGATCGTGCTAAGTTTGTTCTTTGCTCAGGTAAAAATTGTTTTTTACTAAAAGCTCTTAACTCTCCATTTCAGTTTTTTCTAGCTCCTTCTGGCACTTTGCCAAAAACAGTTCTTACAAATTTACCTCATCATCCTTCCCTCCTCCTTTCCCTTCTGATGGCTGTGTAGCTATTTTATGTACTGATGAAACAGAAGTCATCACTCAGACTTTTTCACCCAGTTCCACCTTAGACAATTCCAGTGCTGTTCTTCCATTGCTTCCCCCTTCTGACTTCCTAATGGCTGACATTAATATTTCTTCAAATTATGTATTTTCTGCCATCACCGGCCACTATACTAACAAGGGATATGAGACTTATGGAGTCCCTCCTATTGTCCTCAAGAACTGAGCTTCTGTGCTTACACCCTGGCTCGGTAACCTCTTTCGCCCTTGTCTGTCAACTTGTACCTTTCCATTTTGCTGGAAGTTTGCTCTCATTCACGTTCCAAAAGAAGGGTGACCATTCACAGCCCTATAACTATCGCCCAATGGTTTTAACATCGTGTATTTCAAAAAATTTAGAATCAATTCTTAACAAAAATTATTTAAAGCACCTTTCCAGTCATAACCTTCTTCCCTGTCGTAAATATTGGTTCTGCCGAGGACGCTCCACTGGCGATCTTCTCACCTACCTTTCAGACTTTTGGTCTTCTCCTTTCGGGACTTTGATGAAAGCTTTGCCATTGCACTTGAAATCTCGAAGGCTTTCGATCGAGTCTGGCATTAGTCTTTAATTTCCAAACTGCCCTCTTAAGGTTTCTACCTTTCTATCTGTGCCTTTATCTCTACCCTCTTTTCTGGTCCTTCTGAAACCGCTGTTGTAAACAGCCACCGTCTTTCTAGAGCTGTGGTGCTCCTCAGGGTTCTGTCCTAACACAAACTCTCTTCCTCCTAGTCATTAATGACATTCTAAGCAGTACATCTAACCCCATCCACTCATACGTTGATGACTTCACCCTTCAACTTTCCATTTGTTTCCCACTTCGCCCATCGTAGCAGTTGCTTTAGCAAACTAGAGATGAGGCTATGGCACACGTAATGTCTGACTTGGCTTATATATCTTATTAAGGCAAAAGTAATCTTCTTTTTAATGCTTCAGAAACTCAGTTCTTACATCTTTTAACCCGTTAAAATCTTCTGCAGGAGTATCCTCTGATTTTTAACAATAGCCAACTCAGTCGTGTATCATCTTGAAACATTCTTGGGGTTTCATTCTCCAGGGATTTATCTTGGAAACATCATATTACCTCTCTTGTAATACTTGCTTCCAGGATATTAGGTGTGCTAAGACGACTCTGTGCCTTCTTTATCGCTGCACAGTTTATTTTTTTTTTTTTTTATGTGAGGAAGAAGGAAACGAAGGCCATGAGCCAGCAAAAACAGTTCCCTCCAAGAAAAAAACAAAATACAATGGAGAGCCAAATTCAAAATCCATTCATTTCGAGATGCCTGGACACACTGCGTTTGAATGACTGGATATCATAGGCAGCAGGAAATACAGACAGAGAGAGACAGTTTCAGAGCTAACCTGTTGCATAAATGAAGGACTGGGAGTAACGGTTAACTCTTGCATTAGAGAGTTGGACAGAAAAGGGATGAGAGTTTGCTGCTAGACGGGTGCTAGGCGCCCGTCGAAAAGGTGGAGGAAAGCATGCGGACAGTTCAGAGGAGCAATGACCATTAAATTAGCGATAGAAAAGAGATAAGGATGCAACATTGAGGCGAAAAGACAGGTTGAAGGGAGTCAGTAAGAGGAGGAGAGTTAATGAGACGAAAAGCCTTTGACTCCACCCTATTGAGAAGAGCTGTATGTGGGGACCCTCCCCACACATGAGAGTTGTACTCCACACAGGGGCGGATAAAACCCCTGTATAGAGTCAACAATTGTGCTGGGGTAAAGAAAGAACAGAGTCGATTTAGCACACCCAATCTCATGGAAGCAGATTTTACAAGAGATGTAATATGATCTTTCCAAGATAAGTTCCGAGTAAATGAAACCCTAACCATGTTCAAGGATGATGCAGGATTTAGCTGAATATTATTAAACATTAGTGGGTATATCTCTGGAAGATTTTGTCGGGTTGATAGGTGTAAGAACTGAGTCTTAGATGCATTAAAAACAGCCAGATTATTTTTACCCCAGTCAGAGATAAGAGCCAAGTCAGACATTAGGTGTGCCATAGCCTCATCCCTTGTTTGTTGAAGTAACTGTTGAGATGGGCATTGCAAAACTCAATGGAAAGATGAAGAGTGGAGTCATCAGCGCATGAGTGGATAGGATTAGATGTACAGCTTAGAAAGTCATTAATGAATAAAAGGAAGAGAGCTGGTGATAGGACAGGGCCCTGAGGAACACCACTGTTGATAGATCTAGGAGAAGAACGGTGGCCGTCTACAACAGCGGCTATAGAACGACCAGAAAGGAAGCTAGCAACGAAGGCACAGATAGAAGGATAGAAACCGTAAGAGGGCAGTTTGGAAATTAAAGATTTATGCCAGACTCGATTAAAAGCCTTTGAGATATCAAGTGCAATGGCAAAGCTTTCGCCAAAGTCCTAAAAGGAGGATGACCAGGAGTCTGAAAGGTAGGTGAGAAGATCGCCAGTGGAGCGTCCCTGACGGAACCCGTACTGACGATCAGAAAGAAGGTTGTGATAGGAAAGATGCCTTAAAATTTTTCTATTCAGAATTGACTCGAAAACTTTTGAAATACAGGACGTTAAAACAATTGGACGATAGTTGGAGGGTTGGGAATGGTCACCCTTCTTTGGGACTGGCTGAATGAGAGCAAACTTTCAGCAAGAAGGAAAGGTACAAGTTGACAGACAAAAACGAAAAAGTTTGCCTAGGCAGGGTGTAAGCACAGAAGCGCAGTTCTTGAGAACAACAGGAGGGACTCTGTCAGGCCCATATGCCTTGTTAGTATTGAGGCCAGTGATGGCAGAAAATACATCAGCTGAAGACATTTTAGTGTCAGCCATGAGGAAGTCAGAGGGGGGAAGTGATGGAGGAACAGCACTGGAATCGTCTAAGGTGGAATTGGAGGAGAAAGTCTGTGCGAAGAGATCGGCTTTATCAGTAGAAGAAATAGCTACAGAACCATCAGAGTAGAAAAGAGAAGGGAAGAATGAAGAGATAAAGTTGTTAGAAAGGTTTTTGGCAAGATGCCAGAAGGAGCGGGAAGAATTCGAGTTGGAGAGTTGAGAGCATTTAGTACGGATGAAATTATTTTTAGCAGAGCGAAGAACAGAATTAGCATGATTCGGGGCAGAAACATAAAGATGATGTGATTCAGGGGTGGGTTGGCTTCGGTACCTTTTATAGGCCCTCTCCTTGTTACGGACAGCATTAGAACAAGCGTGATTAAACCAAGGCTTTCTTGCATTACACAAAGGATACGAGAAAGGAAAACATGCTTCCATGCCCGAGAGAATAATCTCCGTAATGCGCAAGGCACACTCAGATGGCTCCCGGCCATGGAAGCAATAATCATTCCAGGGAATATCAAAGAAGTGGCCTCTCAATCCGCGGCTCCAAAATGCCACAGACGACGTTTCCCAGGAGGGTCCACAGGCGTACCGAAGTGATAAGACAGGTTAAGGTGATAAGGTTGTGATCGAAGGAGCCCAACGGAGAGAAAAGATTAACATTGTAAGCAGAAGGATTAGTTGTAAGGAAGAGGTCAAGTATGTTGGAGCTCTCTCCAAGGCGGTCTGGGATACGGGTAGGGTGCTGTACAAGCTGCTCTAGGTCATTAAAGATAGAAAAGATGTAGGCTTGTTCACCAGGAGGATCAGTGAAAGGAGAGGAGAGCCAAAGGTGGTGGTGAACATTGAAATCTAAAGTGGAGATTTCAGAGAAAGGAGAAATGGATAGAATGTGTTCCATCATAGAAGTAAGATTGTTGAAGAATTTTTGATAGTCAGTAGAATTAGGGGATAAGTAAACAGCACAGATATAATTAGTCAGAGAATGACAGGAAAGCCGAAGCCAGAGTGTAGAGAATTCAGAAGAATCGAGTTCAGGAACACGAGAGCAAGATAAGTCGTTGCATATATATACACAAGAGCAAACTTTGGCTTTGAAATGAGTACAGAGTAAGTAGGAGGACAGAAAAGGGTTTTGCTGTCAGTTTCCTCAGACAGCTGAGTCTCAGTTAGAAAGAGAAGGTGAGGTTTAGAGGAGAGGTGGTGCTCAACAGAGTGAAAGTTAGAGGAAAGGCTGCGAATGTTGCAGAAATGAAGAAGTGAGTCAGACAGTGGTTCCAGGCAGCTCAAGTCGTCACAGGGAGAGGGGTAGAAGGTGGGGCATTTATGGTCCTCCCCCCCCCCTGGGGACTCCGAGGATGAATGTTGAGACGCCATTAATTTTGTTGAATTTTGGAAGAGGAAGTGTAGTGTGTACTGTGCATGTAGTTTGGTGTAGATAGAGAAATTTGTATTGGGGAGCATGCTGGCCTATTCTCTGTTTAACTGAGACACTGAAAAAGTTCAGCAAAGGGGGATGGTCAGGAACTAGTCCTGAGGGCTGATGAAACGGGAACTCCAGCACTCCCTGTCATCAGCTTTCCATCCACCTCGTGAGCTGCCCTGCTCGACTGGTGCTACAGTTGTTAACTTTACATTTGAATTTTATACACACCTGTTCAGAATATAACTCTTATGAATGAGGATGCTCCCTCCATACAGTTCTTCTCAATACGGTGAAGTCAAAGACTTTTCGTCTCATTAACTGTCCTCCTCGTACTGGCTTACCTCAACTGGTTTCTGTTTGCAGGACTGTTGCATCTTTATTTCTTTCCTATTGCTGTTTCTATGGTCACTGCTCCTCTGAACTGTTTGCTTGCATTCCTTGAACACTACAGCAGAAGCGTAGCCCTCGTCTAGCAACAAACTCTCAAAGCTTTTTCTGTCCAACTGTTTAATGCAGGAGTTAACCGTTACTCCCAGTCCTTCATCTACGCAACAGGTCAGCTCTGTAACTGTTTTCCTCTTTCCGTATTTCCTACTGCCTAAGACCTCCAATCTTTCAAATGCGGTGTGTCCAGGCATCTCGAAATGAATGGATCTTGAATTTAGCTCTGTTATCTGGTTTTCTGTTTTCTCTTGGAGGGAACAAGTTTACGGAATTCTGGCCTTTGGTTCATTATTCCTTGGATTTAAAAAAATAAGAATTAAACATATAAAAACAAATATACATCAAAGCAAAGCCTAATCCCACCACACCAGTTACTTTTCTTAAATTTAAAGTATATTCTTGATACCCTTGGATGATTTTGTCTCACTTAGGAAGCACCTCTCCTACTGCAGAGGATAACGAAGGCTATATATGACTTCGAATTCGAAAGGTCTCTCCTAAAGCTTGACTGAATATTTAATTAACAATAAACAAAACAAGTATGTCATATGATTTCCTGGTTTATGAAAATTTGTCTTTTACAGTAGCTGTTGCAACAGCTCAGTTGCCACAACAACACCTATCGTTTAACCATGTGCCATGCAACCTTTATTGGTGTTCGATCAGTGAACTAGTGAACGTACAGGTGTATGAGTGACTATGTACAGTTCATATGTATACACAATGAATTAGTCTATACATAATACAATTGTCAGAAAATTATTATGCACACAGCAACCCACCACCGAAACAGAGTAAGAAAGGCGCATCAGCTCAAATAGGACTCCAACAGCAGAGAAACACCGGAAGAGAAAGGATGAAAAAAAAACACCAAATCTAGTCAGAATCAAAGCATAAATGGTGTGGCTAAGGTGAAGTCCGGTGGTCAGCTGTTGGTTTCCCCAAGCAGAGAGGGGATTGATATGTGCCTTTATCTGTAGATGATTCTTTTTTGGCTGTAATGCGTCGGAAAGGAGAGTGAAGAACACTGTTTAGGTGTGAAGCTGGAACAGTGGAATACTGGTTAAAGTTTTGTGACTGAGTGCACCGTACATAATAATATAAAGGTAAGACAGAGCTTTTGGAAAACCTTCTAACCTCCAGTGACAGCAAGACGAAAACATGCGTCGTATTGTAAGTAGTTTTGGAAATTTCATAACACTTCCTCTTCTTTACCTATTGATTCTGCACATTTCACCTCAGTATTTTGTTTCATGTTCCTGGTAGCCTATAAAATTATCAACTTTATTGCTACATAAATAACATACAAGATAATGTTTAGGTTTAATATGCAAAACTAGAGGGGCACTCAATGGAACGGATCTCTCCGACAAGGGTTAGGGCGTCTCATCATTGATTAGGGATTCACAAGAAGTGTTTACCGGATCCAGAATCAGTAATACGATCCGGATCGGTCCCAAAAGTTAATCAATCATTCCCTGGGACATGGGCTATCTACCCACCATATTTGGTCCAAATCTCAGTTTTCTGGTAATCCTGATAACATACAAACAAACAAACAGGGGTGAGATCATACTCTCCTTGTTGGAGAGAATAAATTACAGTGCCACCTATAATACGAGGCCATCAGGAACATAATGGTCTATGCCCCCCCACCCAAAAAAAAAAAAAAAAAAAAAACGCGATCAAAGTTTTCCGACCTTCAGAATGCGATAGCTCGGGCAAATTTTAAGCTAGATAGCTGTGGTTGATCTTGAAATGATCGTTAGGATGTCTGCTTGAAGGATATTTGGGGAAGAAAAATGGAATTTGAATGCATTCTGAAGGAGGAAACGAAGACCGCATTTTTCTCCCTGAGAGATTGTGTTGTTCAAGCATCGGATAGCATAAAACATGGCTTAAACACCCCCCAAACAAAAAACAAAACTCCTAACTACTGTGTTTTGGTTGTTTAATCATCTCATGATCATTTTACATGTTTACATTGATAATCATGGCGGACGGTTTTCTTAGATACAGGTTTTGGCCTTGTTTGCCTTCCAGTCAGGCGGATTCCTCACTCGTTTACGACCCCTCGATGGTCCTGGGTCATCAGCCACTTCACTGGTATCAGCCATGATCACATACACTTAATAAGGCACGAGAAAATCACAGAAAAAAACGTTGGTTAATCCAATACACCAGGCCATGTGGGTGGTAGGGGAAGACTGACGGCCATCTTGGCAGTGGGGGAGGAAGGGGCATGCTGATTGGCTGCCTAATGTTTTGGGTTTGCCCACGCGTCATGGAAAACAGTGTGCCATTGGCTTACTCAACCCTAGGCGCTTAGACTACTATGTTTTTCAGTTCGCCCAAAATAGCCAGAGGCTAGCAGATTTTGGTCAGGTGTACCCCCTAACATGATGGGAGTTTCGACCATATTGTGACCGCTAAATTTGAATGCGTTGTGCTTTTCCGAGTGCAGGGAGGCCGGGGGAACACAGTTTAACTCCATGCCAGCCATCTTGGCGCTTAGACCACTCTGTTTCTGCTAGCCTCATACGATACTCTATCAAATCAGTACGATGACACGTTTTTATTTTATGGTTATCACCACCAGGTGAATTCATATACGTTAAGGGAGACTCCTCGTTCTCTCTGACACGACGATTATGTTTTCACCCCTGTTTGTTTGTTTGCCTGTTTGCAGGATTACTAAAAAACTAAAAGAGAAGGTTGGACCAAATTTGGTGGGTAGATAGCCCATGTCCCAGGGAAAAATCGATTAACTTTTGGGACCGATGCGGATACTATTATAGCTAACCCTAATCAGTGATGAGAAAACATAACCCGTTATGAAGAGTGGTTTCGAAATTACGTTGCCCTTGTCGGAGAGATGCGCTCCACTGAGTACCCCTCTAGTTGTGAAGAAGTAATAACATTATACACTGAACCCTCAGTGCAATGACACCTTATGTTTGTAGTTGCTTTGCTAGACGATGTAACTTCAGCTTATATGAAACTCTCTGTGAAGTGGTGAATGGCTGTATATAGGTGTGGCGAGGTGACAATGGGAAGCAAATTAGAAGTGGAAGAAAAGCCAAGACATATGAGAAGAGAAATGAAGGAAAACGGGAAGCAAGGATAAAGGAATAAGAAGCAAAAGGAAGTGAGAACTAAGAAGGGAAAGAAGGAAAAGTGGAGATAGGGATGAAGAGGATGTAAAGCTCGGGCAAGAATGATAAAGAGGATGGAGGAAGAGGACAGGAAAAAGGGAAGGGAGGCAAGACGGAGAAGAAGACACGGGAGGGAAATGAAAAAGAGAAAGGAGAAAGAGGGAAGGGCACCAAGAAAGAACTGGAGGGAATATTGAAAGAAACGCACGAAAGAAACATGAGCTATAGAGATGGGAGAGGAACAGAAGTGGGAAGGGAAAGTAATTATGCAGGTGGATAAAATGGAAGGGATGCAGTGAAAAAATGAATTGGGAAAATGAAAAATGGGAAAGAAGGAAGGCAAAAATAAAAAATCCAAGGGGTAAAAGGAAAGATGCAAGAAAAGGGAAGTTACAAGGAAACAGAAGGTACGAGATGAGGACGGGAAAAAATGTGTGTGTGTGTGTGTGTGTGTGTGTGTGTGTGTGTGTGTGTGTGTGTGTGTGTGTGTGTGTGTGTGAGAGAGAGAGAGAGAGAGAGAGAGAGAGAGAGAGAGAGATTTACTTGGAGGAGGCAAATTACGCATTAATAACTTGCTCAAGATGGTAATGGATCGGGGGTGGGGCGTGCAAGGATGAGGGGAAAGGAGGCAGGGTATGGGTAGAGGGGGAGACGAGAGGAAGGGTGTGGGGAGAGGGGGAGACGGGAGGCAGGAGAAGGAAAGGGAGAAGGTTAGTTGGGAAGGGAGACATGGGGAGGGGAATTGAGGGGGGTATAGCAAAAGGAAAATGCTGATAGGGTGAAGAGAGACAGGTGGCAGGGTGACCTGAGAGGGATGGAGGCAGGGTGAGGGAAGAGTGGTGGTGGAACGATGAGAGGAGAGGGGTAGTGATAGGGAGAAAGGAGAGGGGTGGAGGAAGAGTGAGGTGAAATGGGTGGCAGAATGAGAGGAAAGGGGTGGTGGCAGGGTGAAAGGAGAGGGGTAATGACAGAGTGAAATGAGAAGGAAGGTAACAGCGTGAGGGAAGAGAGGTGGTAGGGTGATGAGAGAGGGGTGGCAATGTGAAGGAAGGCAGCGCAAAGAGAGTCGGGAAGAGAATTTGAGGAGTGGCAAGAAGAGGGGTAGCAAAGTGGCAGAAATATGAAGTCTTGACGAGAGGAATGAATTTATGTGAGAGTAATTACGTCCCAAAAGATCAAAGAAAGTTAGACAGGCTGGGGTCCAAGAGGAAGGGGGAGTGAGGTGTAAGATGCTGACAGGAGGTAAAGCACGAGGTAAAAGAGGTGAGGAGAGTGGGGAAGGGGGATGGAAAGGGAAGGCGAGACTGGGGTAAAACAGCAAATGGAAAAATGAATGGCGTGGGGAACGAAGAGAAAAAGCGACTAAGATGTTGACAGAATGTAACAGGCGTGATAAAGAGAGGTAAGACTAGAAGGGGAAACTGGAATGAAAAGCAAGGAGGGAGGGAGTAAAAAGAAGAAAATATAGAAGAGATGAAGGAGACTAGAGCAGTTACTGGAGTTGGAAATAAGGTGGAAATGGAGCGTGCGATCCTGAGAGGAAGTAAAACGATAGGATAACGGAGGGATTGGGGAAGAGGAATGGAGAATAAAGAAGGAGTACGAGAATGAAATGAGAAAAAGAGAAAATGAAGAGATTAGGGAGGAGAACCCGACTAATGTGGAATAAAAAAAGGAGGGAAAGACTGAAAATACGAAGATATTGTGGAAGTAATTGAGGGAAACGGGGAAACAAAAGAAAAAGGACAGAGAAGGTAGATTGACTGGGTAAGTAAACGGAAAGGGAATGGGCTGCGATTTTCATGACACTTGGTGCACCAGGACGCCTCCGTACCGAAGAAAGGCGCCCGCACCTCGCTTCGGGAACGGAACCCAAGTTGTCCAAGTTGTCTGCACGCAGTCCAAGATATTAAGCACTCGGCCATGGCAACCGATCGGGGGCCGGGAGCGGCGTTTTTTGGTCAAAATTTGATCGCTCACTAAATATAGTAAAAGTTTTTCAATCGTGATGGGACCGAGTTTTTTCACATCAGCGAATTTTTTGTGATCTTTGTGCGATTTGAATGTGTAGTTTCAGCTGCCCAAAATACACACACACACACACACACACACAATAGGCACCGAGGAGAGCAGACGCACGTCGCCACCACTCCATACCTGGCCAACTTGGCCAGTTGCATTACCTAAATTAGTATCTTTATATGAGTCAAGCTCTGTACCAGGTTAGACTAAATGGTGTTCTAATATAAAAAAAGAAGAAGTTTTAAGTAAGACTTGTTCAAACAGAAAAGAAAACAAAGCAGCGCAAGAATGCACACAATCAGCTGATCGTTTGTTTAGTCTACATCTGCCCCAGGGAATGTAAGTACTATATGTGCTTTTAGTACTGGAAAATGACCACATACTTTAGTAAAGCAAATTTGGAAAAGAAAAGGGATAAAGGTAGAAAGCAGGATGATGATTTCTACCAAGAATTGGTTGAAATGGAGACTCACAATAAACTGGTGGAACGAGTACACAGACTAGAGATGGCTTTTCAGAATGAGATTGAAGAAATTGAGAAAAAGATGCACTTGCAAAAGGAAGAAATAGAAAAGTTAGGAAAGGCAGTCAACAAGAAAGACACAACCATAGATGAGCTAACAGTAGAAGTGGGTACACTTAAGAGGAAAATTAGTGAAATGGCAAGTACCGTTGTCAACCACGAGAGTATTATGGAAGAGTTCAAAAATGATACAGAGACAATTAGGCAAGAAAGCAGTCTGATATACCAGAGCAGTGATACTGAGGAGAAGATAACACAGGTGAATGAAGCTGTGCAAAGCTACAAAAATGATGTGGAAACCACTTATGCTGAAATGGTGAAAGTAAAGAAAGACTTAGAAACAAGGGTGGAAGAAAAAAGCATTAAAAAGGAAGTGAAAAGAATAATCCAAAACAATCCTAAGTTAGTCAGAGATTCGGTAAATATCAACAAATCTATAGTAATCACTGGTATAGAAGAGGAAGAAGTAAAAAACAAGATCTCAAGAGACAAAAAGGAGATGGCAAATGTAATGGGCATATTGAAAGAAGTATCAGAGGGAATCTGTAGTAAAGACATAGAGGAACACAAAAGGTTAGGGAAATACGAGAGAAACAAGTCAAGGCCCTTAAAGATAACCTTCCAGAGTGTAAACACCGTGGAGGAGATACTAAAAAATGCAAAGAATCTTATGGAAAAAGAGGAGTTCAAAAATATTTGGATAAAAAGATGCCTAACACAAGAGGAACTGGAATTACTGAAAGAGAAGAGGGAGGAAGCAAAAACAAAAAATGAGGGAAGATCAGAGGAGGAGAAGAATGCATTATTTTACAAAGTAATTGAATTGCAGGTACGAAAGTGGTACATAAACAGGAGGGAATAAAAAGGAGGAAGGTAGTAGAACCAAATCATGTCAATTATATAAATAAGATGATTAAGCTGAAGTACTCAAATGTGGATGGAATGGTATCTAAATTATTAGAGATGAATGATTATGTCAGAGAAAATGAATCACATATAATATGCCTAACTGAAACAAAATTAACACCAAGGATATCAAATGTCATCCTAAACTTAGAGGAATATAATATATGGAGAAGAGATATGAACCTAAAAATAGGAAGAGGAATTATAATATTAACTAAGAAAAATCTAAAAGTCAAAAAAATAGAACTAAATATACCCTCACAAGTAGAACTGATTGCAGTAGAGATCAATACATCTGAAGGGAAAGTAATTGTAGCCAATTTGTACATGCCACCCACATCAAACACATGGGAAAGAGACGAATATGAAGACCTGACAGAGAGTACAATTCAGAGTTTAAGAGCATTACTACATAAAATGGAAGAGAAATCGGAAAGAATTATACTAACTGGAGATTTTACTACAAATATAATTTGGAATACTCTAGATATAATAATCCAAGAAAGCTGCTGGGACCAAAAGCTCCTGGATCTCGTGCAAGAGGTTTTCCTAACGCAACATGTAAGGGAAAGCACCAGAAAAAGAGGACGATGTACCCTCAATGCTAGATCTCATATTTACTAGGCAAGAAAACGATAATGTCAATTTAATATATCACCCTCCATTCGGAAAAAGCGACCATGCAGTACTAAATTGCAACTTCAGGATTGCATATGACATAGTTAACAGCAATGAAAGTTACAAAAAGAGCCTAAACTATAAAAAAGGAAAGTATCATGACCTAAAGAAGTACTTCTTAGAAATTGCTTGGGAAAAGGAGCTTAGAGGACAAGATTTAAATGCTATATATGAAAAATTCTGTGAACTTTATGAAATAGGAGTCCAGAAGTACATCCCACAGCACAAAGAAGCAGAAAATAAAATAAAATGGTTCAATACAGAATGTAAAAAATCAAAAGAAAAAAGAGATTTGTTGTGGAATAGATACAGAAGACACGATAGTGAAAGGGCATATAATAATTACAAACAGGCAAGAAACGATTATACAAGAATAAGGAGGGAAGCCCAAAAACAGTTTGAGGAGGATATCATAAATAAAAGTAGTGATCAACCAAAGCTATTTTACAGCTACGCCAGAAGCAAAATCAAAGTAAAAGATAAAATACAATCCATTACGGACGATGGAATCACCTATACACAAGAGAAGGATATTTGTGAAGCACTAAACAAGAATTTCCAATCAGTTTTTACAGAGGAAAAAAATGCTGAGAGGGATTATGTGGAACATGCATGCCCACACATACTACCAGATATACAAACATCAGAAAAAGAAATACAGAAGGAGCTAAGTAAATTAGACAAAGGAAAAGCAAATGATCCTGATGAAATTTCATGTTGGGTGCTACGTGAATGTGCAAAGGAGTTAAGTAAACCATTATTTTTTTTTTTCAAGAAATCCTTGAGTCAAGGTAAACTACCTGATATTTGGAAGAAAGCAAATATTGTTCCCTTATTCAAGAAAGGGAATAGACAAAATCCACTCAACTACCGACCAGTATCACTAACCAGTGTTGTAAGCAAGGTATTAGAAAAGCTTATACGAAAAGCTTGGGTAAATCACCTAGAAGAACACAGTATGATAACAGAAAGACAGTTTGGTTTCAGAAAAGGAAAATCATGTGTTACTAATCTGTTGAGCTACTATGACAGAGTAACAGACACATTACAGGAAAGAGAAGGATGGGTGGACAGTATCTATTTAGATTTCAGGAAAGCATTTGACACAGTACCACACCAAAGACTTTTATGGAAACTGTACCATCAAGGAGGAATTCGAGGCAAACTGTATTGCTGGATGCAAGATTTTCTCATGAAAAGAAAAATGAGAACAGTACTAAGGGGAAATTACTCATCGTGGAAAGAAGTGACTAGTGGAGTACCACAGGGCTCAGTGCTGGCACCAATATCATGTTTTTAGTGTATATAAATTATATAGACAGTAACACTGGAAATGAAAGCTATCTAAATATGTTTGCAGATGATGCAAAAACACAAAGGAGAATTACTAACACAGACTCTTGTAAAGAGCTACAAGAAGAATTAAATAAACTTCATGAATGGAGAAATACATGGCAAATGGAATTTAGTGTGGACAAGTGTCATGTAATCAGGTTTGATGAAAGTGGAAAAAGACCTGATTGGGATTATACGTTAGGAAATAAAACCCTACACACATCAGAAAGAGAGAAGGACCTAGGTATGATTATCAATAACAGACTATCTCTGGCTGACCACATAAGTGAGAAGGTACAGAACATGTATACACTGCCTTCCAATATGAGAATAGCGTTCACATACATAAATGATGACATGCTAAGAAAGATAATAACATCATTCATCAGACCAACCCTGGAGTATGCATCAGTAGTCTGGAGTCCTCATCTCAAAAAACACATAGACAAGATTGAAAAAGTTCAAAGGGCCGCTACAAGAGGGTACCAAGCTTAAGGGATCTAAGCTACGAAGAAAGACTAAATAAACTGAATCTACCAACACTACAGGAGAGAAGGAAAATAGGTGACAAGATTATGCTATATAAATGCATATCAGGGAAGGAGAAAATAGACATCAATGATTACTTAACCTATGGGGAAGCATCAGCAAGAGGACACTGCAAAAAACTGCATAAGAAGAGAGGTGATAAAGACGTAAGGAAATTTAGTTTCCCAAATAGAGCAATTGATCAGTGGAATGCACTACCGAATGAAATAGCGTGTGCCAAAACAATTCACAAATTTAATGATATGTACGATAAATATGGTTTAAGACACGGGACAGTACGAGCTTGACTTATTCCTGTAAAGATACAATTAGGTAAGAACAATTACGTAACAACACACACACGGCTACCGCTACAGTATATTAGATAATGGAGGTGGAGAGACTGGGGAGCCGAACAAAATATATATTAAAACAGGAATGAGAAACAGAAAAAGTGAAGAGAATCTGAAAAGGTGAACATAATTCTGTATGGAGCAAATGGGGGACGCGAAAGGAAATAGGAATAATGAGGGTAAAGGATGATTAAAATTAAGAAGGGAGGGAAGGAATAGGAAAGGTGATTCGGAAGGACAAAAGTAAGTCTGTCTATCTATCTACTGTATCTGTCTATCTATCTATCTAGAGAGAGAGAGAGAAAGAGATTGAAGATGACGAGATTGAAGATGACGAGATAATGGAGAGGGGCGATGCTGAGGAGAGATGATTTGAGGTAGGGGAGAAATTAAGTGAGGGAGGAGAGATAAGGTTAGGTGCAGATGAGATGTTTGGCACAGGAGAGAAATGAAGTAAAAAAAAAGAAGAGGGGGAGGTAATGAAGAGAAGACAAAGAAGTAGGTGAGAGATCTGGAGAAGTAGAAGGCAAACAGACTAAGGATAAAGGAAGTGAAGGTAGGTGAATGAATAGGAGGTAGGGGGAAAAGAAGTGAGGGCAGAGGAGTGAAAGCGTGGAAGTAGAGTACAGAAGTGGAGCTACAGAAGAGAAGTGGAGGCAGATGGGAGATGTGGAAGCAGAGAAAACAAAAAATTAACATCAAGGAAAGAAATGGAGACAGAGTTAAGTAGAGGCAGATGGGAGAAGTTACAGTAAGGAGGCAGAAGAGAGAAAAGTGGATGTTGGGACAGATGAAGTGGAGATAGTATAGAGAAGAGTGGAGGCAGCCCAACAAGTGAAGGCGGAGGAGAGAAAAGTAGGTAAGGAGAGAGGACAACTAGGAAGAAAGATTATAACTGGTACCTATCAACTAAAAGGTATGAGGGGACACAGTGAAATGAAGAGTGACAGGGTTGTTAATGATTTACAGGATGACTCGGAGATAAAGTGATTTGATGGGATATAGAATGGTATGAAGGGTGACTGGGCAGGAAATGATTTACAGGATGACTTGGAGACAAGGTTATATGGTGGGATACAGAATGGAATGAAGGGTGACAGGGTGGTTAATGTTTTACAGGATGGCTGGGATATAAAGTGGTATGAAAGGAGGCTGCGTGGTAGGAAGGAATACGTAGTAAAATGGGTGAAGGGCATGGTGATTAATGGTTTACGGTGAGACGGAAGCTAAATCTACTTCGAAAACCATTAACCAACTTCTCGCAACTCTATTTTTGTATGAAGAACAGGAGATAATTCTAAATTCTCCACTACCTCCCTCCACAAACAAAGCACACTTACGAAGGGTATTTTACCTAAGTTGGCTTCTAATATCCCGGAGGAAAGGTGGCAAAAAAACAAATGGAATAAGAAAGAAAGGAAGAAAAATTCTGGGATTCAGCAGTGTATAAAGATGTGACAGAGGTAGACTGTTGATACAATGGGAAGACGGGCAGAAGGGGATACGGTGATAAAGAAGGGGAGAGGTGAGGAGGACTGAATGAAGATGGAATGTCTGACGAGATCATGAACGAAGACCATTCAGCACTTTGGGAAAATAAGTGGGGAAAAGAAACACTAGATATGTCTCAAAAAATTAATATACTAATAAATACATATATTAATATTCAAGCGAATAAAAAATGTATACATTTATATAAATAGGTATTTGAAACTCACTACTTTCAAATATATGAAGCACCAAATGATTATACGATAAAAAGGGGGAAAAGCAAGAAATCAGGGAAACAAGAGTCGAACAAAAAAGTGAAAGAATGAGGAGGAAAAAAGAATAATTGAAAGAGACATTTACCATGGTGTTCAAGAGCCTGACGGTGGAGAGGGATGCACGGGAAGAAGAGAAAGACGCGATGAGGATGAAAACGATGGGTAGAAATATATCTATTTCTGTTTATCTATATCTATCTATCAACTATCTATCTCTCTCATTTTATATATATATATATATATATATATATATATATATATATATATATATATATATATAGAGGGAAATGGAGGAGCAATTGGGTAAATATAGACTGGAGCAGATGAGAGATGTGGAAGGTGTGTGCAAGATATTCACAGAAGAAATCTGTGCAGCATGTGAGGTGGTGTGTGGGGTGAAGAGAAGAAGAGGGGAGGAGCAAGGAACAGCATGGTGGAATGAAGAGGTGAGACAGGCTGTGGCACAGAAGAAAAAAGCATATAGTGTGTGGATGAGAAACAGAGGCATGGAAGAAGCTGAGAGACGGAAGAGAGATTTATAAGTAGAGAGGAAGCGAGAAGTGAAAAGATTAGTAAGACAGTATGAAGAGAGTGGATGAGGAGTTTGGAGGGAACTTGAGTGTAAAGTGGAGGGAATGTAAGAAAATGTTCTGGAAAGAGGTAAAGAAAGTTAAACAGGGTGCCAAAGAAGTTAGCTGGGGAGTGAAAGATAAAAATGGTATATTACTAGTGGAGAAGGGAGAAAAAGTGAGCAAACGGAGAGAACACTTTAAGGAATAGTTGAACATAGAGGGTGAAAGTAATGCAAGTAAAAGTGCCTGGGGAATGGCTGGGAGAAGGAGGGATGTAAGAAGAGAGGACGAATTCAGTAGGATGGAAGTTGTGGACACAATGAAGAAAGTTAAAATGGGGAAAGTCCCAGGAATTGATGGAGTGCATGGTGAAATGCCGAAGCATGGGGGAGAGATAGTAGTAGAATGGATGCAGAAGATGTGCAGATTAGCCTGGGAGGAAGGTAGACTCCCGGAGGATTGGAAGTCAGGCATAATTATTCCCCTGTACAAAGGAAAAGGGGGAAAAGAAGTGTGTGGTAATCATAGGGGCATTTGTCTTCTTAGTGTTATAGGAAAAGTATATGGTAGGATACTTATTGACAGAGTTAAGGAAATAACAGAGGAATTAGTTGCAGGAGAACAGGGAGGTTTTAGGAAGGGAAGAGGTTGTGTAGATCAGATATTCATTCTCAGATCTATAGTGAAAAAGTTTCTAGAGAAGGGAAAGAAATTGTATGTGGCCTTCATGGATTTGGAGAAAGCATATGACAGGGTGGATAGACAATGTTTGTGGAAAGTATTAAGAATATATGGTGTAGATGGAAAGTTGTTGAAGGCGTGAAGAGTATGTATGAGGGTGCTAAGGCTGCAGTGCATGTGGATAGTGACCTGAGTGAATTCTATTTGAAGGTTGGATAGGAACAAGGATGTGTCATGTCTCCATGGTTATTGAATCTGTATATGGATGGGGTTATAAAAGAGATACAAGGTAGGGCTGTGGATGTTGGAGCAGCCCTAGTGAGAGAGGGCAGTGTTTGGAAACTACCTGCACTGTTGTTTGCAGATGATATTGTGTTGTTAAGTGAAGATGAAGGGAAGCTGCAAGGCTTGGTGAATGAGTTTGGGAGAGTGTATAAGAAACAGAATCTAAAGGTGAATGTAGGGAACAGTAAAGTGATGGTTTTCGAGAGAAATGAAGTCAGTGAATGTACAGTGAGGCTGGATGAGGAGGATGTAGAAAATGTGAGTGCGTTTAAGTAACTGGGTAGTGTAATGAGTAAGG